>NC_091273.1:3812843-4130580 GCF_042100115.1 Alternaria dauci
ACCATCCGAGACAAGAAACTGACACCCGTGAGAAACAGTTTGTGCTGCAAAACATGCGACATACCTCGATGAGTGACATGACCATGATCGCTTCGAGCAGATCAAAGGTAGGCGAAGACACAGATTGTGCCAGAGCTGAATGTACAGTGCCAAGTGCATCACTGTACCGCTTGAGCCCAAATTGGGTGACCGCGCTGTCCTGGCGCTTGATACCAAAATACGTGGTAGCAAGCCTATATGTAGGGGTGTATGGAGTCAGTACATGCCTCATGTGCAGTTCTTTACATGGAGATGACTTGCGCAAGAAAAGATTTTGTCGTTAGGGTCCCTGGAGCAACGTCCAAGACACCTGAAATCGGTAGGAAATTTGAGAGAGTGAATGCAGTAAAAGTGTCATCATGAAAGACCGAAAGCCCTCGATGAATTCCGGGAATAGGGTGCTGAACGTCCGCCGGCACAGCGGCGATAGCCTTGAGCGCAAAGGAACGCACAGGAGAAGGATCGTCGGATCGGGTACATCTACGCTGACCATACTGGATAATCGCAATGCCCCGAGGGCCACCGCACTGTAATCGCGCTTTGATGCACCTTCCGCATTGCGGCTTCGCAAGGTCTGATGACGTCAACACACGCGATAGAGCTGCGTAGAGCCATCTGGGGCAGACCTACCGCACTTGATGCGCCGCCTTTTGCAATGATCGCAAGCTTTGGAACGTCCGCCCACTCCAACCATGTGCAAGTTACATGCCAAGATTGATAAGGTGATGGATGCACAAGGTTGGGAGATGACGGGTCGGCCTGAGCATGGTTCGTGCGTGGGGCTATGCATGCTCACCCGAGATCGAGGGCGCTCCCGAAGACATACATGACCACTAACGCGTGATCGGTGTTGGAATATCACGACAAGTTGGGTGTACCCTGTACTCAAAGCATCCTCAATGTTCTCTGCGGCTACATGAAGGCCACAGTGTTCCACCGTGTGCGCATTTTCACCACTCCCTAATCATCTTTCCACGTTCTGTCATCATTCCAAGGCTGCTGCGGTCAGCTGCGTAACTGCATTCACCGATGCCAATCGAAGCAGCAGTGCACCTGTGCACACAAGATGCACAAACAATCGTGAAATGTCTGAACCGCGATGGGACACAAGCTGAATAGTAATCCGTATACATTCAAAAAAGTCATCTATATCTATCAACCATCAGGCCAAAAATCTGTCAACCAAGTGACGATGCGTGCAAAAAACGCGGATGCCGTGTATAGTCGCCAAAGCGCCAAGTAAATGTCCCAGATATGCCAATGATCCCTATGATGAAGCCCAGTAGACTACCAAAGTCTGGAAACAGAAAGAAGAACAGGAAGAGGTATCAGTGGAGAAAGTAAAACTTCAAAGCAGGTAGATGCTCCGCCCATGCTTTTGGAAAGGAAGATGTCGCAATAGAGCAGCGCTCGCTCCTCGTCTATACACCCCAGAAATACTGGTGTTCAGATACAATCGTGTCAACACGCGCTTTGATGATCGTTGGTCGTGTGAGACCTTGTGTTTCGTTTCGTCGTCTCGCTCAAGGCCTTTCCTTGTACTTGGCCATCCGCTTTACGGGATGGAGTAGTACACCTGGTATACACATTCTCTTTTGCTCCAGCTCGCCATCAGAGCCTGGTCCACCGTCGATCCTTTCTGACTCTCCCCAGTTTTGCTGTACAATGGGCCAGTTGAGCCATCTCCGGTATAGGTTACGGGGGAAGCGCGATGCGTAGTACCAACTCCAGCCTTGGAAGTTGAACTCACGGTCATGGTTGTATGGCGAGTCGGCTTCTTCCGTCCAGGCGCCCTGGCGGTATTCCAATGACTCGCCTGTCTCCTCGTCCACAGTCGATGCGGCATCGAAGATGGCTTCAGTGTAAGCAGCGGGCCAGTGGCGGTCGTTGAAGATTGGGTGAGGTGCATACACCGCCTTGAGACCATGTTGGAGTGCGACCGTGGAAGGCCACATCTCGGCTTGCATACTGCGTCCAACCAAGTTCTCTTCGTGCATAGCTTGCAGCATCTTCTTACTAAACCGCACAACAGTGTTGATGAAAGTCCGGCGATCAATCTGCTCGAATATGGGATGTGTGAACCAATCAGCTTGACCGTCTTCAGGGGTGAAGATCGGCCGGACGTGTGGCAGGTAGTTCCAGATCTTGTCCTTGTAAGACCAGGTCGTGTTCCTGGGATCCCACATTGGAAGCAGGGTGATGAAATCTGCAGGCTCAGCAACGCCCCACTCAAAGTTGTCTTCCTCCATGGTTGTTGGTGGGGTAGGCCCCAGTGGCTTCTGTGGTGGTATGGCAAGTTTCCAAGGGCGTGGTCCCCAGACAGGAGGTGGAATAAGCGAGTTCGCAGATGCATTGAGAACATCCTTGTGGGTTTGCTCGACAAATGACTGGTAATCGCCATGTACGCTCGGAAGATAGTAGCGTTTGTTGCGCTCCCACAACAGCTTCCTGGGTTGCTTGTCCGCGAATTCGCTAATCTTCTCGAAGAAATGATAGTGGTGTCCAGTGTATCTTGCGTCTGTTTCCCAGTTCCAGATATAATCAAACTCGGGATGGGTAAGACTGAACCACTGTAGACACATGAATTGTTGCCAGTAGACCTGCCAGTCCATAACTTTGGGATACCATTTCGGAAAGATGGACTCCGACCATAGGATAGCGATGTCGCGTAGTTCCTCGGGTACATTCTCCTTTAGGATGCGGTCGTACTCATACTGGCTGTCGAAAATGGGCGCATCTCTGTCCTTTACATGGACGTAAAGGTAGACTTGGTATTCACCGCCGGACTGAAGAGAGAGCTCAGAGACCATTGCGCGAATAGCAGTAATGTCGTTTTCCTCGTAGTTGTAGCCGGTCCAAGCACGGATCAAGATGGCGGTGCGGTGGTGGTACTTCTTCTCACCCTCATCGCGGTTCTCAAGGTTGCTTCGGCTCGTGTCTGTAGGGATCGCAAACGCCGATGATGCCGCCGCGGGCTCGGGGAGGACGGTGCTGGGAATCTTCACGATTGGCGATCGAGCCATTGGTCGATAACGCTCCTTGTTGCGCTCGAGGCAATCGTCCTGGAGTGCACCCCAGTTTACCTGGGGCCACTCTGGAACTGTCTCTGGCGCCTTCCAGTCCTTGACCTCCTCTGGGAACTCATCGTCGCCATATCCGTACGGGCCGTATCGTGAGTAGCGGTCGAAGCAAACATCGTCGTCCAATCCAATGACGTCATATCCACCAGCATACACCGGGGGAAAGTCCTCGGGGACGCCCCGATAGACCTGGACCTCATCGTCGGTGCTCTCGTTGAGCATCTTGCCTCGCGGGCCCAGACAAGCCACATGTTCGCCGTGCCATTTCTTCTTCCACTCCGGGGTGTTGTACTTGGGGAAAGGCTTGTACGCGATCGGATCAGAGGCAATTGTGTCGTTGAGCTTGTCATGGCTAGACTCATAGATGCGGTAGTCCCTACACATGATTAGAACCATCAACGCCATGCGCGCAGGATACAAGCACTTACAAGTCGAACTGCTCCCATCGATTGGGGTCGTACTTCTTGTCGACGTAGTCGCCAAACGGCGGCCAATGTCCGTTCCAGCTCGGTCGCGGCCAGTTCAGCATCTTGCTCATGTACTCCCTCCAGTTGGTCGGTTTCGGGGTGGGAGGGATGAAGGCGCCGGTTCTCGATGGTGCCGTCACCCATGGTGGGTACGACTTTGTGGGCTTTGTCGCGTCGACCTCAGGCTCGCGCGTAGCCTCCATGGGCGGCGGAAGGACTTGTGCTGCGCTAGTTGCCAATTGCGCAGGAGTGGTGCTGGGCTTTGCGCCGGGTACGGGCACGGCATGCCCCCATGCATCCTCGGGTTGTGGTTGCGACTCGGCCAGGCCTTCGTTCAAGAGCTCTTGTTCCTGTGGTCTCCTGTCCGAGTTGAAGAGCGGCATGCGCTCGTAAACCTGGTCTTGCGCCCATGGACTCTGGTGCAGTACGGCAAAGATGAAAACCAATGCTACAAAAGAAAGTATCGCAAATCTGCGGGGGGATCGGACAAACATGATGTCGATGTTGTTCGTATTCGTATCGTTTAGCGGTGCACACTAACCTTATGCTGGTATGGTACCTAGTGTACTGGGGTAGTTCGTATCTTTTACCGATGGTGTAAAAGCTGCATCGCTTGAAGGTTGCTAGAGTGTAGCGCAAAGGAAGGACTAGCGACGGATGGCGAAGAAGAGTGATGAAGGTGTAAAGGTGGTAAGGACCGTGGTGCTTAAGGATGGCTGGCGGTGATAATCTGGGTGAAGGTGCCGCCGAGCAAAGCTAGCTCAGATGCAAAGGAAGGGAAGGCGGGGCCGGCTTGAGTGAAGAAGGCAAGAGCGATGGTCAATCTGTCTATCTTCGACGGTCGTTCCTGCCGCACGTGGATCGGTCGGGGAGAGGACAGCGCAAGACTGAAAGGAGCGTACAGGTTGGATTGACAAGAGGAAGCCTCGAGAGAAGAAATCAGACGATGATTAGACGGAAATGACGATCCCAAGAAGGCGGGACAAGACGACTCGACAGGGTACGAAATTGCACGAGCAGAAGAAGCGTCGAACACTCTCAAACGGCAGTACGCGGCCAAAGAGGCCTCGTCGATCTGGGTATCCCCATCGGTTTTGTCACCAGCACTGCTTGACCCCCAACTCCCGCACCGCCACCCGCTCCGTGCTGCAAGGTACTCCAGGGGAGTGCTTACGCGTTGCACACCCCGTTGATCGTCTAGTGACGAGTAGTGGTTGCGTCCTAGTGGTGCCATGTCTTCCTTCACGTCGGTGCTTGCGTGTTTCGCAAAATGCTCCGAGCGGCAGAGCCGTCGCACCATGCCCGCGATTCATCTATCCGGAGGAAGGATGCGAACTAGTCCCAACCACTGATATGGGCCTTGCACTTTGGTAAATGTTTGGGGGCGCACGCAAAATAACGCGACTCTCGCGAATAACACATTTCGGCGCAATCTTGCTAGCTTCGGTTGCTATTGCATTGTCGATGGCGGAAGGATCAAAGATTAGGAAGGGTGTCTATTACCCAAGCGAAACAGAACGACTCTGAGCTTGTCATCTTACTCAGCCGATCCAACGGACATGTGCACCACCAGTCCCACAGTAAACCCTGCATCGGCGGGCAGACACCCTGGGCGCTGGGCAATGAACAGATAACGTACATTAGCATTGGCAAACTCCTCCTCGGCCCTTTTGACCAGACAAATTACAATTTTGCAAACACAATACCAAACGTCCCGCCAATCGTGAGGCAGCCGCCAAACAGACGGGCTGCAGTGCGACGACGCGCACACTTGTCAAGTTCATGCAATGCAATGCACCATGCCAGATAACCATGGGCGACACATTTGGCAGGTTGTGCAACTTGTGCATCCTGCAGGATCGATGTTGTCATGAATGCTATCTAGCTACCGTTCCCGAGTCTATCATGCATTTTGCCATAACGCCTTCTCTCTCTGCATGCAATCATTTTGTCATGATCAGCGTAACCTCACTCCCTCTGTAACTTTCACCATCCGCACCCAGCACAATCTGCGATGGACGGTAATTCTCGAATCGAGGGCGCACCGACGTACAGTACGTCTTCACTTCCACTTCTGCACCACTACACCGCCACGTTTGAACTCGGAAATGTCACCCAGCACTTGGGCCTTATCGGTCAGTTCCTTGCTGGGGAAGGTGGTCATGAGCGCCCATTCGCGGTCCTGACTGGCCGGGCTAGCCCTGGTGACAAAGTCGTAGACGTCGCCAATAGTGTGTGTAGTATTGAACCGCGACGACAGCCGTGTACCGTCACTGAGGCGAATCTGGAGCGTAAGTGTGGGAGCGGATGAGTCGACTTGGACGGTAGGTTGCGCAGAGGCTCCTGGAGTCGAGGCTGCCGTGCTACCAGAAGCAGCAGCCGGCATGGGAGCAGCCGCTGAGCTTGCACCCGGAGTGGGGCTTCCCAGACGGTTTCCGCTCCCCGAGAAGGGGACGTACTTCTTCTTTGGCTTCTTGTAGTCTTCGTCCTTGTGCGCGTGCACCTCGACATCCACCTCCTGGCCATGCTCTACATTTAGGATATGTAGTGGAGCGTGACCTGTGTTGATCATCTCCAGTGTGCGTGCGTTTGCTGGGTCATCGTAGCGGAACAGGTCGCCGTCGTCGACTGAGAAGCCGTCACGCCAGAGGTGAAGCTCGCGGTGGGCGCGCGGGGGCGGCGCAGGGATGTTGGCGGTGGGGTCTGGGATGGTCCGGGAGGGAGCATCGTCGCCTCCGAGGGTCGTACCTGTGCCACGGAAATGAGATGAGCTGGCTGGCTGCTCGTCGTCACCACCTGGTCGGGGAGCGTTCCTAACCTCTGTTAGCTGGGGTGGCGCGAAGAACAATGCTTGGCCAACTTACTGTCGTGCGCGCTTCAAGATGTTGTTGATCTGGTCGCGCGGATTCGACTGGTTGGGGTTCTGGACAGCCAGACCAGACTTCTCACCGCCGGCGAAGAAGTCCTGGTTCTCGTCGTCGGCGTCGTCGTCGTCGTCATCGTCATCGTGGGCGTGTCCATGTCCGCCACCACCTGATGCCTGCAGGTCCCTCAGCGTGCGAGCACCTGCCACACCCCTCTGCGCAGGCTGTCCACGAGCAGCAGCAGGCTGCGCAGATGAAGACGATGCCGCTCCCGCGGGAGGGGGCACATATGCGCCCCCGAGTGTGCGCCCTCCCCCGGCTCCAGTGGGCGGAGGGTTCTGGGTAGGGTCTGTGTTTGACTCGTCACCGGCCATGTCGACGTCTGGTTCCGAAGTTCCTTCCTGTTGCTCTTGGGCCTCGTCGAAGAAGAGAGATGCAGCGAGGGTGAGATCTCCGTTGGAAGCGTTCAGGTAGCGCTCAGCCTGTTGTGTGCGTGTTAGTGAGCAGCTCCAACAGCTTCGATGACCTTCTATCAACTTACTGTTGCAGGATCGAGGCCGGTCAGGCTAGCAAGCTGGGCGATTAGAGCGTCGTTGTCGGGTGCAGCTTCAGACATAACAAGTTGATGAGGCTGCAGTTGAAGATGGAAGTGTTGTTGGCGTTGGTGGGTGTAGCTCGCACGCGTTGATTGACTGGTCGGGGGTGGGGTCCCTGTAAACGGTCAGCGCGGCGAGCGTTGTTAGGTACACAGTAGGCGGTAGCTGGCTGGTGACGTCGCTTGCTCTTGCCTTGGACCTTCACCACGCATCGCAGTCACTTTCCCGACCATGGACTGTCGAATCATGGAGCAAAGCAATCAACCAATTCCTATCCGGAATGTTTTGCACCCGCAAGACTCACCAGCCAGATCCATTTACGTAGACAATGCATCAGCTTCCGATATGCATCCATGTTCTTAGACAATGCTTGGCAAGACTGGGATTAATGTGAGCCTCATCAACACCCACGAGCGTCCACCCCGGGGAGAGTGTCGCGCAAGTTCACCCACGCGCCCTAGCGGACTGCATCTGGCCTCGTAGACGACAGTCCAAGTCCATCGAGCAGAGTTGGTCTCTTGCGTTACCATCCTCTAGCTCAAAGCCAGACTCGCGCCGTCTCCGCATTACCTCCGCGTGGGGCTCCTTCCAGCGCTCGCTCAACGCCTACCATCCAGCACCACCTACCCAGGACAACGTCCGACCACTACACTCCTTCCGCATACACCCTCCCCACGCGCTGTCTGAAATGGCGTCCGACGCTGCCAACCTCACCGAATCCGGCATAACCATACCGTCGGATAGCGAAAACTACGACGCAAACAACGAGCTCTCTTCCTCCTCGTCCCCAGCATCCTCGAGTTCTACCCCTTTGATCCTCTACAAGCCTCCCACAATCTGGGGGCTACTCCGTGGCGCAGCAATCAACCTGTTCCTGCCCTTTGTCAACGGACTCATGCTGGGCTTTGGAGAGCTCGTCGCAAACGAAGCTGCGTATCGCTTGGGCTGGAGTGGCACAAAGGTATATCAAAGAGCCCCCCTCCCCCAAGGAATTCAAATATCCATGGCCAGATGAATGCTAACAGTTTGCCATGCAGATATTCCCGTCGCACCGATCCGGATCCGGCTCTCGACGCGTGGGCCCTGGTGTAGAGATGCGTGCTGATCCTGTGGAGCGAAGGCGGAGGAATGGTCAGGAACTGGACATGTACACGTCTCTCGAGTAGAAGCACCAAGGAACATCATGAGCCCTGGAACACATGTGTACATACAAGTGCGATTCATGGCATGGGCTTCGTAGGCATAAAGAGCTCCGTCTCGACACTTTGAAGAGTGCAAACACCAGCATAACAAGTCTGATCTGGAGCATATGCATATGCAATATTTGTACAAAACCTCTGGCTATGCGTACTACCCAACTCCTAACTCGTCCCAAACATGTTTTGAGATGCACGTACTGCTACTACTAACACAAGGCTGAACACCTTCGCATATCATACAAGTCCCTCGGAACCTCTAGTACGTCTCCTCAGCGTGTCTAAGCCCTGTTTTGGAACCTCCGCCTCCTCTCAATCTCGTAGTCCTCAGCCTTCTTCTTCCTCTTCGCCTCCTCGCTTGACATCTTCTTGTCTCCAAAGCCCATCTTTCGAATTCCACTCTCAGTGGCATTGGTCATTCTCCTCCAAATGTAGCTCATGCGGTAGTTCCTACGGTAGTAGTCCAACTTCTCACTCATTGGCTTGCCCTTGGCGCCTTCGTCATAGTCCACATCACGGTCAGGGTTTTCCGTGTCAATTTGGGGTGCCGCTACCTTGAGATGCGCAGGAAGGGCAACTCCTGGTTTGATGTTGATACCAGACAATTGCCGACGATTGCTCGGGGCAGCTGTGCGGGTGGGAGGCTGGTAACGAATTCTTCCGTCTGGCCCCTTGATGTCTTTCAGCTTCAATTCGCCCTTGGTAACCTTGGTGTAGAGCTCGGTGCTCGCCTTGCTGGGTAGTGGTTTGATGCCAATCATGCGTCTGAAGCCGTTCTGGCGGAGGAGCCACCCGGTAAAACCACCCATAATACCAGACACAAGGAAGTAGAGTTGAAGAGCGGACGGCTGCCACGCTGTAACGAGACCGAGGAAGACCGAGAGACCTGTGAACATGTATTGGCGTGCAGCGGCCTGACCAACATCGGCTTGGACACCAGTTTCACCACCAGTCTGTTCGACACATCAGCTAGGACGGGAGCTTGCCTGAGAACACAAGCTTACCTTGAAGACAGTATACATGATGGCTGAAGTGGCAAAGGGTAGAACGAAATAAGGGTCGCGAGAGGTCAGATCAGAAAACCACAGAAAGCCATCTTGGGCCATGCCCGGGACAGGCAATTCACCCATCGCCCTCAGAAATCTAAAGGCCGAGAATCCAATCCAGGCTTGCATGAACATGAAGCCTCCGGTAGAGAGCATGCCTCCCATATAGGGCCTCATGACGTATGCCTGCTGCATCTTGTACATGTCGGCTTGCTGCTTGTCGCCTCGAGCAATAGCAGCCTCCATTTTCTCTTGGATAGGCTTGGTGATGGGTCCCAAAGAGGCCATGGCTGCCATCTTGTCTGAGCTCATAGCCTGGAAGACAAAGGTTGCGCAGCGGACGACAAGACCTGCAGCAACGATCGACCCCGCCCAGCCCCAGCCTGATTGTAGGTAGATGGTTTCGATGGTCTTCTCGAAAAGAGTCGTCATACCCCAGCCATAGTCAAGGCCAAGCTCCTTCAGTTGTCCAGCATGATCAATTAGGCGAGTAGGGTCGATTTCAGCTGTAGGGAGAGCATCTTTGACAGGCTCGGCATCAAAAAGGTCATCGAGTGTCTTGGATTCGGTGTATGTGGATGCGGTTTCTGCTGCCGCATCGGTGGACAGAGAGGCTCCGTCTACGACGGCAGGCTTATCGATGGCTGCAGGAGCGAGTTCCGGAGTAGACGTGGTGACGACAGGTTCTGCAGCTTGCGCAGATTCGGAGACTGGACGATTCGAGAATTCGGCGATGGGCACTCGTTCGGCGGGCGAAAGGGCGTTGCCATCGACAGAGCCGCTAGACTTGCCCCAGCTCCAGGGAGCGTACCATGAAGCGTATCGGACAGAGGACGCACTCATCATGACATTGTGGGTTCGGTTTGCGCCCGACTTCCACAGCGCCGACTGGAGCGGGCTGGTCCGACATGATGGGCCTGAGAGGTTGGCAGTTCGGGGAAGAGAGGAGAACTGTCGGGCAATTAGTACGTGAAATTGAGCCCGTGTTCGAAATCAGTGGCAGCTGTGGAGGAGTCTTTATGAAAAGGAAGCTGTGCGACTCGGGCAGGAGGACGCGGATGTGTGATTTCGACCAAGTGGGCAACTAAATTCGCAGGTATGCGCACCTTCCTTGTAGCATTGGATCGTAACGCGGTCGATTGCCGGGAGGCCAAAGGCGCAAACTGGGCCGGCCGCAGCCCTCTACTCGGAAGCATTGCGATGTGTCGTCCGACGTCGTTGACCATCAGAGTCGGCTTTGGAAAAGTCGTGTGCACGGGCCCCGTGCATAGCGCATTTCGAGCAAACCTCCGAGATCCCCGCATCACGCGTACAAGCTGGCCTCAGCTCAAACATGACCAAATGCCTTGGTTCTTTGCTCATTGCAGCGTACTTTCAATATCGATGATTGTATTAAAATTCAGAGTCAATCACATGCCTGTTTTCGGGGTATGCTGGCTAGTGGCCCTCGTGCTCCCGAACACCCAATGATGCGACTAGCAGCGCCATGCTAACATGAACACAAAACCTTGCAGTAGCTGTGGAAGCAGCTATCAGAAATCGATGATCCGTGAAATGATGAAACAATTACAATGCTGAGAACAACAGTCGTGGAATTCCAGACCGAAACATGAGAATGAGCCGTGTTGTACAACGGTCTGCCGAACGCCGCCCTAGGATGCTTATCAGAAATTATGCGCCATCAACTGACAATCGTGATGTAGACGTCGAAGTCCTAATCCATGTAGTTGTTGCCCTCGGTGACAGCAAGTGCTTCTTCTGCTTGACCACCACCCATCTCCATCGCTTCGCCAAACATCTCGTTCCCACTACCTGAGCTCTTGAAAGGGTCCTGCATAGGACTAGTAGGAGCTGCCGGGCCTGAGCTCTCAAAGAGGCCCGGATCGATGGGCGCGATAGAAGAACCGCCGCCGAAGCTGAGTGGAGCTGTCGTGGCAAATGTAGGAGAGTTGCTGAATGTAGATGTCGTGGTTGTGTTAAAGTACTCGCTGCTTTCACCGGCACCTTGGCGAGGCTCGCCTGGTGGTGTATGAGATTGCTCAGCAGCACCAGGTTGCTGGCTCATCGTCTTAAGGCCGTCTCCGTCCTTGCGCTTAAACTGGTGAGTTTTGGTCTTGAGGTGCTGCGGAAGATCATCTGGGTTGGTGATGCCCAGCTGGTTCATGAGCTTCTGTTGCTTCGTGGGCCGAGGCTTACGCGTAGAGAGCGACACTTGTAGAATAGGCGGCGGTGTTGGGGCAACTGGTGCCCACTTGTGCAGCTCTTGACGGAAAAAGTTGATCTCGTTGGAGAGGAGGATCTCGGCGCCCTCCAGTTTTCGTAGGTAGAACCGCTGCGTAGTGAGTTCATCAGGGCTTGACATGAGTGGATTGATGTACTGCGCAACGTAGTCACGGAACTTGGTACCGTGCTCGATAAGGGACTCCAATGTCTCCTCTTCTTCGGGTTGGAACGGCAAACCGGGGACTTCATCCTGCCAAAGCTGCAGGTCCTCCAGTTTCGGGCGAGTCGCGTCGCGTGGAATTTTGACACGGTAATCGCAGATAGGACACGTGTACTTGTCATCCTCTTTGACTTTTCCGCGCGCAATCTTCAGGCACTTGCCGTGATACCTATCGCTGTTAGCACATGTCTGCATGCCTTGGAGCCAAGTAGCTTACCATTCGTGACACAGTTCACACTCGATCATCATGCCAGCTTCGGGCTTTCGGCAAATACAGAAAACATCTCGACTAGATCCCGAACCGTCCACCTCTTCTCCGTCGGCTGGGCTCTGTTCGCGAGAGGCGGGCTCCACAGGCATTCGAGGCTGATCAGACAAGTCGAAGCAGGAACGATTGCGCTCGTCGACTTGCTTCATGTGCGCATGGAGGATATGAAGGGGCGCATTAGCTTTGCCGAAAAGCTTCTTTCCTCGTCTCATCCAATCTTCGTGTCGCTTCTGCTCCTTTTCAAGGTCGTTCGTGCCATTGGGCTTGCCGTTCAGTGCGTTTAGCGATTCCATGGCATTGCGGACCTCCATGTACTTTGGTCGTTGGGAGAAATCAGGATTCTTGCTCCGCTCGTACAATGACATGATGAGCTCCTGTGCATCTCGTTGCTTTTTCAAAATAGCATCCATAGCTGCGCGGGTCTCTGGTGTTACGGGCAGGTTGGTCGCTTGTTTGGAAAAGGCGTCGAGCTGCTGGTAATGAACATTCTCCACTTCCATAAGTTCTTTGGCCTTCTTTTCCCAGAACTCGCCTTGGTCTCGTTTATCCTGCAGGAAGCGAAGGTCGGGATGGTGCTCTGGCATGCCGACTTCAACACCACTTTTAATGAGCTCAGCGACTTCTTGAAGCGTCGGTGCCAGCTTCACCTTGAAGTTCTGCGCCTCTTGGAGCCATTTCAATTGCTGTACCACTTTTTCTAGGGATTCGAGCTCGGGGAGGTCGACATTGAAACCTTTCCCTTCCTCTAGGAGCTCATCAAGCCGAGCGATGCTTTGCTCAGACGGGCGTTCACGCAAAGCAGTGCGCGCTCTAGTCTGGAACTCGACAATGCTCTCGGCGCGTTCTCGGAGCGTGGCTATTTCTGGGCTGTCGAACCCTAGGTCTTTCGCCTGATTGAGTAGTTTCTGTATGTTTTCCACGTTGCGGTACTCGCGGTCCTTCTCATCTGCCTCAGCGATGTTCGCCTTGCTTGGTCTTCCTCTCCCGGGACGTTCTGCCTTGCGGCGAGCTTGCTGCTTCCGAGTGGTATAGAGGATCGCTTCCTCGGCGACTTCCTGGCATTTGTCGACAAAATCTTTCAGATCCTGAAGGCCATTCAGGTCCCAATCAATCTTCTCGCCCTCGTTCAAGAGGGCGCGCAAAGACTTCAGTTGAGGCCGGGGCCCTTCGGCAAGCAGAGCCTCCATCTTTGATTCCCAAGCTTCCGGCATGCCTGCTTTGTCAACGACCTTCTGCACCAGCGCAGCAAGGGCATCCTCGGGCATGCGGTATACCAGCTTGTGTTGACCTTTGGCTCCAAGGCGACGTTCAGATTCCGGAATCTCTGGACAGCACTCAAACCATCCCGCATGCTGTAGACACAAGACCTTCTTGGTCTTGCTACAGTAGAACCGAGAGAGGTAGCCATAGGCCTTACAGAAGGCACATATGAGTTCATCCTCGTGCATGTCGGCATCATCGACGACAAATTCAAGCTCACATGGTGTTTCACTATCGCCGGTACCGTCAACCTTGCAAGTATGCGGTCTGGCAGCTTTGTGCTTTTCGAGGAACTCTGCACGTATACGCGATTCTCGCTCGAGCATTCGCTCCATCGCAGGACCGAGCCACTTGGCGGTTTTGATAGTTGTGTCTTTACGCGATGCCGCTGCCAATAGTAATTCGTCATGAGAGAAACATGGCTGACGTCGGTAATCCTGGAGGCGTTGGACTCCGTGCTCACCAAATGGCTCCCAATCGCTGGGCGCAAAATTCACTGCCTCGTTCAGATTAAACCCATGGTTGAACCCAGCGTGATAGGCTTCTGGGAATGTTATCACGAACTCTCCAGCGCGTTGGTCAATCGCATAGACTCGGACACCGGCCTTCAAGAGTTGCTCAGGGGTCAAAAGTGTCACAAGCTGGAACAAAAGGTCTGGTTGGCTCTCAAACAGTTCTGGTACTGCCTCACGCATGGCTTGCTCAAATTTGTCTGTATCCTCGGCGGGTACACCGTACCATGTTTTGGTAGCGCCAAAGTGCTGGTAGTTTGCCGAGTAGGTGTAGTGATCTTCCGCATGCCAGCAAAATGTCGAGAACACCATACCGACGTATAGCCAAGGTACGGTCATGCCTGAGATGTCGGACTTGATGTGGCGAAACAGAGAATCTGGCGCGTAGGGCAGTACAGTCAAATTCCATGGATCAGTGGAGTAGGGGTCGCGCGGGTTCTTCTCAATCGTAGGAAAGCCACTACCGTGTGTTGTCGAATGTATGTCTGCTCCATACTCAACTTCGACGGTCTCTGTCACGTTTGCGACTGAATGCCAAAACTCGCGTTCTACGTCATCCTCGGTGACTGGCTTTGGCGCATTGGTGATTGGATCGAAAGGCATCTTGCTGGCGAAATGACTCTGTTTGAATTGGTGGGCTCGTTCCTGGAACTGCTTGAGCGAGTAGATGCCTCCTTCCTCAAATCCAAACTCGCCTGTGCCAACAAGACACCTGGGGCAATGCCAGTCGTATGCAGGAACGGCCTTGATCGGTGGGTCCAAACAATAACCATGGTAGCCAGAGTCGCAGCTGTCGCACAGCAAGATATTTTGTGGATCGTTGTCCGTCCCACAAGTCTCGCAGCGATCACCAGGGCGTTCATCGGCCGACCTAACACGTGGAAAAGACCGGCTGGGCGTCGATTGGCGAGGCTGCGTCATGTGCGAGCCAGCAACCGTAGGAGGAGCGTCTTTTTTAAGTCGCTTGCTCCGTCGCCCGCTTGCCTCATCCACGTCGTCATTTGCGCTGCTCTCTGGGTCCTGGGAGAAGGTTCGCTTCAGCTGATTGAACTGATGTCCGTTGGCTAGTGGTGTGAGTCCATTTCCAGGCGGCCGAAGATCGGGTGTGTTGTCAGCTGAGAGCATGGGGCTACCGGCGTTGCGCAGGGGTGTCGAAGTGCGCGACTCGAGCACATCCCGGTGCACGGCGCTCGAGGCATTCGCCGCAACAAGAGCACTGGGTGTTGAGGGCTGCGTAGATGGCTTCTGTAATGAGAGTGCATTGACCGCAGTAAAGCCGCTAGAGTTGACTGGTGTAAAGCCAGCGGGTCGGGACAGTTCGGGTGGTGGTGTGGGCACGGGCTCAGCCTGCAGTGTCGCGTTCAGTGCTGCTGAGGCTCTTATGGCAGGCGAATCCGTTGCGTTGGCCACAGGCGTGCCCTGTAGCGACTTCTTCATGGGCGAATGGGCTGGCGATGGCGTGAAGGGCCCGCCGTGCTCGTACTCGAGCATCTGCTGCACGCCGGGTTTAACGAGCCGCAAATACTCCTCATACGGGTGCAGCCATTTCTGATATGAGTTTTTGAGCGATGTAGACAGCGAGGACATGATCTTGCCACTGTAGCCGAGGTCGCGTCCTATCTCAGCCCACTTCTTCTGCTTGCAGACACGTTCAAAACCACCTCTCTTTTCAACGGCCTTTTTGAGCTTATAGAGATCCAGAGGCCGCTTGTCAACACTGGGGAAGCGAGTGAGACTGTGGCCGTGTTGCTTGTGGAATTTGGCGAGCTGATCGAGATAGTTGAGATTAGCACGTGTGCCACCCTCGACCGAGTTGAGTTCTTGTCGCCGTGTACGGAAGTGGAAGCGCTCTGTGTCAATGGCAAAGGGGGGATTCCAGGTATCCGGCGGCACGATCTTGACGATGCCATACTTCTGTGCCTCCTCTCGAATGCTCTGAATGTATTGCACGGGATCTTTGAACTGCTCGGCCGTCGGTCTGTATGTTGGAGACTCGCGCAAGCCAAAGAGACGGTTCTGCTTGGGTGGCAGGTTGTTGGGCGCTCCATGTCCTCTGCGCTCTACGGTAGCGAGATCCAGCGGCGCCGCCTTACGCGCGCTCAAGGGAATCGTGCCAGCCCCGTTCAGCTGCGCGCCACTCGTCGCAGACACCGCAGCACCGCTCATTCTTGATTTGGACGCACTGGCTGTTCCGTCAGAGGGTCCACTATCCGTCGCGACCCGGAAGGTAGTCATAGTGGCGCCTGTCGAGGGCCCACTGGGGGGCATGAAGTCGACCATGACCCTCTTGCCCGTGCATGCAGCGCTGTCGCGACTTCCGCCCTAGTTGCAGCCTCGTAACGAGATACGAGATAATTTTGATAGGTATGGCGACCGTGACTGGGAGTGAGTCGGTCGGTTGTGGGCACTATCGAGGGGATATAGGCGTAGGCATGGAGCCTCTATAGCGGCAGGCGACCGCTCTCGACCCGCTTGGACTGCGTGATGCAGTTCTACAAGAATGAAGTATTAGTATGCGTGTGCGTGTGCGTCTCCGTGTGGGGGGAGGGCGTGGTAGAGGTGGCGGTTGTGCAATTCGGTTGTGGAGGTGAGGAGATATGGAGAGGATGGATGGGGCCCGCTGAAAGGTGCGAGATTCCCGCTAGCGGCGGATGCATATCAAAGCCAAAGGTACCGAACCTAGAACGTCCACGCTTGTTCAGCAGGGCACGCGGAAGAAATATCGTACATGATGACTTTGCCATTTCCAAGCATGACTCGAGAGACTTGCCAGACGCTTTTGTTCAATATCCATCTTGCGTTGGCGCAATATCAATACGCTGTCTTCAACTGCAGTCACGGTGAGGTATGGAAGCTACATCATGCCGATCTGGCCGCTGCACGCAAGGTTGCCCAGGTGCCGACCTCACTTTACCAACTTTCTTTTGCGCCGCCGTCCACCATCTCGGCGACCAACGAACCACATTGGCTCGCATAACAAGCACATATATCAGCCTGACTCAGATATCTCCCTCTGTGATTACTTTTTCTTCCTTTCCAGCGTGAACACCTGTCGGGCTAAACTCGCCACATGCTTGCATCACCACACCGCGTCTCGAAACAGCCAACGTAACATCAGCAGCACCGCGCATTCGCATTACATTTTCGTCGAATTCTTACTTTTGTGCTCATTCCATCCCCAAGTCTGGACTGCTGCAGGTGAGGTCGGCAGCAAGGTTGTTATACGGGAAGCGCACCAGCCCGCCAATCACGCCGGCCTCCATCTGCACCGTCCCGTCAGCCCTAACTGGCCGTTGCACGCTTTGGGATGCGATCAACAACAAGAGCGACTTCATCTTTATCGAGCCTCGTCATGGCCGATTCTCTCAAGATAGAAAAGCGCCCCATACCAGCCTTCTACTGTTGTTATCTACTCCGCTCCAAGAACCGAAAGGCCTTCTACATCGGCAGTACACCCAATCCGGCCCGTCGCCTCGGTCAACACAATGGCTCCAGCAAGGGCGGCGCAAAGCGTACGGCGATGCAGGGGAAGCGGCCGTGGGAGATGACGTGCATTGTTACCGGATTTCCTTCCAGGTTCGCCGCGTTGCAGTTTGAGTGGGCGTGGCAAAACACGCACGCGACACGACACATTGAGCGAGATGTGCGCGACGCAAGGCGAGAGGAGCTGCAAAAGGGGAGAAAGAATCCTTCGCCTGTCAAGAGGCCGAGACCACCCATGTCGCTCGAAGCGCGATTGAAGAATCTACATCATCTGTTGGGTGTCGGGAGCTTCAGCCGATGGCCGCTGCATATCCGATTCTTTGCCCAGGATGTGTTTACGCAATGGGAGAAGCATATTTCCAAGATGAAGACGAACCTGCGCGAGGACATCACTGTCCGAGTCACGCCAGCCGAGCTTCCGAAGCTTGCGCCGGACGTGCAAAGCGAGATGCGAACTCACTTCATACCGGAGATAATACGAGCAATTCCTGTTGCTTACGAGGACTGCAAGACACACGTCGAAAAGTCGAAAATGATGCTCGGAGACGATCAAAAGCGAGTTTGTGGTGTTTGCAAGGAAGATACGAGTCCTGACACATCACTTGTCTTGGTCTGCCCAGTAGAGACATGCCACGCTGTGTCACACATGGCCTGTATGTCACAGAAATTCCTGGCAGAAGAGAGCAACTTGGATGCACTCATTCCAATCAAAGGGACATGTCCAAGCTGTCGCAGTTCTCTGAGGTGGTCTGACTTGGTGAAAGAGCTCAGTCTGCGCATGTATGGCGAAGAAGAGCTGAAGGCCATGTTCAAGACAAAGCGAAAGAAGAGAAAGTCGGACGGGACCGTCGAGGACGGCGCGGAAGAGTTTCCAGACATAGACGACCTTGATGTTGACCTTGACGAGGACCTTGATGAGACATGGGTCGAGAATGTCAATGACGATGAGGATAAGCTGTAGGGCCTCAACGCTGGTTGAGAGCATCTACCACTCCTCCACAGTCCTCAATGGTATTTGGCCTTTAGCGACCCGCTCAATACACCTATCGACCTCTTGTCTAATCTTTGCCGCCACATCCGTCATACTCCCACCCGCATCGATGCGCACAAAGTCGTCCCCTTCCTTCTTCTGCATCATCGTCTCAAACAGCTCACGTACGCGGTCCTGCATCTCCTTCTTCTCATACTTCTCAGTGCCATAACCGCCTCGCTTTGCTGCGTCCTCGGCGGATATATCAAGGAAGAGACACAGGTCAGGTCGCGGAAGTCCGACCTCGGGTTTTCGACACCATTCTAGGCTCATGCTGGGGTTCTGTTTGGCAGCAGAGTACGCGCAGCCGCTGTAGTAGTAACGGTCTACGATGATTGTTATACCAGCTTCGAGATCGGCTTGGATAGAGGGTCTGAGATATACGTTAAGAGTGTCTTGTCTGTGCGCACATGAGCATAGAACGACTTACACTGCTTCCCATCGATTCGCGGAGAACAAGAGATGTATGACATGGTCATCCTGCTCGCTCTGACCACTCAAGTAACTGTTGATCATTTGACCGATTGGTGTCGTTCTATCTGCTTAAGTCATCAGTCTTCGGCTTTTCAATCCGTTCGCCCAACCGCAGATCCTTTGATGGCCTTCAGTCTGCGCCTACATACCCGGAAACCGCATATGCCGCACCCTGATCCCATCATTCTGCAAATCATCAACCAGCATCTGGCATTGCGTTGATTTGCCTGCTCGGTCCAGGCCTTCGAACACTATGAGCTTGCCCCGCGTCATGTTGCTGGAACCGTAATGTGAGAGGTGGCTGCTCTGCAGCGGTTGATGCGCGATTGAAGCGACGCGTTGGTGGGGTTTCGTCGCCACTCGGGCGCTAGCAATGAACACCTGCCTACGATGGGCTTCCATGAAAGCGTCGGCTTTCCGTGTCGCATCATTTGCATGCGAGAGCGAAACAAATTCCTTTTGCAATTCGTCCACGTTGCAGCTATGCATGCAAATCCCATAATGCAAGTACAGAGTCGGCAGTGTGATCGAATCGAATCAGCCATCGACCGGTGAACCGCTCCCATGTCTGACATCCTGCTGGAATTGCGAATTACAGCGTTCCAACAGACTGGCTGCATGGTTACATACAAGCTGACATGCATATGTTGCATCCCACTGGTTGACGTACCCGTCTGTTGTCGAGAGTGAACATGGCCGATGCTTTGTTTGCTTCGATTCAAATAGTGCGAGGGAAGTTAACGAGACCACTTCCTAAGAAATACTACCGAATGCTAGAGTCATGGCCAGCACCGACGTCATGAAAGCTCTCGCCGCGAATGTCTCGCGGCTGAACCTGGAAGACATTTCAACAACCCGGTCCTTGCACGAGACAGTGCAGAATCATCCGACGGAAATCTGGAGAAGCAATATCTGGCGAGCATGCAAAGACGGTTCTCTGCTCAATTTCCAGTCGGAAATGCAAGAGTTGAGACCTCAGGATGTTTCGCGATTCGTCAATGCTAGAGACGCTGACGGCAACACTGCATTGATTGTGGCTTCCGCCGTGGCTCATGGACGTAAGAGCTGCAAAGCTATTATCACAACTTTGCTTGCATCAGGCGCCGATATAGACACCAAGAACCAGGAAGGTCGAACGGCATTGATGGAAGCGTCACTATTGGGAGGACTCGCGGCGGTGGAGGTCCTCTTGAACCCGGAACAAGGCAGTCCAGCGGACACGAATCTGAGAGACAACATTGATCTCAGCGCCAAAGATCTGGCCGGTACGAATGCGATTGTCGGGGCTGAAAGAAGGAGAAGGTATAGGCGTGGTGAGCATCAAGGACTACTTTTTGATCATGAACGTCGGAGATGCATTGTGGAATTGTTAGACAAGATTGGTGATGAGAACACGGCCTCTACAACCGCTCAACTCAGATGTGATTCCGCGCATCCGGACGCAAAGACCAATGGTCAAGAAGGCCTCGTCGTTCAGCTACAAATGGAACTCCTCCAAGCCCGGATTGATACTGAAGACCTGCTTCATACGATTTCAGAGCAAAATATTAGGCTTCGTGATCAGCAAACCGGGGCAGAAGTTATCAAGCGAGAATGCGAAAAACAAGCAAATGAACCATCGAAAATCATACAAGGATTGAGTCCGGCAGAGCGTCAGAAAACAATTCCAGACAAACGAGGGAACGACGAGCGTTTGCAGTTTCGGGTGACTGAGCTCAAAGACGGCACACTCGATACGCAAATCGAGATGATAAGAATATTTCGTTACGAGCCCTGTTATGCCTATAAAACTGTCGTGCTAAAGCACAGCAGACCCACTATCGCATACATGGATGTGGGTGGCGGTTATCTTGCAAAAAATGGAAAACTTCATGATAAGGGTTTCATCAACTCTTTACACTGGGTTGCACAAGCACAAGAGCTATTTTGTAAGTTGGGATCGCCTTTGGACCCGACTTGGTTCCAGCATACTGAACCACAACTTATGGCCTTGTGTGTGTCGCGTTTTCGACGGAGGACCATTCGACAGAGTGCCAAGCTCACGTTGGATCAGTTCGTGAGCGAACGGCCAGTCGAATCGCACGGCAGGCCCGAGGTAATAAGAATTTACGTCAGTCGAAAACCTTGCAATACTTGTGAGCGACTCAAAAGTCTGGTGAACAAGACCACAATGGGGCATGGTTTCGAGTTCCAACTCATACATGCGGAATTCTCCTGAATTTTGTTACAAGCGCGCGGATATGGTGTTTCCCCAAGGTTGACGCACTTGAGGGCAGGTCTAGGTTGATCTAGGCCAAGTCGATGCTACAGAGATTGCAGCGGTATTGCGCTGTGATTTCGTGGCTCATGTCTTCGTAGTGTCTCAAAATGCAGTCTATCTAGTCTCGCAAGCTGGAGCGTCTTTTCGTAACTTTGAAGGACATCATACGTCCCGATTGTTCGTAATCCAGCATCATCTTGGATCTACCAGCCTAGCCACTATGGGTCACGAGACGCATCATAAGATGCATCACGACCGCAATCTTCCACTATAGCAAACAGAGGTCCTCAATGACTTATAACTTCCTACTCTGCCGTCGAAGAGGAACATGCAGCAAAGACACTACACACAATGTCCACGTTAGCAATAGCAACTTGCGATTCCGTGCTTGATGAGCTGAAGAAGCCATGGTCCGCAACTGTACTTACCGAGACCCAAAAACAGCATCGATCAGACGTGGCTAGAGCTAAAGAGCTATGGACTTCGATCCTGGATGAGCTTCGCGGCAGTTATCAGAGTACTGTCAAGAGGTACGACTTTAGGAAGAGCACACAGCCATTCTTCCCATTCTTCGAGTTACCACCTGAGCTCCGCAACGAGATCTACGGCCTTTGCTTGGAAAACGAACGGGTTGAAAGAAACCCCAAAATGGAATCACACCGTGAGTATTATGGACTTTTCCGCAGTAAATCTTGGGTGGTTTACTCCAAGCAGTCGCAGAGGGTGAGAGAAATCCGCGCGTCGAAACCTACTATAATGCAAATGGAGCGAGACGAAGCTCGAAGGAAAAAGCTCAATAAAATCGTGGAAAGACGTCTGAAGCATGCACAGTCCAGGAAAGGAGGACTTACCCCTGGCGCCCTCGAAGCTTTGGAGTTGTACAGACAAGAACATGACATGTATACCCCGCGAGCACAGGAGATTCTGCCAGACGGTGAGATCAACCATGATCAAGGCATCTTCGATCCGCGCAAGGAAAACGAGAAAAAAGGCGTGCTAGAGGTAGATGCAACAGGCAACTTACTCGACGACCTTCCCATACTATCTCTCGTAGATCGACAAATATTCTGCGAGACCTTCTTCCTTTACTACTCCATGACTCGCGAGGGCCTTTGGGTCAAGTGGAGAGTTAGGAACCTGGACTTCTTTCCGTTCCTGCGTTTCTATCGTTCACTTACTACAGGCCAACTCCGGCTTGAGATCCCTCCATCGAGACTACACATTGAATTGCAAACAGACGAGGAGGAGAGAGACGGCTACTGGCATGCGAAGAAGTTCTCACATGTGAAGAGGCTGGTCGAGCTGCACTGGCTGGATGGCTTCCCACTCTGGGGATGTTTGACCGGCTTGTCTGATCGCCAGGATTGCAAGGGGCCGTTTGGCGACTACATGTATTCTGTTCGCCAGACCGTAGCGTTGTATCGCGTCGACCACGAGGCATGGAAATCGTGTTCCATCAAGTACCTTCACCGATCTCAGGAGATGGACCACGACGACTCTTCAGTCGGCAAGATCGAAGCGCTATCCGATTCTGAGCTTGTCGAGGCAACCATCGACATGTTATGCAACGCAATGGAGTACAATCTGGGGTACAAAGGTAGTTACTCACGCATTGGCCGCGACGGGACCGAGTGGGACGAGAATGTTTTTGAGATGTTCAATTACGAACAGCAGCATGCCAAAGTGGCCCATGAGAAGGAGCATGCGATTGTGCATATTGTTGGCCAATATCGGAAGAGGATTGACAAGGAATTAAAAGGGTGGCTTGGGGAGGCGTACGATGAGTGGGAGAGACTTTCAGACGATGCGCGCATTCCAGAAGATGTGATCTTGTAGCTGCACCCTTAGTCTGCAACTTCTCCTTGCCTTTTGCATAGGTAGTAGTCACGCGACTGAATCAATGTGGTAGCAAAAAGCTGATGCCTGTTTACTGACAGCAATCACTGGACGCGTGGTATCTCGGAGGTAACAGCGGTCTAGTCTTCAAATGCCTGTAAGCCCGGCGTATACCATGCGATCCGTCCGCAAAGTCCACTGTGACGCATTAAAATCCTTCGGCGGATCGTACTTGGCGAATCGGCGTGTGGTACTGACTAGGGTCGGCCGAATGACACGTGACGTAAATTGTCAGCATTAGATTAGTCTACCCAATCTGGGAGTACAGGGCGAAGATGTCGACGGCCCAGATGGTGGGTGCCTGGAATCTGAACGAACATAAGGATCGAAGTTTCCGAAGCAGAATGGAGTCCACAACCCCACTACCTCCACTTCTTGAGCCGCAAGTCGCCGAATCATAGTGAGCGGAGCTTTTCATCTACACTACGTACACTACTTTCCGGATCTGTCGATCGCCGAGCAACCGAAACACCGAGGAGCCCAATACATTTGAAATACAAGAATAATTCAAGACGTCGAAATCTTCCAAGGTCCCATACGGTCTGCCATCTCAATCTCAAACCCGAATATGTCATCCCCAAAGCTTATCGTCCACCATTTACAAGTCGGCCAAGGCGAGCGCATCCCATGGCTTCTCGAGGAGCTTGATATTCCTTACGAGTTGAAGCTATACAAGCGGTCACCTCTTCTCTCACCACCTGAGCTCCAAGCTGTTTACCCTATGGGTGCTTCACCCGTCCTCGAGGACCTGACCGATCCGTCCAACCCCATCAAAATCGCCGAATCTGGGGCCATCTGCGATTACATTATCCACAAGTACGGCAATGGACGATTGGCCCTGGCACCACAGCACAAGAACTTTGCAGACTACCTTTACTGGCTCCATTTCCCGAATGGCACGTTACAGTCTATTTTGTTCAGAAGGGGTATGGCGCGTGGTATGGTCGGCGAAGATGATCCGCGTTACAAGGGCACCGATGCCCGTGTCCGCAAGGCGCTGAGCCACATCGACAACCGACTACAAAATAACAAGTGGCTTGCTGGCGATGAATTCACTGCCGCAGAGTGCATGACAGTATGGTGCTTCACAACGATGCGAACCTTTGAGCCGGTGGATTTGAGCGATTACCCGGGAATCATGGCGTGGCTGGGCCGCGTTGGGGAGCGCGAGGCGTACAGGCGCGCAATGGGCAAATCTGACCCGGACATCGACCTCGAGCAAAACCTCAGCGCAAAGGGCATGCCGATGAACGAGATGTTCGCAAAGGCCATGGCGATGAAGCCGTGAGTCTTGCAGTCTGGTTGGAACGATGCGTGGCTGATTACCGCAGGGGTCGCCAGAAGCTGTAAATAACGGCGCAGGAGTACATGCGCACTCTACTCAGTAAATAGAAACTCTCCTCGTCAATCGTTTGTTCCATGGGTGCCAGTGGTGGTGATGTCGAGGCTGCTTGATACGTGTCGATGCGACGAAGATGAGCCGGGAAGAGTCGGCCGCGTCCTTCCGGATCCACTTGTCAGGGAGTATAGTCAGGTACAACAACACGCCATGCCTCCGACCTCATCATGGCCACCTGATCCGTCACACCACTCACTCCGTCGCAGGTACGCGTCGCATCATCCCTGGTATGGTACTGGGGTTACCAAAAACAGGTACCGTAGCATGAGCGTGACCTGAGAAGCTTGTAGTCATGGCGAGCGGGGTTGTTCAGCTACCAGAGCGGTGGTACAATGATATCACATAAAGCTTGCTGACCCCTCACGAGAGCAACTCCGCATCTGAGTATAGCTCCATAGCTTGCTTTGAAGACATTCAAAAGGCAATTGTGCTCTACTTACCCTCCCATCTCTACTACAGCTCTAGCTACAGCTCCTCACTATGGCGGCCAAGTACTCTCGTCGACCCAGCTACCTCGACGGCCCGCTGTCGCCCTCCATCATTCCCGAGCTCGCAATCCTTCCTCGACCCCTCCCTGCCGACAAGGTCCCCTGCGGACAGCTCGTCTCCAAGACGTCAAAGTACACACCCAAAGTCCTCGAAGACCGCGACTACGACGACATTGGCACGCGATGGTACGCCACAACACATACACGGTACTTGCGTGCAAGACACTAACCTGCCTAGGTACAAGGATGTCATCTTCCTCAACGCGGAAAACGGACACTTTGTCGAGAGCTTCGGCGGTACGCATCTACTCCAGAAGCCACTCGACAAGGGCACAGAGGCTGGCACGATCGAGGCAGAGGAACAGAGCGTGAGGCTGCTCAAGGACGCCGACGCAGCACTCCAGAAAGTATGGAAAGATGAAGAAGCCAGGAAGTGGATCAAGGAGCAAGACGAGGCTGGCTTCGTCGTCGCACAGCGCCAGGTCTCCAACGCAAGCTACAAGCGTGCTAGGCTTGTCGACGTTGGTAACAACAACTGGGAAGTCGTGCGCGAAGTTGGCAACGAAGACGCCGCGGGTAAACGCAGAGACTCAGGTCTGCCTATTGAGACGAACAGTAAATGGGATGCAGTGGGCGTCGTGGTTAGGAAGATCATTGTAGATGGCGATAATGTGAAGCTCGGAGACGAGCTGGGTGCGGAGTACTGGAAGCAGTAATGTTTATAATAACCTCACAATGCAATCATGGGTTTTCCATGTTCAGATACGTACGAACCCTCTGCATCTATTCAATCAAGCTGAGCAGCCTGGAGCTTGCCCCCAGATAGTTGGCTGTCGAGGCGAACCAACATGCCGCCCGTGCCCGTATACGAGATCATGGAGGACTTCCTAGTGGTGGCCTGATACTCATCTATCGTCAAATTCCGGCAGGGCGCTGGAAGCAAGGCTTGATGCGATAGCCCAATTCGAGCATGGAAGTGACACACATCGGATCGAACGCGTCTCGATGAGGCCTTCGAGACGTCATATTCCCGACAGGCGGATGCTTTGATTGGCCACTTTGGAGACATGCTTACATGACGATGCGTCGACCCGCGTCTCTTGCTGACTGATAGCAATGCTGTTGCTGTGAAAGCGACGTATGATAAGCGCTTGCTTGATAGGCGCTGGAATCCTGCAAAGATACACAGGCCGTTGCGCATCATGGATGTGGCAGAACAACAACAGCCAACGATAGCTTCGTGAGGTACAACAGAAGCATATAAGCTGAGTCGCACACATAAACAAGATAGCAGAACAAAGAGCAGGGTACACAAGACGGGGTCACAATTCCTACAAGTCTTCTGCAACACCGCATACACCCACTACCAGTATGTCTCCATCAACCAGCGACCCAACCACCCTCAGCAACACGTTCCACTTCGAATCCCCGACGCACTTTTTTAATATCAGGTGGACATCGCTTGGCTCTCTGGCCTCGCCGCCACTCATCTTCATCCATGGCACTCCCTGGTCTTCCCGCGTTTGGGTACCTTTCGCGCTGGGTCTATCCCACAAATACCGTGTATACCTCTTCGACAACCCTGGTTTCGGAGACTCGCCCATCGAGCAGCTTCTACCTGATGTCGATTTCAAACCAAAAAACGAAGTGGAGCGACTAGACAGTGATCTCGCTCGCCAAACTTCAGCGTTTGCTGCTCTCTTCAATCACTGGCAGGCGACAGAGGAATGGAACTCGAAACCCCATGTCATTGCACACGATCACGGCGGTCTAATGAGTCTTCGTGCCCATTTACTGCATGCATGTCAATACACGAGTCTTTGCCTCATAGACGTTGTCGCCATCGGCCCCTTTGGCCAACCCCTGTTCAAGAGCGTCGTAGAGAACCCGGGTGCTATCGAAAGCCTGCCTGACATGGCATTTGAAGGCATCCTCGAATCGTACATCAGGAACGCTGCGTACACTAGACTGGATGAGGAGACAATGAGTATGCTCAAGTCATCATGGCTGGCTGAAGGTGGAAAGAGAGGGTTCGTTCGCCAACTATGTCAGGCTGGTTACCGCAGTACTGAGGAGGTTGAAGGACGGTATGCAGAGGTGGGAGAGAAGCTGCCCGTGAAAGTCATCTGGGGCAAGCAAGACAATTGGATTCCTGTAAATGATGCGCATAGGCTTGGTAAGGCTTTAGGTGCAAAGGAAGTAGTTGAGGTCGAAGGAGCCGGACATCTTATCATGTACGATCAGCCTGGGCAGTTGGGTGTTGAACTGGGCATATGGCTATCGTCGGCCGATATGTGATCAGTGTTAGTGATATGACGAGGGCGAGAGAAAGGTCCGCACTAATACAACAGCCTGTTGCAGGCATGGTACCCATATATATTCCATAGTATACATTGTGCTTAAACAACTCACGAGGCGGTCTCTGGTGTCCATGCACTCTTCCGGCGTCGAACCTCGATTTTTGCTGGCAGTGGAACCTGGAATCTAATTACCCACATCTTCTTGGGCTTCTCCGCAAGCGGCTTGATGTCATAGTTGAGTAGCAAGTCGGCGAAGATCATCTTAAGTTCGTGAGAAACGAAGAAGCGTCCCGGGCTGTCATGTTGTCAGCAAAGGCCTCGGATCAAAAGAGTAAATTGACTTACCAAGCATGACGTCCGTGACCGAAAGGAAGATGATGCACGCCTGTAGTAACAAGACCATTTTGCTTCAATTTCAATGCATCAACCTTCTTTCTCTCTTCTGCACCCATTGCCTCATACTGTTCCCTGGGTCTGGAGTATCTGAATGCATCGAATTCTTCTGGATTTTCGTGTAGATCTGTATCACCAGCGATTGGCGTCCATGGGCACGAGAGAAGCGTTCCATATTTCACATGTACGCCCTCGGGTGTTGTAACCCCTTCTTTTGCTACCACTTTGCGATGAACAAATGTAAGTGCGATGGGCGCGATGCGTTGCGACTCGCGGATAGCAGAGTCGATACGATGCATGCGGCTAAGACCCTGCTTGGTCCAACCGCCCTCTTCTTGGAGAATGCGATGCGCTTCTTCGCGCAACTGTTCCACTACTTCTGGTCCGGCGCTCATGATGTTGATCATGATTTCATAGGCCGTGAGAGAAGTTGTATGTATACTGGCGAAGTTGATGGGCATGATGCGCTGAGCGATGCGATCTGGTTGCATCTCGTCGCGCCGTCCCTCGGCCTGCGCAGTCCGGTAGCTCCAATTAATAAAGTCATTTGGCTCTTTCCAGCTCTTGTACTCGGGATCGCCAGCATCTTTTTTCTCGATATCTGAGATGCGCTGCTTGATCATGGGTAGTGTGAATCTTGATGACAGCCAGTAGTGGTACTTCGTGGCCAGACTCAACAATGTCCCAACTACTGGGTGTAGCGCTTTCGGAAAAAGGAACATAAAGCTCTGGTTACGTATGCAGTCCATGGTAAAGCCCAGTACCGCATCCAGGAATTTGCGCTCGCGACAGAGGGAACCGCCAAGAAGCATGCGGTTGGTCAGGACTGGCACCATTTTCATGAAAGACTCCAAGACATCCAGCTTTTTCCAATTGCCTGTATCTGTTCCATACACTTGAGAAATGGCGTGTGGGACCTCCTCTTCAAGATCTGGGATGATCGCATTGAGATTGCGTACAAGATTCTTGTGAATTACATGTTCGTGGTAGGGATCTTTCAGTATGATCGGGTCGACAAACGAGTAATCACCCTGGAGGAAGTCGTAATGCGCGTCTTTTGTACTCAGTACAGTGTCCGGTTGGTCAAACATCCAGCCCAGTTGGCTCCGCGGCATCACAATCTCAGCCGCCATGCCAAGCGTTGCAGGTAACACAAAGATCTTGCCATCGCGGCTATACTTGTCATAACCGGCCAACAGCCACTCCTTGCTCTTAGTCAACGCAGTGAAATTGCGGAAGTGGGCGATCCAGCCCTTGCCGTAGCCCATCCATGGTATACTCGATGGTGGTGTTGGCGCTGTGAGAAAGTTGTAGGCAGTCGCCACGACCCAGTAGGTGATGATTGCAGCGGCAACGTGCGGAATCGTGAAGAAGGAATGCGGCTCTGTCACTTCGCTTGAGCCTGTCATGGTGGATCTGATGGATCACGAAACAGAGCTGTGATTGATGACATTTGACGTTACACAGCAGGCGTCATATATCTATTGGTGAGCTGAGACAAGGGTAAGCGCTATCGCGTAGAGTTGCCCCGCCGCCGCGGACCCACCCGTCCGCAGATGTTACGTGAGTACAGATCTCTATCTCCATACTCGTCGGCCGCATGAATGACCTGCCATACTCGGCTACTTATCATTATTCATCTTTCGCATGGCGGTAGCTTCGTTCTCCTCACGGCAAGATATATTACCGACCAATCTGATGGTTGTCAGCGCCCCAACAGACACAGATCCTCGGCGCTACATTCGGATGGGTAACTTCCGAAATGAGGGCGAAGCAACAATAGACGGCTACGGTCTCACCAAGCAATTAGTACCCAATGTTTGAACGAGGTCGCTCATGAGATACGCCTGCACTAGCAAGCCGCAAGCCACTAGTCGGGCCACATACATACAAAAGGAGCTGTTGTATTTGCTACATTAACACATACATGGTTCGATACTATCATAAGCATTCCTTTACGAATTGCATATGAGACAATTCCTGATTTTGTACACGTAACTTTGGCATAGTTTGTTTTGTTGATTATCTTTGCCACCAACCAAAGATCCCGCCTTTTCACTAGTGGATGTGTGCGCACTAACTAGAACCATGAACAGTGTAGTTCATAGATTTATGTGAGGTTCTGGATGCGTCAATGTGCTACCGGGAGACGGTACCTTATTTTATCAAAGGCCAGTTTCATGTGTCTCTGTGGCAATCCCTCTACATGCGAACCAACAAGCTTGTTCAGGTAATAGACAATGTACGTTACCATTATCACATCCTGGAAACCTAGAAAACCTGCAGGTCGGGGCAGCTGCAACGTCCAGATAGACCCATAACGTGAGGCGATCAACATCGAGTTACCCTAGGGGAAACTGTGTGTATGCCTTGCCTTGCCAGTACCGCCTTCGATTGGAACGTGCCAATCGCTCAGAGTAGGCTAGCGACCTATGCGCTTGAGTGTGAGTGCGGTGTTACTTTTGTGTCTGTTCCGGAGAGTGCTTTCTAGAGCCTCATTCGAGACAAACCCGTGGACGCGACGTGATGACGTCACGCGCTTGAAGCACAGTCCCTGCAAACCGTCGGGAAATGGCGGAGTATTACTTCCATTGCCCACCCGTAACAATCTTGACGAAGACACAAGCACGAAAAAACGTGCCGCCAAATGTAAGCACTCTCGCGACACAAAATTGGCTCCACCGAAACGCCATGAAATTCACTAAGGGATTGCTACTTGTAGCTAGCGTGCACTAATCTCTGCGGCACGGCAATCGTACTTAACATGTCTCTTCAACTGACAGCTGGACTCATTTGCCATACCTTACATTTGTTGTGTAAAGAAATAGAATACGCTTGAATCTTAACCACGTGTGTTCAATCTCATGTGAGAGCCTCTATCCTTGGTCGACACGCGTTGCAACGTAAGCCTCCAGTGGCCGCTATTCCGATACCAATATCGAGCAGTAAGCCCGACGTCTCCAGCACGCCGAGCATGAAGCAAAACAAAATGGGAAGACAGAAGCCCAAAGGGAAAACGAACAGGAAGCGAAAGGACCGGACCATGGAGCGTCTGGTGAGTATGTGTGAAGTGCTTGGAGACAAGAGCGACAAGTCAGGAATTCTTGCCTGATGGCAAAAATACTTGAACAATCCTGAATGGCGAGATGTCATTGATCTTCGGTGGCGGGATAGGATACGAGAGCTTGTGACCAAGCTGGAAAAGCACTCTAGGGACCTCAACACTCAGGGAGGAGCTTCCGGTAAAGGTCGAGATATTGCGCGAGAACGATTTTGGGAGGCATCGCCTCTAACGAGCGTGGGTGAGTTCAAAACATTGCAACTGAGAGATTGCTTCGCGCGTCTACTTATTCTACCATCTAGAGAATACGCTGGAAGAGGAGATACCCGTGCCGGAATGGACTCCACTCCAGGTAGAAAGCTGGGCTCTTTACCTAGAGTCTCAGATACTATTCGCCAGTATCGACATTAGGATTTCTGTGTGCACTGGGCAGTTTCCCAAACTTCAAAGCCAAGACAAGGCCGAGATGGATATCTTGATGCAAGCTCACGGCGTATCCGTCATTGACTTCGCTCCAGACACAGGCGAATCAGACAATGGATACTCGGATCCCGAAGGCTTCTCAGAACTGTTGGGCTACAGCCTCGCAGCAGACGTCACGATACCAATCTCTCGTTTCACTTCACGCATGTGCATTGAGCTAGAGCGGATGAGCCAAGTACCATATGGCAAAGCCCGAGCCTTCCAACTCGCTTTCATGTTTCGTTTGGAATTTTTAAGATTCGAAAAGATGGGCACGGTTTGGTGGCGAGAGGGGCTCTACAAAACAGATGCATTGCTTCTCGTTTTGCTAAGTCAGGAGCAGAACGATAGGTACCCTGAGCATCCGCTCGACTGTGCCCACGCCTTCCTCTTCCTGACGACCTACATCATACAAGATAATAGGAGGGCCTTCTTTGTGCTACCCGATCAGACCGCAATTGAAAACCTACATCGACATTTAGGTTACAGGATCCTTCATCATCTCAAGTCTGTGTTGGACGAGATTTTATCGCTCGTAGTGCGAGATTTGAGACGCGAATATCGACGCGACCTCTACCTAGCTTTTGGCCAACGACTACCAGCTGACATCTACGAAGGTATATTGGACTGGGTTGAGGCCGCACATGACATTCCAGAAACTGTAGAAGAGTATGCGATGGGACTGTGCCGCTCTACGAACGCACTAAATCTTGAAATGAAGATGGGCTGAAAACGATATGAGTATTGGATTTCTAGAAAGACAGATGATATGTTACGATTTATTTGTTCTGATACAGTCTCGCACCGCATCCACCAGGCAAACAGAAAGGTCAAAAGTGTTCCACTATGAGAACAGTACCTGAGAAAACAATGCTATGCTAATGCAACGCTTCGCTTCTAGACACAAAGAATGAAAGATATAAACAAGTTCTCGACCAAGTCCAGGCACACAAGCTTAGTTGATGCACTGCGAGTACCACTCGTTGGCAGCCTTGCAAGTACCAGCAGAGCAGCACTTGGCACCAGAGAAGCCCTTTCCACCGCATTGTCCGTACAGAGCAGCACAGCCAGCGCCACCAGCAGCCTTGGTAGGTGCAGCAGGAGCAGGAGCGACAACAGTGGCCATGGTAGTCTTAGCAGGGGCGGCAGGAGCTGCAGAGGAAACCACCTTGGCGGGAGTGGTGGCACCACCGGCGCTGCTAGCACCACCAGTCCAGACAGCAGGACCAGGGAAGGGGAAGTCCTTCTTGCCATTGTAGATGCTGAAGTTGGCATACGGGTCGGTGGCCTTGTAGGCGCCAGGGAACTTGACCATGGGGCCAGGGGTACCGCTACCGCCACCCTGGACCTTGACCTGCATGCAGGAGACGTAGTGCTCAGGCTGGTTGACGTGGGAGCGATGGACACCAATGTGCTCAACGCGGACGAGGTACTCGCCGTTGGGAGTGTCCTTGGGGATCTTGGCCGCGACCCAGTCACGGTTGTAGGTGCACCAGGCGTCGCTGGTGAAGTCACCGTTGCCGCAGACACCCTCCTGGAAGATCTTGAACCAGTCACCAGATCCATCATACGAAGTCACACTGCTGGGAGCCTTGGACATGTAGACCAGGGCAGGGCCAGGGTGCTGGAACTTGGCTCCGACGCCCAACCTGAGACGGATCTCCTCGCCAGCGTTGACGGTCATGACCTGGGTCTTGCCGGCTTTCTGCGCTCCCTGGTTGCACACGATATCGGGGCTATCGGCGGTAGATCCATCACGGATATCGGCAGCTGGGTTGGAGGAGAACTTGATGGGGTTGTACTTGGTGGCACGGGTCGACTCGCGGACGTATTTGAATTGAGGCTGCGCAACACCAGCAACGATGTTGGTGTCGAAAAAGTAATGGGCGGAGGCCACTTGGGCGACGGCGCTGAGGACGAGGGCGTTGAACTTCATTCTGGCTAGCAGTAATGAAACTTGTGTATTTGGTAAAAAGAGTGTTGATAAACGAATGTAAAGGCTGAAAGAAGAGAATGTAGAAAGCGACTGAAACGAATGTATTGCTTGCTGGTGAGTTGTAAATGTTGGGCGTTGTCTTGGTTCTTATATCAGAGCGGAGAGCGCGCAATCCAAAACGGCTTCATGCTGCTAGCGCCTAGCTTCCGATGACTTGGTACAAGCGGAAATGAGTTTCCTACAGAAGGCAATACGGGAGATAGCAATGCAGGTTCCGTCGACAACACCATCCTTCCTTCTGTGATTGTAGGCGTTCTGGATCCCTTGGGAAGTGGACATGCCATTATCCATTAGACCGTTCTGAGCATAGCACCACTTGTGAAAACATCCGAATCATCTTAGTAGGCAACAGAAATACTTGTTTGGTAAACCAATGTCAATGCGGTGGTGATTTCTTCGGGTCCTGCCAAGGTCGCCTGCTAACATGCCGTTCCAGTTCACGAAGTGGCGAAACGCTGGTGTGCTTGTTTTTACGCTTGACAGACGTAGCGTTGTTTCGTTTAGAAACTTTTGACGCCTTGTTTGCCTCGATAAGTGCTAGAAAGTGGGATTCAATGGCTGTGATTCGACGTTTGGGGCGCACGGACTGTGTATACAGAACCGGTGGTTATAACGGACGGGCCGCTGTCTGACAACAGTAGCTCCACTGGGCCCGAGGCTAGCATGCCTTATGGAAGTTTGCGCGACCACCGTTGTTGCCAGTGTGTCGGACCCGCCGGTGGAGCTGGCTGTGGGCATCGTGGCCTGCGCGTAAGCCTGGCCACGGCCGGTCGTTCAGAAAGTGAACGCTGTACATACTGGAAAACATGTGACAGCTTGATCATGCTGTACAATATCTCTCAGTGCTCCTTGAGGATACGTGTCGAGTGGTTGAAATCCAGCCCCTGCAAGAGATCCCTGGTAACCAAGAATCCGCTGCATGTTGAGTGAAGGGGCAGATCGGACAAGTCCAGCCGAGCAAGCCTCATCTAGCGATGAGACAAGATAGAAGGAAGACAAAGGGTAGAGATGATGCTAGTGACGTCATGTAGAGAAGTTAATGTTGGCGAAAAGGAGAACTGCCTGTTGTTCGGTTTGCTGCCTCGGTGCTTAGGTTGTGCAGAACCGAGTGGAGCTCTCTGTTCCATTTAGCTCGAATATTTGATCTGTGGAAGTCTAGTAGGTCTGTACCGACGAGCGATACGCTGTGCCACATCAGGCGTCTCACTCATACCGGGCTGTGAGGTGGAGTCGATTTACTGTAGCTTAGGCCCGTTGGGAAAGGGGCAGGTGATGATGTAGTCGCGTAATTACACGAGATCATGATGAGCAACGGACCTATATCTGGTGTGTTGGCAGTAATTCTTGGGGAGGCAACCTCATGGTTGATAAAGAGTTGCTGTTGATGTGGTTCGTGGCTCCCAATAATGATACCACTAGGCTGTATTTGGCTAGTCTATTTTCGACCAACAGCATTGGAAGGCAGGACAGGTCTATACACACTTCCCCGTGAAGCCAAGATCCAAGTAGAATGGGAAAAAAAGACATCAAATCGGTTGACGGGCTCTGCTCAGACGCAAAGAACCGTAGATATGCTCTAGGAAAGGTTGTTGCTGTCTAAGTAACGTCGACTGCCATGTAGCCAGAAGGCATGCTGCAAAAAGGTACTTCGTCGAGCAGGTGCCAAGATGGAACAACTCAATAGAACAGAAAACCAAACGAACAAGAAACATGTACTGCTCAACGCCAGCTAAGAGTGGTGGTGTATATAGCAACGCCTAGAATACGCATACGAAATTCATGATAAAGCAACATAGTCTAATGAGCAATGACGATACTGGCATACGTCGTGCTTCCTTCAAGTGTCAATCTAGAATTCGCCGCCGCCGCCTCCAAGGGCAGCAGCGCCCCAGATGCCGACCAAACCCCAAACACCCACTCTCCATCCTCTCCATAGACCATGCACACCCTGACCCTTCCTTGTGCGTGGCGGCCTTGAGAAGCCCATTGCCTTTGCACTTGCGGCCTTGGCAGCATTTGCGGTCTGAACTGAGATGCCTTCCTCGCGAGCGATGAACCACATAGTACCCAGAACGCCCCTATATTGACCCGGCTCCACGATTGTCTTGAAGCTCTGGTCGGAGCTCGGCTTATCCAGACCGTAGGCTGGACTCTTAGCACGGCTAGGAGGTACTTGGTACTCTGAAGCTAGACGTTGGGTCTCGTGGTCCTGTAGGGCAGCGACCTGGCCGCGGCGCAGGACGGTTTCGAGAGGCAGGCGGACGAAGAGTTCAGTTGTGGAGGCGAGGAATGTGCTGAAGGAGTAGGTGGTAGGCGTAAGGATCGGGTCGATGCTTAGTGTTGAGCGGAGGAAGAGGGGTGTTGAGGAGGAGATGAGTGTGGGCACACAGGCGTGCATTATGGTAGCCGGAAGGAGGCTGGGCGTGACAGAAAAGGAGGGCAGAAGAGAGAGGCAAGGGTATATAGATCGTGGGGATGAGGAGATGGGTGTAATGATGAGGCGGGTGCGCACCATATCGAGGGGCGCAAGAAGAGTGGCCGCGATGGCCGTGGCGGCGACAGCAACGCCGAGTGAGGTCAGCGGGCTTGGGCTGTCCAGTATATCCAAGCCTCCTATGCCGCTTCCTGCTGATCCTACTAGGCCTGGGTCTGGTATGTTCAGCAGGGCGGAGATCAGACTCCTGAACCATCCCTCAGTTGTCTTGAGCAGGAAATTGTAGATGAAGGTGCAGTTTGTAGCCTTCCACACGCCCCACGCCGACTCCTTCTGCCACAGCTGTGCTATCACTTCAAGCAGGGAGTCTGGTCGCTTGAGGTCTAGTCTGCTTATGGCGGATGGCGGGGGTCGTGTGGGTGTTCGTGACCGTGACCGGCTATCGAGACGTCTCTGGCGCCGCCGTGGGGATCTCGATTGCTCGACAGAAGGGGAGTAGGGCGAGGGCGAGACAGGGGTCATGCGCGGTGCAGTGGATGTGAAGTATGAGGGCGAGTCCTCGTCAGACTCCTCATCCGAGGGCGGGTACTGCGTCCATTAGCCCACATTCACATGTCAGACCCCGCCCAGCGTCTGATACATACATCCTCAAACTTTCCGCTCGCGAAGCTCTGGGGCCTGCTCTTGTGGCCGAAGACATCTCCGTCCAAGCCGGCGAGTTGTCCCTTGGCCTCGTGTATCTGCAGTATCGTCTTCGCAACCTCGAATGGTTGGGCTAACAGGACGCTGGTGTAGTTCCACAAGGCATGGTCGAGCAGCTTTTTTGCATGCCCGGCTACTGATGGCGACGTCTCGGGAAAGTACGAGTCGTAGTCGAGATCAGAGAGAATGTCGCGTGCCTGGCTGCCGAGACTCGATTTACTACTGGCACTGGGCTTGAAAGCGGGCGGGAGTGACGAGCTTGTCTGGTTCTGCGGGACATCGGGAGGTGGGCCAATAGATGGCGGGATGTAGTAGGGTCTTAGAGGGTTTGGGGCATCACGAGAGGTCGCCATTGTATCTCTTGTTTTTGGGGCAGAGATTACGTGAGGCTGGAGATGTTGATCGTTTTCTTACCCGCGGTGGTGGATGCGCTGTGAAGATCGACCGGGGTCATGCCTGGTCTGTGCGCCAACATTTCTGACGTCTCACAGCATTCGGAATTATCGTCGCGTTCATTCTTGGTGACACTGCAAACACTGCAGGTCTTTCACCTCTGCACGTCCTTCTCCCTTTCCCCTTCAAGTCCAGTCGATTAGCGAGCTTTCATTCCTGTCATGGCTGTTAGGAGAGCCTGTTTGAGTGCTTTGGAGGGGAGGATAGCGGGCGCAAGAGGTGCATCATCGAGTCCGCAAAGGTTCGCCAGCAATTGGACCGCGTCGACGTGGCAGAAGTCCATGCACACACGTACGATGACATCGCCTCTTCTATCACAACCGAGTGCCATCAAAGCCACATGCCCGCCATGGCTCAGAAACCGCCGCCACTTCTCCTCGTCTCCCACGTCCCGCCACGGTCACCTGGACCCACCCCGACCGGGTGAAGAGTGCGTCAGATGCACTCAACTGGAGCAATATGAGATGACTGACGCCTTCCAGACGCAAAGTAACCTTTATAGATAAAGACGGTCACGCCACAACATTCGAAGTAGCCGACGGCGACAACCTCCTCGACATCGCCCAAGCCAACGACATAGAGATGGAAGGCGCGTGTGGCGGATCCTGCGCCTGCTCAACATGCCACGTCATAGTAGAAGATGAAGCCTACTACGACAAGATGGAGGAGCCGGACGATGACGAGAACGACATGCTGGATCTGGCGTTTGGTCTGACCGAGACCAGCCGCCTGGGATGCCAGGTTAAGATGAGCAAGGAGCTTGATGGCCTGGTCGTGCGGTTACCGAGCATGACGAGGAACCTGCAGGCTAGCGATTTCGACAGCAAGTGAGTCAAGTGAAGAAGACGGAAGTGTGGTATCGAGAGGAGACGTAGTAGCGATAAGAATATTTCATCGCACACGGTCGTATCGGTAGCGCTTAGGGATAACTTCGCATACTCGGCATCTGAGACGACATGTATTATACGAAAACTCCGCTTGCAGATGGCCTGGCGTCGAGTACGACTCTGAATTTATGTATAGTATATGGTATCATGAACACACTGAAACTGCGTCTCTTTTGTCCCAAACGCCGAAATTATGCATACCGATGTGTCTTTACGCCTCGACGCTGCCCTCCTTTTTCTGCCCTCCGGTGATCATGTCTAGGAAACCCTGCTTGCTCATTTCCTTGACCTTCTCCTCCCTCTTGTCCATGCCAACTACCATGCCCGCTTTGCTCTCCCTCTCGGCCTGTTCACCCTTGACCTGAGCCGCCCTGACAGCGTTGAACAGCTTGATGACACCCTTCTGCGCCGTCCGCCTGAGCTCCTTCTCCTTTGCCGATGTGGCAGCCGTGCTGACGTTTGGGTCGTTGAGGCCCAAGACATCCTTGACCCGGCCTTTCTCTTGTGCGGCCTTGCGCTCAGCAACAATTTGTCGGCGCGCCTTCTCCGAGAGTTTCGAGTCGGCGAGCTCGCGGTTGGCGGTTGCGGCGTCCTTGCTGCGGGCCAGGATAGGCTCGGAACGTTTCGAGCTTGTCAATTTGGAGCCCAAGATTTTAGAAATCGAGTTGGCGAAGGCCCCGGGGTCGTTTCGCTTTCGTACTTTGCGCGCGGCGGTGGTGGACGTCTCGGATGCAGATGAGGCATTTGAAGCATCCGATTCGGAGTCGGCGATGGAGAACTCGTCGGCTTCAGGCTCCGAGTCGTCTTGGTCATCCTCGGCGTCGCTGGGTAACGGGGCTTCGTGGTCGACGGGCGCAGTCTTCTTCAGGGCAGACTTTGCTGGCGCCTTTGCTGGTATGCTAGCTTTGAACTTGGGCTCAGGCTTTTTGGGTGGCGCCGCCTCAACTTTCTGTTCTTCGTCCTCGTCGTCGCTGGCTGAAGACTCCTCTGCTGCCGCCGCTTGTTGCGCTGCTTTCTTGGCCTCAAACTTTGCCTGCTTCCTCAGCTGTTGCTTTGACAGCTCTTGCTTTCCGGGTAACGTCGCATTGGCCCCCGAAGGCTGGAAGGGCTCGTCTGGCTCTAGGCTGCTGCCGCGCCGGGGAGCATCGCGCGCGGCGCCCTCTTCTTCGTCGCTCGAGCTGTGGTAGTTCTTCTGCTTCTTGACCTTTCTCTTCTCCTTCTTGGGCACCTTTCCGCGCAGCTGCTCCTCGGTCCGTCTCCGTTTCAGCGATGTGTTGACCATTGTGGTTGTGAATGTCGCGATTTGTGAATGCTGCAAGTCAATCGCGGTCGCAGAAAAAAGTTCCACGGGCGATCGGCGTTAGCAGCTCGAATCACCGACGACGGCACGCGCGCCCCGCCATACTGCATTCCCCACAGAACACCGCGAGAGACCACCACCACCACCACCACCACCACCAAACACCCTACAACCTCACCCACCCCCTCATATCCCCCCAACAACCGCCGCTATGGTGCTTCAGGATCTCGGGCGGCGCATCAATGCCGCCGTCACTGACCTCACGAGGTCGCCCAACCTCGATGAGAAGGTGTGTGCCACGGGGGGCGCGACATAATGATAGGTGGCTAACATGCGCAGGCCTTTGAAGCCATGGTCAAGGAGATCTCCAACGCCCTCGTCGAAGCCGATGTCAACGTCAAACTCGTCATGAACCTGCGACAATCGATCAAAAAGGCCGTCGACTTCAAGCATCTCGCGCCGGGCGTCAACAAGAAGCGCCTCATCCAGAAAGCCGTCTTCGACGAACTCGTCAAGATGGTCGACCCCCACGCCGAACCCTTCAAGCCCCGCAAGGGCAAGTCGAACGTCATCATGTTTGTTGGTCTGCAGGGTGCGGGTAAGACGACAACGTGTACCAAGCTGGCGAGATGGTACCAGGCACGAGGCTTCAAGGCCTGTCTGGTGTGCGCCGATACCTTCCGTGCCGGTGCCTTTGATCAACTGAAGCAGAACGCGACCAAGGCGAAGATCCCGTACTACGGTAGCCATACCCAGACCGATCCCGTTGTCGTGGCAGCCGAGGGTGTGGACAAGTTCAAGAAGGAGCGCTTCGAGATCATCATTGTGGACACCTCTGGACGTCACAGGCAGGAGAAGGACCTCTTCGACGAGATGGTGCAGATTCAGAATGCCGTGACCCCCGACCAGACAATCATGGTGCTGGATGGAACAATCGGTCAGGCTGCCGAGTCGCAAGCGCGCGCTTTCAAGGAGGCTGCAGACTTCGGAGCCATCGTCATCACCAAGACCGACGGTGCAGCAGCAGGAGGTGGTGCCATCTCCGCTGTCGCCGCGACACACACGCCTATTGTATTCCTTGGAAACGGAGAGCACATGCTGGACCTTGAGCGCTTCGCACCACAGGCTTTCGTCTCGAAACTGCTCGGCATGGGAGACGTTCAGGGACTTGTCGAACACGTACAATCGCTCAAACTCGACCAAAAGGACACCATGAAGCACATCACCCAGGGAATTTTCACCATCAAGGATCTGCGGGATCAGCTTTCCAACATCATGAAGATGGGACCATTGTCCAAGATGGCAGGCATGATTCCCGGTCTCAGCAGTATGATGGGTGGCATGGATGACGAGGAGGGTGGCACCAAGCTCAAGCGCATGATCTACATCTGCGACAGTATGACCGAGAAAGAGCTGGAGTCAGATGGGAAGATGTTCGTTGACCAGCCCACACGTATGACACGTATCGCTCGTGGCTCCGGAACCTCAGTGCGTGAAGTCGAGGAACTGCTTACCCAACACCGCATGATGGCCGGTATGGCCAAGAAGATGAAGGGTGGAATGGCGAACATGCAGAAAGCACAGGGTGCCATGGGAGGAGGAAACAAGCAACAACAACTCGCGGCCATGCAGAAGCGCATGCAAAGTATGGGAGGAGGCGCAGGCGGTGCCGGCGGTGGTATGCCGGATATCGGTGCTATGATGAAGATGCTCGGTGGAGGCGGCGCTGGTGGGGGTATGCCCGACATGTCAGCCCTGGGCGGAATGGGAGGCATGCCTGACATGAGTGCCATGATGAAGATGATGGGCGGTATGGGCGGTATGCCCGGTATGGGCGGAGGTGGTGCTGGCGCGGGACAAGGCAAGGGGAGGAGGTAGTGTCAAAGCTATGAGGATATCAGTTTGCGATTTTTGATGCATAGCCGCGGCGTTTGGGTTTGTTATCACATCTGGGGGGTTCTCTGCGTTGAGGTACACATCGTATGTTACTTCTCCTACCTGCTTTCCCTTTGACCTTCTCCCTACCTAGAAGTTTCCATCGTCATGTTTGACCACCATGCTAGCTGGTTTCAGATTATGGGTTTGTTGTTCCTAGCATTCTTACAGCAGTGCCTTTAGCACTGTTTGGTTTGTTGGAATGTCTACATATAACTTGGTACAGGAGCTTGCTCAGCTCCTGCTATTGTTTTGCCCTACTCACGATCACTCTACTGATATACAAACATGCAATCTCTACTGGGCCAACCCCGCGAAATTCGCAACATGATGTTCGCACACCTGATTGATGCGTCACAAGATCTCTCTGCCATACTCAAAGTCAACCATCAGCTAGCTGCAGAATGTATTGAGGAAGTTACATTCCATCACCAGGTGCACCTGCGACACATGATATCCGACCTTCACACCCGCTTCCCAGAAATAGAATTCGACATTGACGTTCCGCCCAAAGGCGCTGGACGGCCCGTTCTTAGTACCATGACACTCACACTTCCTGTTGGTCCACGAAATATCCGTAATCGAGACACAGTAGCCACGTTCTTGACGGAAGTGCTGTGGATGCGTGCGTTGCCTCTTACAGACACGCTCAAGATTGTTCTGCAGCCGCAGTGGATGCCAGCGTCTCAGCGGATGCCGGAGAAGGTACCCCTGGAAGGATACCAAGTATCTAGTGATAACTTGGTTCGTCACTTGAGGAACTCGATTGTGAACAAATTTACCGGCAGCAATTATGGTGTTAGGAGGGTGATTGTTTGTTGGCAAGGGGGTGCAAGTGAAGCAGCGATATGGAGGGACCTTTTGAGCTATTCACTAGCATTGACTGCGCCGTGGGCGCGCCACTTTGAGAAATGTGACTGGAATCCGCATGGGGAGGACAAAGTTGTGTGGCGGAGGAATGACGATGCCTGAAAGTCGATTCGTTGCTCTGGATTCATTACGACAACAGTGCTTAGAAGCGCAAAACTTTGTACGCTAGCACTGCATGAAGAGAAGTTATCTCTGACCATAGTTCTATCTCCCTGTGGCTTTCTCCCCCTTCTAAGTATTTCCCATATCAGCTCTCCATCTTCCTTATTCCTTTTGGCCATTTCTCTGTTCTGCTTGCTCTTTCCGGTATTCTTCAAAGTCAAAGCCTAGTTCTTTCACATGCCTAATTTCTCTTCTCTTTTCCCCCATCTTGCCAAAAGCCTGTCGTATCTTTGGGAAATTCTCACGACACCAGTATTCCCACTCGCCCCAGACTGGTGGTATCTTTCCTTTACCTTCATTTTCTAGACCCTCTTTCTTCTCGGCGCTCAATGCCCATTTACCCATTGCATTGATGTAGTTTGCATCTTTAGGAAAAGGCAAGAGATGAAAGTTTCGCCCAGCGCCCATCTCTTCTTCTACACTCTTTTCCCAATCGCGCATGTCGGACAGTGGTGGTAGAGGAAGCCGGCCGGAATACACGCGTGCGAGGACGGCGGACTGTGCTTCTGCTACTGGGAAAGGGATTACACGCTGGTTTAGGGCCAAGAAGCTTAACGTAGGTCGTGGCGCGTAAAAAAGGTGCTGGTAGGTATTGTTTACTCTCTCCCCAGTAGTGATGAGTTCAGGCTTCACATTTTGCAGGAAAGGCAGACTGTAAAAGTAACCTGTAGCAAAGACGATAGCATCGATGTCATGCTCTTCAGTTCCATCCTCGAACATGACGCCCCTACTATTGGGGAGAAACTTTTTGATTGGCGGAACTTCTCGTCGCCTTTGGTCTTCTCCTGCTGTTCCATGCGTAGCGCTAAACATGGACTGTGAGCGTGTAGACCACAGCAGCGGCTTTTGACAGAACTCGGCAATCTGGGCGCTGATGTCTGCGCCTGATGCCGAGTTGCCTACAACGATTACTTTTTTCCCACTAAAGTCCTCGGGCTTGCGGTAGTATTTCGAATGAATAATGCGACCAGGGTGCTGTGTGGCCCATTCCTTGATACCAGCCATTGGAGGAATGTAGGGTACTATGAAATGGCCGTTTGCTACAATCACTGCATCATAGACCTCGGAAGTGTCTTCGTTCGTGATTAGATCCCGTGTTGTGATGGTCCAGGAGCTGCTGGTTTTATTCGGATCGACTGGGTGAACACTGGTCACTTGTGTGCAATATCGCACAAGATCTTGGACGTCAGCAGAGTAGTCGTCGATGTATTTGAGGACCGTCTCGTGTGTAGGAAACAATTGGCTATCAGATGGCCAGTCCAGATCCTGGAAGCCCATCAGCCCGCGAGGTATGTTGGTTTCCAGGTTCTCGTACATTGGTGATAAGAACGAAGGTATCTTTGATGCGCAGTTTGTCCCATTAGTATTGCTGCTTCCGTTCGCTGCTGCTTCTCTGGATTGCCATTCCGGCTTTTGGACATCCTTGTTCGGATTCGTCTGGGGTATGTCGAAGAGATTCTCGTCTCGTTGTTCGCCTGTATATATCCATATCCCTCCTGGTCTACTTCGTTGTTCAAACAAGACAATCTTGTCAAATGCTTTCTCTGCACGGAGATATTTCGCTGCCACCACACCTGAAGGCCCCGCGCCCACTATTGCGATCCTCCGAGCTCTTACTGATATTTTGTCGCTGTCGGAAGACATTCTACAAGATTCTAGAGTGGCAAAGAAACGAGCCAAAAGAGAAGGTAGGGAAGCGCGCGCCGATCGAATGCGAACTGTAGATCGAGAGTATCGAGCCAAAACAAAAGAGATCAGAGGAAAGGAACGATGATGCGACATGACGCCGAGATGTTGAGATGGAAGCAGCGAGATTCGGGGCTTATCGGAATTGTCTTCCGATCGGAACTACGCGAGGCTGTTCGGCATCATCGACCTTGGGGGGCAGCTACATCATCCGCCTGCGAGACTCACACCACCGGCTGTATAGTGACGATTCGGCCCTACAACGCGTCCGTCCTCCCCCATTAATTGGGTTCCCCTCACTGTGTCCCGCTGCCCATACTCTGAAACCCACTCAGCAATGCTGCGCACACTGCGACTCGCACGTCTTGCATCAGCACCGCGACCAGTCCGAAGCTTCTCAACCCACAGTGCAGCCATGGCGCGACTGCGCATCGGATTCGTACCAGGTAAGCGCGCCCTTGTCCACACCAGAGGTCCGGCTGACGGCAACAGAACACTTCTCCACTCCGCTCGAGTTCGCGAAGAAACACTATGGCCTCGATGCAAAGCTCATTCCTTACCCCAGCGGTACAGGCCACATGGTCACCGCTCTGCAATCCGACGAGATCGACATCGGTGTTGGCCTTACCGAAGGCTGGATAGCGGCACTGGGAAAAGCACAGGCAGCCAAAGAGGACGCTGGCTTCAGTATCGTCGGCACGTATGTCGAGACACCACTTTGCTGGGCCATATCCACGGGTGCCCGCAGAAACGAGCTCAATGGCATCCAGGACCTGAAGGGCAAGAAGGTCGGCGTGTCACGAATCGGAAGCGGAAGCTACGTCATGAGCTTCGTGCTGGCTGACCAACAGGGGTGGCTGGACACCACGTCAGACAGCCCCCCGTTTCCAGTCGAGCCGTTGAACACGTTTGCAAACCTCCGCGATGGCGTCAATGACGGCACTGTAGACTTCTTTATGTGGGAGCACTTTACGTCGAAGCGCTACTACGACAACGGCGAGATCAAGCGCATTGGTGAGATCTACACACCATGGTCCTCGTGGAAGATCGTCGCTGCAAACCATCTATTGAACCCAAAGAACTGGAGTTTGTCACCCAACGCAAGCAAGCCAGTGCTTACTGGCGAACTCGAAGACGTCATGGATAAAGTCAACAAAGGCATTCGACACTTTGAAGAGAACCAGGAAGAAGCTGTGCAGTACATCAGCACCAAGCTCGATTACTCGGAAGAGGACGCGAGAGAGTGGCTGAAGACTGTTGGCTTCGCCAAAGATGTCAAGGGTGTAGACAAGGAGGTGGTCGACAAGACCGTTGGTACACTGCAGAAGGCGGGCGTGTTGGGCGGGCAGGTCGATCAAAAGATTATGATCGGACTCGAACGACGTCTGGCATGAACCTAATCTGCTTGGACCGCTGGTTGTCATACCATACAATCGACGACAGTTTGCAGCCCGTGCTCAATAGCTTCAGCCCCATCAAGCACTCCGTGTGATAGGATCGCCAGCGCATGTTGAGAACCATGTCATAGCTCGGAGATCAAAGCAATGTGCTTTTTGCTTGTCTTTTGTCGCATATCAATCGCAGCAGCACCCGTTTGCAAGTAGGACCAACCAAGATGCCTTCACCTGTACTATCACGTCAAGGTGTGACTGCACAGCACAAAGCGATGCATTCATCTGGGCTACACCGTCAGAGTCCAACTTCACAGAACCGCGAAGTATTTATACTAGCCGGACGATTTTCCTGGAACCCTCTTGAAAATTCCCGCAATTCCACCAACCACAACTCAACTATCGACATCCCTCTAGAGCGGACCTTGAAGGCTTTCGCGTCAGAAAAGGACCAAAAACGGAAACCACCTACTTTTGTAAACTTCTCTAGGCCTCTTTCACCAAAATGCCAGCCGACACCACGAAAGAGCTAGAGCTATCTCACCTCGACCAACAACCTCATATACGCGTATACGGCCGCTACTACATCATCTTTCCATTTCCAGACATCATTTACGCATACGTAGCCAAAGAAGCGCTGCACACTGGCTTCAAGGAGGTCTTGCGACGATTTCCCTACCTTGCCGGCACGGTGGACATTCCCGACCCTACTACAGACCTTCGAGTACGCTACCCCGACCCCATCGATCTCGAAGCGGAAGCCCGTCGCGTCTTCACGATTAGCTACGATGACGTACAACACGACTACGATGCCCTTGCCCAGGACGCGTTCACACCAGAAGAATTGCCAGCTACCGTATTTTGCCCGAATGAGCTGAAATATCACACTGGATTGGGCAACGACCCATACGGCGAGAAGATGACTTCATTGCAAAAAGGGCCAGTTCCGGTCTTCGCGACCCAGGCTACGTTCATCCCTGGAGGCTTGGTGCTGAGCGCCTGGTTCTATCACGCTGTTCTTGACGGGACGGGAAACGCAAGAATTCAGAAGATATGGAGTGACGCCGTACGAGCCTTGCATCCTCAAGCAAGCAGACCATCGCTCAGGATTCCCAAATTCTACCGAGCACCTAGCTACAAAGATCAGCTTCAACCACTGAAGGCGATTATCAAAGAGTGGAACGACATTCCAGACCCGTCATCAGCACGAGGCGCGCTTGCAACCCTAGTCCAAGAAGCTGATGTAGCAGACAGCTGTGCAGACGGTTTAGTGTACCCGCCGCTTACAAAACGCTACGAACTGCGGAATGGACCGGATGAAGGACTACAAAAGGTCATCACGAAGATGTTTCGCTTCTCATCCCCAGCTCTCAATGAATTCCGCAACCAGCTATGCACCAAGACCGGCAAAAAAATCTCCATCTTCACTGCACTGTCAGCAATCATCTGGGGGAATATTATACGAGCTCGATCGGCATCGCTCGCTGCTTCAGGCAACAGGCAGTCGACACTCGCCGTTGTTGTGGATCTCCGAAAATATCTTCCTCCGCCTTTCTCATCGCCCGATTACCTCGGAAACCTTGTACTGTCTGCCCTGCCTACCCTCAGTCTTGAGAATGGAATACCCGACTGCGTAATTCCCCTGCGAAAGGGACCACCTCATGCCCCAGACAGCCTTTTCCCGGCAATGACCGTTCCTTCGGATCAGCAGAGCTTTTGCCTTGAGGACCTTGCAGTCAAGATCACAGATGCTCTACATGCTATTGACGCGGCGTGGGCAATCACCCAAATCAAAAGCGTTCTCACTAACCCTACTGAAGCCCAGCAAGCTCGTCTCAAATACCCCAAAGGTCCGGACCTGTACATCACTAGTTGGCAGAGGATGGGTGCCGACCGTGAGTGGTACATTCCTGGAACTAGTACGCCAAACGCAACTGCCATCCGAAGGGCGGCCTGGGTTAGCGAAGGTGGTATCGTGGTCTTGCCCAGGGAAGAAGACAAAGCAGGGCAAGAAGGAGAGCCGTATGAGGTCATGCTCAGTCTTACCCAAGCCGATATGAAAAGGTTCGAGCACGGTTTGCAGAGTGCCGGGTGGTTAGTAGATCCCCCAGTTGACAACATCCTCGACACTCTGAGTGACCTCAAACTTCTTGATCATCAGAGACCTGAGGCGAAGCCGTCTGTTGGGCATGCGAGGGCGTCCTTGTAGCCGGGCGTTAGGCGACGGTAGTTCTACGAGGAAGTCAATTCTTGCACATAGCTTGCTCTAAGGGAATGATCCTGTACAGTGGAGATGGTACTTTGTTTGGTAGATTTAGTAATGAAGATTAGCCCCAAAGATTTGTTTCTCGTGTTCCAACCAACGCTTTCACCGCTCGGACCCGTACCTGCAGATTTATGACTAAAAATGACGATCGACCGCGGCAACTACACACTAGCGCCCATCGAAGAGCCTAAGAAAAACAAGTTGCGTCCCCAACAAACGGGTACTGCTACTCACAGATCCCAGAAATCCCCAAGCGGAATCTCAAAAAAAAATGGCGGACGAAAGAGAGCCGTTGCTTTCTTACCATGAGGTGCAGCGTGAAAGAACGGAACAACTACTCGCGCATGAGATCACAGCAAGTGCGCAGCCAAATGAAGACTACCCTATTGATCATGGGAAAGTGGCGTGGATGCAGGTATTGGGTGGATTTATCCTGTTTGCGAATAGCTGGTGAGTGTTCCCGGAGTCTACCAACACGCCTTGACAAAGTCGCTAACAGGACAAAGGGGTTTGCCAAACGCATTTGGTGTCTTCCAAACCTATTACGTTGACTCTCTGCTTCCGGAGCAAGACGCGGCGCGCATCGCATGGATTGGATCGATCCAGCTATTCTTCACTACCATCGGGTGTTTGCCTGGCGGTGTACTGCTTGATCGAGGATACCTCAAATGTATCATCGTAGTCGGCACGGCGCTAGAAGTACTTGGACTGATTCTGACCTCCTTCTTCAAGAGCTACTGGTCCATCTTCTTCGCCCAAGGAGTGTGTATGGGTGTTGGCAGCGGCCTGATGGCGATCGTCCCTGTCGCGGTGCTAGCCATGTTCTTCGAGAAGAAACGTATGCTGGCTACTGGTCTTGCGTCGACTGGTGCTAGTGTGGCTGGCATCGCCTTTACCCTTTCCTTGCGCTCGCTGTTCCTCAGCGTGGGCTTTGCATGGGCCGTCCGCGTCTTCGCGCTCATCATCCTCGTCACGAACGCCATCGCCTTTTTCGTGATGCGATTGCAGCTCCAATATGGATCCAAGGGCTCCAGCTTCGGCTTTCATCACTTCAAGGACCTGCCATACACGGTGTTCGTCATCGCATTTACACTGTTTGTTGCATCATCCTTTGTGCCATTCTTCTTCATCCAGGAGTATGCCATCAAATTGGGTGTGTCAAAAGACATGGCATTCAATTTGCTTTCTATCATGAACGCTGCCAACATATTTGGGCGTTTTGTGCCGAACTTCATTGCTGATCGGTACGGTGGTGTCAATACCCTGCTTCCTCTTACCATCGCATGTATCATCACTCTCTGCATGCTTCCTCTCGTCCGAGAACTCAATGGTCTTATCGCCATCAGCATCGTATACGGTTTCCTCTCTGGCGGTGTCATCATCATTCCTGGACCTACCATCACTGACCTCTCGCCGAACAAAGCTGAGATTGGCGTTCGACTTGGGCTTGCGTACCTCGTCGCTGCTTTCGGCGGACTGTTCGGTAATCCTGCTACTGGTGCTATCAAAGGAGAAGGCAACAGTGCGGTAGAGAACTTCAAAGGTGTATGGTTCTGTGCGGCAGCCGTTATGGGTGCGGGTGTCGTGGCGCTTGTTGCCACAAGGTGGTTGAAATTGGGCAGCGCGTGGGCAGCAGGAAAAGTATGAGTGGTGGTCAGCCCCGCCAACCTGTAAGCAGCCTGACAGTGGTAAACTTCGAGCAGGTGGCGAGCGAATGCCAGCTCAATTTGGCTTATCTAATCACGACGAATCTTCCACAACGGGTTGGTTATGCACGATCCAGCCAATGGGCTGTTTGCACCGACCAGGTCTCAGTTCTGGCCGCAGATCAGGCGTTATGCTGAAGACTAGAGCACTCGGTAGCTGCAGTGTAACACAAAACATACGGAACAGGAATTATTCCCAACACGACCCAGGAATACAAGCGGATATAAGACAGCCTCTCCTCTGCGCACCCAATGTCGTTCTCATTTTTAGTTATAGCATGTATTTCTCGGTGACAGCCACAATGCTCCCAGCTAATCTTCTTTTCGTTTTTTACACGCTTCCACTCACGCACGCTGCCCTTTACTATCCTACGCCGGCTCTCTCCTTCATCGAACACATCCTCATCGACAACTGGGGAGCATACGCATCAAACTTCTCTTCTGCTATAACTCCTTGCACACGCTATGTCTCGCAGACTGGCACTATGGCGCTGACAAGCGGCCGCACGACAGCGGCACAATGGATGCGCGTCATGTTTCACGACTTCATCACTGCGAATGTGAGTGCAGGCACGGGTGGTATTGATGCCAGTATTGGCTACGAAACGGCAAGAGAGGAGAACAAAGGGAGTGCTTTCAACGACAGTTTTTGGTTTTGGAGACCATTCGTCAGCGATGGGGTTTCTAGTAAGTTTAGGCTCGAGAAAGGGTGGCTGGTAGTGCTGATGAGTTGGTAGTGGCAGATCTCATTGCACTCGCTACCGTCATGTCCAATAACCTGTGCGGAGGTGAGCAGATGCCTTACCGCGCTGGACGTATCGATGCCATAGAGGCTGGAATTACTACTGGGGTGCCCGCGCCGGAAACCAATCTCGAAGAGACCTTGCTATTCTTCGAACGCGCTGGGTTCGACAAGGTAGATGCTATCGGCCTTACGGCATGTGGACATACGATAGGATCTGTTCATCACGTACGTATACACAAAGCGTTGAGATCAGCTGTCGATTGCTAAACCCTATAGGGCGGTTTTCCTGAAGTCGTAGACGAGAGTTTCGTGACACCCGATAACACGAATGGCGGTAGCAATTTTGACACTACACATGACGTGTTTGACCCCAATGTCCTCGGCGAATACCTGAATGGAACAGGGAATAGAGGGGGACCGTTAGTCACCTCATACAACGACACGATGAACTCCGATCTACGGTTATACGAAAGCGACAACAACGCCACTATGCATGCCCTGTTCGCCCAAGGCGTGGGTTTTTTGAAAACGTGTGTCGGGCTCATGGGTCGTGCCATTGATACCGTGCCTACTGGTGTTCAGCTGAGCAAGCCAGTTACAGCCATCCTTGTTAAGCCAGTCAACGTAACATACGACTTCAATGAAGACGGGAATTTGACGCTTAGCGGAAAGATCAGAATCCTTACACCAGCGGGTATTTCTCCGCCAGCGTCTTTCAACATCCGCATCAACCAACACGAGACGAAATTGGAGCCGGAAGCAGAGACTGGAAGCTCCGTGTTCGGTCGTAGAGGCAGTATGTACGGAACCACGTCGTACTTTCCATTTTCGTTATCTGGGCCCATCGTTCGTGATGCAACGTCTTTCTTGGTATATGGATCGGGTATATCGGAATCGACTTTCCACATCGATAGCGAAGTCTTTTTTGTACCCAGTTTGACAGAGTTGGAGGGTTCATCGACCAGGGTCACGATTGCCATAACCGGTTCGAAGTCTTGTGGTGATCTAGCAGTGCGTCTCGCCGTACCGTTTACACAACACGGCACGCTGGCGCCAAAGATGGTTGAGAGTAGTACAACTGTTGGGGAGGCAGCAGCAGTGTTGGATGGTTATACGCTTTGCCATGGCCTCGCCGTTTTACAAGATATTCCAACTGGTCTAGTTAGAGCTGAGGCGTTGCTAGGAGGGGAAGTTCTTGATATACTCATGATCAACGGGGGAACGGCCGGGTGGTAGTATGATGGAAGATATCGAATGCTCTTCTCATTTTTCAGTGCCCGTACGGACAAAAAGGTTATCTCCATCATCGAACTGACATTGGTGAGTTATCCTCTTTCTCTCTCATGTCAACTTGCGTACTGTTATCACGTGAATTACTCGACGTCCCAAATAACGTTGAATCTTTTCAAATCATGCACTCGGATCACACAAAGGATTGATGACGCTCAATATCGATGCATGTCTCGGTGCCTTCCCCGGTGGTCGACTTTAGCGAGCGGGGTGAGCGGCGAATACATGCGGAGAAACATTAAACGATATTAATGTGCTCCCCTCCGTGTCGAATCAGACATAGCCGGACGACAGATGCGTCGACCATGCTCAGATGTACGCATGAGCGCACAATGCAACCTAGTGTACCACCACGCTATACAAGGGAAAAATCAAACACCCTACTAGGCAACTACAGGGGACTAATTAATCTTTCTTTGTAGAGCGATACTCTATCTAGACGACTACAGGGGTGGCGTTCGATTTTTCCCTTGCATGGCGTGCTACTATCTGAAAACTGGGGTAGGGTACCTAGGTAGATCGCCGTGCTAGGTCCTCCAGTGGAACGAGGCTCCAGCACGGCTATAAGAAGCAACCATGGTACGGTAAAGTAAAGTTCAGGAGGATCAAGATCCATCCCAGTTGACATGATGTTTCCTTCAATTGCCATCTTTCACGTGCTTTGCGCAGCCGTCGCATCGGCGCAGCTCACCTCCCAACTCACCGAAATCGTCGACTTTGGCCCAAATCCGCGGAATGTTTCCATGTTCATTTACGTACCGGCAAATCTACCGCAAAACGCTCCCATACTCGTTTCGCCACATTGGTGTCACGGCACGGCACAGCAGGTGAGTTACGACCGTTCTGCACACGTCTTCGACACATGCTGACTTGATCCTTCAACCTCAAGGTCTTTGACTACAGACCTTGGGCTTCTCTTGGTGACGAGTACGGCTTCATAACGATCTATCCCAACGCTTCAACATTAAATACGGACCAATGCTGGGATGTCAGTAGCCAGCAATCGCTTACCCACAACGGCGGAGGCGATGCGCTCGGCATTGTATCCATGGTACGGTGGACTTTGGAAAAATATCATGCAGACAAAGACCGCGTTTTTGTCACCGGCACGAGGTTAGTTAGGCCGTACAAAATGCATCTGTGACATACGCTAACCTCGCATCTTCACGTCTGCAGTTCAGGCGCAATGATGACGAACGTGCTCATCGGGAGCTATCCAGACGTCTTTGCGGCAGGAAGCGCATGGGCGGGTGTGCCCTTCGGGTGCTTTTCCGGCGACGGCTTCGATGTCTGGAGTGAAGCATGTGCCACTGGCCGGATCATCAAGAACGGGCCCCAATGGGCAGCTCTCGTGCGCAACGCATACCCTTCATATCGCGGCTTCCGTCCTAAGTTCCAGACTCTTCATGGCACGGCGGACACGATCCTTGATCCACAAAACTTCCTCGAGCAGATCAAACAATGGACAAGTGTATTCGATGTGAGCCAGAAACCGACTGAAATCACGCAAGACGTTCCGTTCAAAGGCTGGACGAGGTTTCGGTATGGCGACAAGTTCGAAGCGTATGAAGCTGGCAGTGTAGATCACAACATTCCGACGGATGCCGACACCGTGATGGATTTCTTCGACTTGAAGTGCAGCGGGCCGAGCTGCTTCTCGAGGCCTAGGTCAGGTAACAGTACTAGGCACCATGGTTAGGGCACTGTTGAATCTCGCTCCAGCCGCTCAGAATCTTACAAAATAGCAAGAAAAGTTATTGCAGTATGTTGAGTAGCTATGGATGGGAAGTGGTGGCTAAGTGAGGCGGCAGGGATTCAAGGATGGAGGTGGAGACAAGAAGGTATCGGAGGACTTTAGATGTCGAATCAAGCTAGGGAGGTAAGACGTGAAGGTGTATGGTACCACTTGGTGTTGAGCGTGCTGAAGGTCGCGTATATGTGTGGGTAGGGGACGATTCTTTGGGCGGCGAAGAAGGAGATAGATATCTCAAGGACGCGCGTGCATCCGCAATCGCTCCTTCACTTCCGTAGATTGGGCCAGCGGACCCACTTGACGTTGCTGACTGCCCAATACAAACGAGGACTTCACGGCTACCAATATCATCTACTCGTCAATCTCTCATACGGTGATTTGTGGGTCTAAACAAGTGAAAGACGCAGGTGCGCGAGATTGCCTAACCAAACAGCGACTCACGCGTTCTGCCCACGCTAAGCCCATCAACCGCTCCGATAGCAACCCGACTTCTGACTAAGATCCTCTGCTGGAGCCTGGCAATTGTCCTAGTAGTTCGCATTCCACAATATTTCACAACACTGTTACCAACTTTAGCAGTCTTCTCAAGCGCACTTCAACTCTACCCTGTCCCCCAACGACATCCAGACGCGTAGCCAGGAAGCATCTCAACCCCAGGGCTGATAGCTTTGGCCCACGGCGAATCTCCTTAATCATATCAACCTTTTTTCACGACATATCACCCTTCAATCGAAGGCTTTCCAATAGACCTACGCTGGTTCACCGATGTACGTCCAACCTTCACGTGTCTTCCCTATGTGTCTTGATCCCATTATATCCCACCCCAACGTCTCTTGGTCACAGTCCATCCAGTAGTTCACTTCGTCCTCTGAAGTGCAAGTAACTAACGTGCTTAGATACCCACTCATCGTACCGAACACCATCTCGATATGCCGCACCTCCCACCCGGAACACCACACAACGTCTTGGCCATGATGACACCGGAGACATGGGCGAGTGCGATAGATGGCGCGACTCTCCACGGTCCACCCGATAACACGCAGGTTGGCATCATCAACACGAGCTTCCACTTCACCAGCGCATTTCGGAACCACGATTTCACAAAGGGCATATCTTGTCGAATCATCCGCAGTCAAAAAGATGCCAATGGCTTGTATCAGTCCCTGATCAATGCTCCTGGTACCACGGAGTATCGTGACCCTACCACTAATCAGTTGCACGAGAAATGGAAGAAGCCGTCTGGGAACTAGACCTGGGCCGGAAGCGTGCTCGGGAGAATTGTTCAACAGCTCATCAAGGCCATGCATACGGACTCAGCAGACTTCATGAGCAGTGGGGGAAGTTTCTCTCATGCTCGCAGAGTCGTGGTTTATACAACCACGGTACCACGACGACAACCACTGTACTACGCTGTGGACTACGGTACAGCGGTGACTTAGATGAAGCAGACCTAGCAAAATAAAACTAAAGCTATATAATTAACTGTTCTCTAAATCTTCAACCTATTGATTGTCCTGATGTAGTAGGGTACCGATGCGCATTTCTCCGCTGTTGACCCGCTGCATTAGAGTTGAGTATAAGATCTCCCATGGACCTTTGGAGGGCCTGTCTTCTGGAAGGGCGGTGCAGTTCGCCATGGCCCAAACATGGCCCAGAGGCACTCGACCACTACCTACTTCGTGATTAGAAGCTAAAGCAATCGAAAGAGCTTGAGATGACCGGAGGCACAAATCCTTAGAACTCAATCGACCTTGCGCCATACATTACTGTGACTGTTAGTCGTAGTCCGACTTCTCAAACCAACCAGAGACGATGAATCAGGAGAGGTTGGTAAGCTCCAAGGAAGGCTCAAGTCAGGGATCGTGGGTGATGTCGTCACCATCCTCAGTATGAACGAAGATGTGAACTCGCCATCGATCTGCCGCACGCATCGGTAATCATTGAGTATGCGCATTAACACTAATGCGTGGAAAGAATGCGAGACAAAGAAAGGTGGCTGGAAGATGAGATGCAAAAGCAGGTCATGTTCGGTGATAGCACGTACATAACCGGAAATACCGATAGCGACGGTCAGCCGACATGTTCACATCGCATTCGCAGCGCACAGACCCCCGCGTTTTCCTGCCGTCTCAACCCTATCATTCATTCGTCTCGCACGCCTCACAGTTGGCCGTGCGACAACCCAGAGCTGGACTCGTTCTTTCCTACCAGTCTGATGGCCATAGTATCATGTCGCTCGACCACCGCCTCGTACCGCCCCTTGAAGTCTCCCTGCTCTTTTCCCGTCCACGAGTCAAAAACGGTATACACACCGTCAGCTTCCAGCTCCGGTACCTCCGCGAAATCAATGACCTTGGTCTGAGTCGTATTCAGTGTGTTCAACGCGAAAACATGTACTCCCTTCGAAGACAACCCACTCCAATACTCAGCCGGATGAGTCTGGTTCCAGGTGAAGTCCGCGTTGACACCCCATTTGTAAGGTTTGGCCGCTGCACCAACAACTGGGTCTTGATTAAAGCTGATGAGCTCCGGGTTACTCAAAATCTCCAGGATTTCCGGCTCTATACCATGAAGGGGAGTACCGATGATAAGCGGCGACTTGAGAGCAGCCCAAAGAGCGAAATGAGAGCGGCTTTCTTGGACGGTAAGGTTTCCATTGCCCACTTCGAGCATATCCCAGTCGCCATGTCCCCAGAAGTCGGTATCGTTGTTGTAGAAGGATGCCTAAAGGTCGGTGCATGAGGTTAGTACCTGTCTCACGCGCTGTTCGTGCTAGGAGAATCACTGACATGATTGAGGATAGGCATGAGTCCCCAGGACCACTAAAAAGATAGCAGTATAATGTCAGCGTATGCCACGGATGAATCGCATACGCCAAAGACTCACTTGGTGTTTGTCATACCACTCCGGGTAGATGTCACCCCACATCCTCCAGCTGTGGCCGGTACTGTTACCCCATTGCTCGATGTGGGCATGGCCCCAGGCACATTGCGAGTATTCAATAGTACGGTTCGTCGCAATGAGAGCGTCGCTCATAACCTTGTAACGCACGAAGCTCTTGGATGTCGTCCAGTCGTAGCCTGTGGGCGCGGCAACAGGTCTAGCCTCCCCATCACCACCTGCGGTTTGATTCTCAGCTGGCGGGCCACCTAACCAGTTCTCTGGCCACCATCTGTACTCGTCGTCCCATTCATCGGGGACAGCACAATTGTCATACTTGAGATCTGCATCAAATTAGTGGATAACCGCTGATTATCATGAGAGGCGACCCACAGTCGATTCCCCAGTCGGCAAAAGTCTTCGCATCGACTTGCTCGTGTCCAAGAGAGCCAGCATACCCGCCACATGTTTTGTCTCCCGCATCACCATAGATCCCAAGTTTCAGTCCAAGCTTGTGGATTTCGTCTGCTGTGTGTTTGATGCCGTATGGGAACTTGATGTAATCTGGACGAATTCTTCCTGTGATATTATCGCGCTGGTATGCTTTGTCACTCCAGCTGCAGAAGTGAAGATACAAGGTCAGCGTATATCTCGCACGCAATTCTTCAAAACTTCTTACCAATCGTCAATGTTCACATAATTGTAACCAAGATCTTTCAATCCCAGGGAGATAAGGAGCGCACCAGTATCCAGAAAGACGGTTTCGTTAATTGCGCATTCATACTCGTTCCAGCTACTCCAACCCATAGCGGGTAGACGGCCTGTCCCATCTCGCGACACTAGCGCGTAGCTGGAGCCGACGAGTGCCAGCCCAACGAACACTGAAGGTAGTACCATATTTGATAGTAATAACAAGACAGTTTGTTCCCGTTTGAAATTACTGATGTAACGACCTATATAACACATGCCATGCTCCAAGGATTGTGAGGAAGGATTGCCATTCTTGAAACGGGGCTCGCCCCCGCAACCGCTTTAGGCAAGCACTATAGCGACGGGCGTGAATAATTGCAGGATCTACGACTAGCGGAAATTCCAATGTAGTTTCTCCGAAGACTCGAGAAGTCGTTGGATAAGCTTCAACAGCCAGTCAGTCGTTCGACGACATTACCTTCGTAGCCTCAACAATCCAACCAATGGAGTCAGTCTGTCAGATAGAACCATGGATAAGCTGCCTGGTTCTTTCGGACAACTGTATAGGTGTTTTATTCTTTGTATCAAATAGTCCATCTCTCAATGCTCATCTAGAAAGCCTATGCAGAAAGGAACTAGAATGCTGGCAAGTGATGATCACCAGCGGGATCTTCGGATAGAAGCTCCCCTAGCGTGGATGACATCACGGCTAGCGTCCGCATCCTGCCATACATTCTGCAACTTGATACTGTCCAAGCCCACATCGTTGCTTAGTACTTGTGGCCATGGTGGTGAGCGTGATCATGCTCCTGTTCATCTTGCATGCAAGGCCATTCGGCCCAATAGGCATCGTCCCATATCTCCTGCAGAGTCTCTTCCTTCTCCTCATCGTCTAGTTTCTCGTCTTGCATAATCTTCTCCCATCTCTTCATTTCACTGCGAGTAAGCAGACATGCGTCCAGTCTCTTCGTCAGCCCATCGATATTGAGCTTCTCTCCAATGAACACAATCTCCTGTCGCCTGTCACCCCATTCGCCCTCAAAGTCATTCCTAATGGCCTTCAGTGTATCGTCGTCGGCGCCCCAGTCCTCTTCGGGTACACAACAGAACCATGGCATCTCAGATCCGAGTGTTAGCATTGCGCCTGCACTGCTCCATGAGCCCATCTGGTTGGGACGCGTTGCGAGCCAGAATATGCCCTTACTTCGGTGTAAGCCACCGAAGTAAGCACATGCCTTCTTGTTGGCCAGAATTTGCTCGTCATCCATCGGAGGCGCTGCATCGTCGTCGCTCATCTTATCGGAATCATTTCCAGAGACGCTGGCTCTTCCGGATTCAGATGAACCGTCAACCATATTCTCAACACCCTCTTCTTCTTCTTCGTCGTCGTTGCCATCTTCGTCGTCATCCAAGTCTTCAACCTCTTCTTGTAGAAGGATGAATTTGCCCTCGATGAGCCGGTATAGTTTCAGGGGATTAAATGGCTTGCGGGCGCGATACACGAAAGATCCGATGCCGTACCTGAATGCGAATCAGCCAAAGCACGACGTCGGATGGAGGGTGGCTTACTCTAGTGTTTCCGGCTTAGGCGCAATACGCTTCTTGCCATGAACGTCCATGACTGTCATCTCGTGTAAAGACTGAAGCCACCCAACGCTTGCGACAGCCTCACCGAAGTTGAAAATCCCTGTGTTCTACAGACATGGAGATACCAAGTTAGTATATTTCCCACTTACATTGCATATGACCACAACTTACCAGCATCTCGCGGACGTCTACCTTGGAATACCTGGCTTCGATGATCTTGGCTTTGGGGTTGAGCGACTTAATGTAGGCTCTGACACGCCCTAGAGTTTCTACATCTGCCCTGTCGATCTTGTTGACAATGACAACATTGGCAAACTCAATCTGGTCGGCGAAGAGATCGGAGATAGTCCGCTGATCTTCGTCTGGTACCTGCTCCCTTCCAAACCGGTCTTGTAGGAACTCGGCAGTATCGAACTCGGAAAAGAAGCGGAAGGCATCTACCACGGTCACCATGGTATCGACGGTCGCAATGGTTTTCAACCCGCCGAGCTTCGCACTGTGACGCAAGTTAGCGATAGCCTCGGAGCAACATCTGCTAGTGACTTACACTTTGGCAAACACTTCCTTCTCGTCAGGCTCCATTCCTTCGGCATCAATCATGGCCTCAGTGAGCTCTGTTGTGAAAGTCTCGGCGACCTGCTGCGGCTCACTTATGCCGGAGCTCTCAATGAGCACATGATCAAACCCTTGCTCATTCCAAGCAAGGCGTGCTAGTTCAACGAGTAAGTCGCTTCGCAATGTGCAGCAGATGCAACCATTCTCCATCTATAGTGGTGGAAATACGAAGTCAGCGTGTATCTTCAGTGACTTCATTACGGTTGCAACTTACCTGGATCATCTTTTCTTTGACGCGGATTTCCCCGCTGTTGCTCTTGCTAATTCTACGGCTGATAAGATTCGCGTCGACATTCACGGAAGCCATATCTTAATGCGGATATGCGTGGTCAGCGTATGTCTCACATGCTCTTCGTACAGGGCCATTCATTACCATTGACGATAATGGCGATTCTCAATTCATGGTCTGGTGATTGCAGGATGTGCTTCAGCAGGGTCGTCTTCCCACTTCCCTACAATTCTTAGCACATGGGTTTGCAGGTCTGACTGTCACTTACCAGAAATCCAGACAAAACAGTCACTGGGAGTGGCTTTCGTTCACTCGATTTCGTCTTCATCTTCATCTCCGCACCGCCAGTCTTTCTACGCTTCGCAGGTGGCATAGAGAATGGTTATGGTCGTTTCAAGGTGTTCATAGATTTTGAACTCCTCTCAAAACAGATTGAATGGTTTTTGTATCTGTCTCGTTGCTGTTGTGCGCTCGGCCAATTGAGCACCTCGATGGCTAGGTCGCATCAGCACCAAAGCAACGCACGTTATTCGTCGGCAACGCGAGAGATACCAACGTGGTAACTACCAACCTGGTTACAGTATCCCGTGTTCATCTCGGTGTCGGTACGGAAGTCCAGGTAAATCCTTGATTGGATAGAGTATTTGAAGTAAGTGCCGTTCTAACCCATGATTGTGAACCATGCCCTTCGTATGTACTCCAGCGAGATTTCCTACAGACCTCATTCAGCAGTACTCTTGAAACTTCTTGGATATCATCATCTAAAACCCTTATATATATCTTTCGCAATCCGGCATTTACGGCTCGGGCGCCGCCCACGAGCATGATAAGTCTCCGAGGTTGACTTGGACTTCGGGGTCATGTATTCCAAACGTTCTGGATAATCGAGACCATTCAGATTCACCTGATATATGATATTAGGGTCGTTGTGTTGTTCAGAGCGATCTTGTTGTTGAGCTGCAGAAGGACCCCTAGAAGCCGTGTGCTTATCATGTTGATGAAATCATCAGTCGCACCGCGTTTTCCCCTGCAGTCATCCTTGTCCTTAATACCTCGTGCAAAAGTCTAATACACTTTTTTCAATTGCTGTTGCCCTAGGCTCAGATATTGGGACCGGGTTTCGTCTTTGCGGTCATGCGATCACTGTCCTTCGTTCTGCCGAAGCCAGCACCATATTCCGTTGTAGCATTCAACCTTTCCAGAATATACTCTCCGGCCTTTATTGGTCTCCACCGAGTAGTCTCACCCTCTTTTAGGCATGTCGGCAACGTCTCGATCACTGTATCATAGTTGCAACTGAAGAAAAAAGGCACAGAATACCTCGCCTCTGTGCTTCTATTCACGACCCGATGCACCGTACTTTTGTAGAGCCCATTGGTCCAGCGCATCAGGAAGTCAGCGACGTTTACAATGAGGGCACCAGGGACTCGCGAAGCAATGTGCCATTGTCCGGAAGGTTTCAGGATTTCGAGACCTGGAGTTTCGGAAGTGAGGAGCAGCGTGAAGCACTCGTAATCTGAGTGAGCGCCGAGCCCAACCTGCTCCTCCTGCGTTGATACGAGATTATCTTTTCGACAGGTTTTAGGAGGTGGGTAGTAAAGGAGTCGTGCGATACCACCAGGGTGCGTGGTCATAGAGTCGAAGTAGCCTTCAGGAAGATCAAGCGAGAGAGCAAACAACCGGAACAAATGACGGGCGAGACTAAGGACCTATACGCCCCTGATTAGCATGCCCGTGTGTCTCGCTGATAATGTAAGCAAAATTACTTACAGCGCCGTAGTAATCTTTTACGCCAGCATAAAATCCAGGCAAGTCTTGCTCGTTTGGCCACATATTGGCATTCTCTGTCGACCCGTCCAGGTTTTTGTATTTTCCATCGCCCCCAGTAGGGTCAAGCGCCGCTTCGTACGCGAAGTTGAACACCTCTTTCTCTTCTTTGTCACCAGCAATAGACGTGTATTCACTTGGCTCCCACCCTAGGCCGAACTTGTTATTCTTCAGATGTAGCTCTTCCTTCTTGCTCTGAGGGAGCTCATGCACAAAGCGTTCAGCTTGGCGCAAGACTTCGTTACAGGCTGCTTCGGGGATTTGGTGGTTGGTGATATAGAAGAACCCGACGGTTTCACACGATTGGCGGATTTGGGCTGCGACTGCTTTACGTTTTTCGAGAGACACGGAAAATGAGGGTGTCAAATCAATTATGGGTATCTGAAAGTCCTCATCGGCGACACGATCCTTTGCTGAAAGTCTCGATTGGAGATACTCAGCGGCGCCATTCCGGGCTTCATCGTATGTTGTTTTGTCTGGTACACTTGCCATGATCAATCTGGAGGGCCTGTTTGCGTCTCGAATTCAAGGTGAGAGCAAAGGGTGGGATGCTAAGGCGTAGGGCGGCGCAAGCCTGATAAGGATAGCTAAAGTGGGGTAGGCGCCGGTGATGAACCGGATCTAAGACTTCGCATGCACGTCCATCAGATACCTACCCCGCGTCACTCGTGCCACACAATCTTCTCGCGTTACAGTCCCAGTCATGCCTGATACTCAAAACACTATGCTGTTTACCAACGGCCGGTTCTTCAGTAGCGGTGCAGTGCAATCGGAAGCACGGTTTCACACAACGTTGGCCATTCAAAATGGCAAGGTCAGCTTTATTGGCGATTCTGACGATCCAATCGTCCAATCATACCGAGATGCTGGTGCGAAAATGACCGATCTTGGTGGAAAGCATGTGCTTCCTGGATTCATCGATGCACACATGCAAGTGATCTCCCACTGTCTGTTTGTTGGGAAAGCGCTGACTTCGCACACCAAATATCAGGCACTTTTTGATGCTTGGTCAGTCGCTACACAAAGTTGATTTAGATCACGCGAAGGATCTGGACGAGATTCGATCGCGTATTCTAAACTACGCAAAAGCAAACCCGGACAAACCGCGCATAATGTGTAAAGGCTGGATGCATTCCATGACTAACGGGGAGGCCAAGGCGAGCATGCTGGACGATCTTGACGTTGGCGGAAGACCCATATACATAGATTCCAAGGACATTCATTCGTGCTGGTGTAACAGCGCAGCTTTAAGAGAGATGGGTGTTCAGGATATGGAGGCGCCGGCCGGCGGAACAATCGAAAGGGACGCAGACGGCAATGCTTCGGGTCTTTTGAGCGAAGCTTGCGTGCTTTTAATCGTCTGGCCATATCTGGCAAAGGTCACGCCATTAGACGAGAAAATGGCAGCTTTGAGAACTGCAATCAAAGCATACCATGCGGTTGGCTGTACCGGCTGCATTGACATGGCGATGGATGAGAATGCCTGGGACGCTATTCTTGCTTTACGATCCGCCGAAGGACTGCCACTGCGAGTCGCTGCTCACTGGTGCATCATGCCAGGCGATGGAGAGGAGCATCGATTGCGGCAGGTTGAGCGTGCTATCAAGCTGAGTCAAGAGTTCAATAACAACACGAGCCCGGATTTGAGAATCGTTGGTATCAAGGTCATCTGTGATGGAGGTAAATTACGACAAGATACATATGATAGACACATGCTGACTTTGTATCAGTTATCGATGCCTGCACTGCTGCATTAGCGGAACCTTATACGTCCAATGGTCATTTCGAGGGTCCTATCTGGACGCCTGAAATGCTCGATCCCGTGGTCAAAAAAGCCATCGATGGCGGATTGCAATGCGCATTGCATGCAATCGGCGATCAAGCCGTTCACAATGCAGTCAATGTCCTCGAAAAGTATGGCAATCGTGGTCAAAGGCACCGTATCGAACATCTCGAACTCACCGCGCCGGAAGATGCAAAGCGACTTGGTCAGCTGGGCATTACAGCGAGCATACAGCCGGTACACTCCGATCCTGCCATTCTTCGTGCTTGGCCAAAACTCCTTGGCCCCGAACGAGTGAAGCGGGCATTCGCATACTCTGACTTCGCAGACCATGGCGCACCACTCGCTATTGGCTCAGATACACCTACAGCACCCTACGCACCTTTGCCAAATTTGTACGTTGCAACCACCCGTAGATCAGCGAGACAACCGCAGGCTGGTGACGAGCCTGTCAATGAGAACTTCAAGCTTGAGTTGACCCAGGCAGTAGCTGCTGTAACAGAGGGCGCAGCTTATTCTTCTTTCGCCGAAGGTCGTGTAGGTAGTCTGGAAGTTGGAAAGATGGCGGACTTCTGCGTGGTGGACATGGAGTGGAAAGGGGAAGAGTTACTCAAGGCCAAGGTATTGGAAACGTGGTTCGAAGGAAATCAGGTGTATAGTGCGTAGACGTCGCTACCATTTGGGTAGAAAGTTTACCGTACAAACACGAGAAACGATGCTGTGGCACGATTCCGGGCGCCCGCCACAGGATTGACTTTCAGACGTCATGGTGACCAAGCACATGTCAAATACTAGTCGAGTCTAGTCGCTGCTATGATTACACCAACATAGTGATAACTGCCGAACACAACCCTGTGAGTGAATTCATGTAACAGCACAATGCGCATACGTAGGAATGATCTCATGGGCCCTGGGAATGCCTGAGAAAACTTCAAGGATAGTTACACAGGAGCAACCGCCATGTGCCGCTTATGGCCATCACGACCGCAGCGATGCGCATGCAATGGCTTTGCACTTCACTATATCTAAAGATTTTTTTTTCCAATACTGGCAGTCACATACTATCCACGTATCAGCGGTGGGCCTGAAACACCAGGTGCAACCCTGCAACTTCGCATGTTTCATCACCTCGACTCGACCTACCCAGACAACGTCTCGAACTCAAGTGCGGTATGCCTCTCCGCATCTCTGCCATGATGATTTACTCGCAAAAGACGGCTTAATTTCCGTCACGTTGTTGCACGTCATTCCTGTCCGTTTTAGCAGCTCTTATCGAGGTTTGACATGCATCTGAATAGCCTTACGTGGTGAGGCATGATCCTCTGTGTTTCGAAATCCGATGGATGCCATCATGGGTCGTACTTGGATAAATTGGTCGATTGCCGCCTTCCGTCGTTCGCAGATCCACTTGCACATCTCGCACGCTATATCGACATCAGCACTCGTTCTATAACCACTCTGATCTTCTCATCTTGTGTAGCGGTCGCATCCCAGATACATCCGCATTCTCGAACCAGTCGAGAAGATGTTGACGAACCGTCGCTCGACCATGATGGTCCCTCCCAATCGCATGCCCAGCTGGCATCCCCACTCGAAAGGCACCATGCCGCAACAGCCTGCATCTGCGCCTCTTGCGATCGATACCGAAGCGCCCTTAAGTCGTACGCCTGCCATTCTGATATCTACGATAAATGACCTGCCAGGTCATCGCGTTATCCGCGTTCTTGGTGCTGTCCACGGAACCACGAGCGCGACGCGCAAGGACACAAAATCTTTCATCAAGAACATCGCAAGCACGTTCAGCAGTAATTGGGGAGAGGCAAAGAGCGTAACAAGTATCGTGTATCAAGCACGCGATCAAGCACTTGATAGGCTCGTGAAAGAGGCGATAAGCAAAGGTGCCAATGCAATTGTCGGATTGGACGTTAGAGAAAGTGAAATACTGGGATGCATTGTGGTAAGCGTTAGCGGAACAGCCGCTTGGGTTGAGAAAGAGAGTCCGATCAAAAGGGATAGTGCGCAAGAGGCTGATCCCTTTCGATGACAATGTATACAAGGCGGAAGGCTTTGGTGTGCAGTATGGCTAAAAGGGATTTTGAGCAGGTAATGGAACAATGCAGCACTACCGATAGATTGCGACTTGAAAACGTTGATTTTCTTCGAGAGCGTGGTATTTGGGACCAGGTATCCACTTTTTCTTCCCCTCGGGACTCTCACTGATTCGAACGACTCTTTTGCTTTTTCGCGGGACTCATTCAAGACGACTACACTGATCAGGCAAAGAAGCTGCCGTCATCGTTGGTCTGGCAGTAATTGAACTTTTCCTCGCAAAGCGACTTTCCGCAACGGAAATTAATCACCCGAGCTATGGAAGCGCTGACTTGCCCCACATCGGATTGCTTCACCGTCTTGCCTTGGGAACCAGCATTAAGCTCCGCGAGTTGCTTGCTATCGTGAGCATCTTTCGAGGGCGAACGCAAAGACGGGGTTTCTGGGCGCCAAATTCTCTCATATCCGTACCGCTCGGACACTGGCGGGCGCTAGTACCAGAGTAGCATTTTAGCCGCGTCTGAGGCCGATGCGACATTTGACGGCGAAAGCACCGAGCCGCGATGAAGCGGAGACCCCAGCATGCCCCAGATCATTTCCGCAGCCTCGGCAAGCAAGTGGAGACGTCTTATGCCACCGGTCAAGCTCCACAAGACGGATGGTAGTTGAACATAGATAGTAGGGCCAATGCCACTTGAGAGTCTTTAGCATAGCAACCAGATGCTATTTACCTAGCAACAATTTTCGCACATCGTGGATTGAAGCACGGCATATCGCCTGCTTTCCACGAGCCAAGAAGTCGGACCTCGCATCATGCCAGGTCGAGAGGGGTCGCTGCATCCCCCGACATGGATGCATGGATCGTCAGGAACTAACCCTCGACTTCATCCAATTCTTCCGCTCGTTGACGCCAAAATCCTCCAATGACGGGTGGCGCACCCCAAGCTCTCTTGCCTACCCGCCACTGAACCGGGAAATGTCATGACGAATGTACCGGCACCAGGTGTGGATATTACACGATTCTCCCTGTGGCCAAGACCCGGCGTGGCTGGTAAGCCCGTGATTCTAGGGAACGGTTAGTGAACTGGGAGACGAGTGGAAGTATAAGGTTGGCAGGAAGGTCGTTTGTTGGAGTTACCAGCAATCCATCGTCTTTTGATCGCAAAGATGGTGCTTTTCAGGGGAATTGCAGCTGCAGCCTGCGCTACTTCTGCGCTTGCTGCCGACATCATCGTCCAATTGTCAGGTGTGTCTCTGTATGAACTGAATGTGAGACGTATACTAACCCGGCATAAGGTGGAAACTTGACTGGTAAATTCGGACACTCTTACGGCTACGGTTTCCTCCACGAGGTATTTCATCCTAGTCGATGACTACATGTCGTATGCTCACTATTGCTCAGGATATCAACAACTCCGGCGATGGCGGAATCTACGCCGAGCTGATCCAAAACCGTGCTTTCCAGTACAGCCAAAACTTTAGTGTTTCAACCGACCACTATTTCTCTATCAATGGTGCTGCGCTCAGCATTGAGATGTTGGATGAGCCACTTTCCGAGCAACTGCCGGCATCTATGCGTGTATCTGCAGGCAATGGCACTTCCAACTCCAGCAAGATTGGTTTCAAGAACGAGGGTTACTGGGGTATGGACGTTCGTGTGCAGACCTACACCGGATCTTTCTGGGTCAAGGGCGCATACAATGGCGTTTTCACCGCATCGCTCGAATCAAACTTGACAAGCGATGTATTTGGATCCGTTGAGATTCCCTCCAAGTCCGTTGCGGATGACTGGACCGAGCATACCTTCGAGCTCGTCCCCGAGAAGGATGCGCCCAACTCGAACAACACCTTTTCCATCACCTTTGACAGTGCCGCAGCCAGCGCACTCGACTTCAACCTCATCTCCCTCTTCCCGCCCACTTACAAGAACCGCAAGAACGGTCTCCGTATCGACATTGCTGAGGCTCTTGCGGACATGAACCCTACCTTCCTCCGCTTCCCTGGCGGCAACATGCTTGAGGGTCTCCGAAACGACTCGTACTGGGACTGGAAGGATTCTCTTGGTCCTCTGAGGTATCGCCCTGGTTTCCAGGGTGTATGGGGATACCAGCAGACTCACGGTCTCGGTCTCATGGAGTACCTTGAGTGGGCGGAGGACATGGGTCTCGAGATCGTGCTCGGTGTCTGGGCTGGGTAAGTTCTGGTTCTACGCAATGCATATGAGACATGTACTGACTTGGTTTCTTCACTTCTGCAGCCTTGCTCTAGATGGTGGTGTTACACCCCAGCAGGATCTCCAACCCTTCATCGACGATGCTCTCAACGAGATTGAGTTTGTTCGCGGTCCAGTCAACTCCACTTGGGGTGCTCGCCGTGCTGAACTTGGACATCCCGAGCCTTTTGAGCTGAACTATGTCGAAATCAGTAACGAGGACTGGCTTGCTGGTTATCCCGGTGGCTGGGAATCTTACCGAGCATACCGCTTCCCGCTCTTCTACAATGCCATCAGCAAAGCCTACCCTGACATCCAGGTCATTTCTTCAGCCGCTTCTAGCGATCCCGCTGGCGAGGCGCCTATCTTCGGCCCCAACAACGTCAATGGCCAGGTGTTGCCTCTTGACGCAATTGGTGACTACCACCCATACCGCGAGCCAGACGAGCTTGTTTACGAGTTCTCCCGCTTCGACAATGACGCTGGACATATTGTTGGCGAAGTTGCAGCTACCCACGTCAATGGTGGTATCCGCTGGGAAGGCGACCTGTACCCCTTTCCATGGTGGCAAGGTGCCGTCGGCGAGGCCGTATCTCTGATCGGTTACGAGCGCAACTCTGACCGCATCCCTGGTACTTTTTATGCCCCGGTTCTAAAAAACAATAACAGATACCAGTGGCCAATCACACTCATCCAGTTTGATGCTGACCCGAAGCGCACCACCAAAGCCGTTACCTGGTACTGCTGGAGTCTCTTCGCCCACCACCCCATCTCGCACACACTCCCCACGCACTCCAACTCTTCCTACGGACCGCTCTACTGGGGTGCTGGATACGACGAGAAGCGTGGTGGTGCCATGGTGTGGAAGGGTGCAGTGTACAACACCACCAACCACGTGGACGTGCCTGTAAGCGTCCAGTTCCAAGGTGTTGCTCCAGGAGCTTTGGCCAACCTCACCTACCTCACCAACTCTGTCGGCGACCCATACATGTACAATGACCCGTTCACTGGAGTCAACATCGTCAACACTACCAACATAATTCTCACTGCTGGAAGTGATGGCGCATTCCGCTTCACTCTGCCCGAACTCAGTGTCGCAGTGTTGGACACCGAGATTTCTGGTGGAAACAGCACTCAGAGACGGTTATAGAGTTCTATCTAGAGATTAGTCATAGTGCGATGTCATAAATGAAGCAGTTTTTGATGATACGATAACAGAATTCAAACATGAGGTATTTGCCAAGAGTGAATTTGTCAATATGGAAGTTGACATTGATGGTTTTGGTGTTTGTCCTGCTGGCAGTCATATCGCAAGATATCCTATGCACCTGCAGATTGGCCAATTGAACTCTGCTTGCACGTCAGGCCAAAAAGAGCACGAGCAGACGGTATCCTGTGCGAAAGCACAGTGATTTCCTCTTTTCCCTTCCAACATGCGATATATTGTTCTCACGCTGATCTATCTAGAGACCATTGTCAGTAGATTTCCATCGATATTCGAATTGCACTACGACTCCAAATGCGAGCGATCTTGAAGCGGTTTCAACCATCGTAGACTCCGCCGATGGGCATGTACCCTGGCGGTCCTAAATAGCTGTCCTTGACCCCGCCCCTGGTATCCAAAACAAGCTTCTCCAAGTAAACCTCAGGACTATTAACACTCCAACGGAGCGTATGAGTCCCTTCCGTTGTCGCGCCGAGACTGACTTTCTTTGTCCATACCTGGTTCATTACGTTGTTCGTCCATTCCGGTGGCACATCGCCTGCATCTTTCGGATCGCCTAGCACACGTGTGAAGTTTTGAGGAGCGTCATCAAGAGAGAGCGAGAATTCCATGAGAAGGTTGGGGTCTGTGTCTAAACCAGCGTTGATGTAGATGGTGGCGTTGAGGGCAGAGGTGTCTTTGAAGAGGTAGATATCGTATTCAACATATGCAGATTTCGAGCCGATAAGAGAAGCCCGAGCAGCGTGGAAAGGCCGCAGAGCGATGGAGCCGGACTCAGTACGCGTTCCAAGGTATGGGACGTGGGCAAATGCTACAGCATCCCTCGTAGTTTCGTTGTTTAGCGAGGAGGAAGAGCGCTGGAAGTGCGGGCTTTCAATCGATATGTAACCGGCTGTTTCCGGGAAACCGCGGAAATTGGTGGGTACTTTCTTATTTTGTACCGGAATACGTATGATATCGTAATACGGATAAAATGACGGTGTTGATGTCAAGCCAACCTTTACCGTATCGTTGTATCCCTCCGGTACCCGTGTCCAGTCAATGGCGACGTTGAGGCGTTGCTCGTCGGCTGTATAGTTAAGTCGACCCGAGCTAGGAGTGATTGACAGCCAATCCACTGGGATATCACCAAGTTGCCAGTCGAGTGGGACGCGGTAGTCGCCTCGCATGAACAGATCTATAGTTCGCCTGGATGGTCCATAGGGACTCATTTCTGGGAGCTGGGCTGGGGATTTGGTGAAAGGCATCGATGGATCGATGGACTCAGCCCACCGACCCTGGTCGAGTGGACTGTTAGAGCCCTCTGCATAGATGCCGAGGTTGCCAACGGAGAACTGCATGTTCTGGCGCAGTTGAACAAAGGAAAGGTTTGAGATTATGTCGCGAGAGGGATTCATCCAGTTCTTTGGCTTTCCGATATCGAATGTTTCAAGCTTGGCCTGAGACATGATGTTTTTCCATTTGCCGTCGAGGAGGGCATCGAAACCTTCAACCAGATCGTAGTCATATTCGAAGTCTGTAAGAACCTGGTGGGCAAGTGCGTTCGCCGAGTTCCTCCGTTCCATGGCATGTCGGTAGTTGAGTCCCGTACTGTAAAAGCGGAGGAGGTATGTGGTCAGTGTGTATCTTCCAGGCATCTCTTAGAGCCACAACTTACCCGATGTTTACTGCGTAGTATGTAGCGCCCGATACTATAGGATAGAAAACGAGCTCATAATACGTGGCTTTGTACGTCTCCGGGATGCGGTCAAATAATGTTTTGGTTTGATCAGCGAGCATGTTCCATCTTGCTAGAATCCTTTCCGCTTCATGGTAATTCAATACCGAGTACGTGTCTGGCTGGACCATCTCAAAGCGGCGCATCCCGATGAGGTGGTTAAATTCCATCAGTAGAGCTGCGACATCCGCATATTCGGTTCCGAACTCCCGCTCAGAGTAGAGGCGCAGATATTCTGGTATCATGTCGAAGTCAAACTTCGAGATATCCCAAGCTAAGTCCATGGCGAAGCCAAAGGGTTGCTCCAGGGGCTTGATATCGCCTACGTTGAAGACCCAGACCTCGCTTGCCTCGCGCCAGTAAGCTTGCAAAAGTTCCTTCAAAACTTTCGGCTACGCTTGTCAGCTATTGACGCCCTTCGTGAGAAGTGGTTACTAACCAAGCTGTTGGTGTTTGACCACTTGTACGATCGTGGCCTACCAAAATACTCGAAGTGGAAGTAAACACCAGCACCACCTTCTCTAGCAGTCTCATTACCAGTGGGCAGCCGCAAAATCTGGCCATGGTTGTCGTCGGGCATGATGATGGTAACCTGAACACGGGTATATAGAAGTCAGCATATATCTCACGTGCAGTCTGTATGGAGAGATTACGTACGTCATCAGGCGGACTTAGTCCAGCAGCATAGTAGGTCGCGACTTCCTTGTAAATTGTCCATGCCTCTACATCTCATTAGCATGCCTCCCACCTGATTTGTCAACTGTGTTACTTACGGTTCACTTTCTGGTCACCCAGAACTTCTTTGAAGATCTGGCGCTCGACTTCAAACACTTCTCGGAGGATCTCTAGAGCATCGTCTCCCACAATGGCGCTATCACTAGGACCACGCATGCCCAGAGTCACATAGCTCTCGTTGTTTCCCATTCTGCGAATGCCCTCTTCCATGAAGCGTGTGACGTTGTCTTTGTTCAATCTCCAATCCCATGGCCCAGTTAGAGTCGCGTTCCACTCATTTGTTGCTCTTTGCATCGGCTCATGATGGCTCGTGGAGACTACGATGCTGTAGTTATCTGCAAGCTGCTGGTTTCCTGGGTCATCGGTGAAGAAGATGTTGCCCGGGGCTGGCGTTGATGATCCCCACATGGCAGGCCACAAATAATTGGCTTTCAGTCGAAGAAGTAGATCGAAAACATGCGAGTAAAACTCGGTGTCTAGGGGACGGTAGGAGGAGTTGTGCTGCGCGGCCCACCAAGTGACAAGCGCTGGAGCTTCATCATTAATGAAAAGCCCTCTGTATTTGACTGACGGTGGGCCATGGACAGTGGCTTTTGGTAAAGCAAAAATGGCGGTGTGTTTCTTCGTGGGTACATCTGCCCACCAATGGTATCTGATTCAGATCATTAACAGACGTCTACATGCACAAGACGTACACACTTACGGAGATTGCCCACTCTGTTCTGCGAGTGTGTGTATTCCGAAGATAGTTCCGCGTTTATCGCTACCCACAATGACCAACGCCCGTTCTACTCCAGCTATCGGATTGGCGATAACAACAGTCTTAAAAACTTCCCACCTCCCCTCGACATCTGAGATGTCGAGACCTTTCTCGGCGGATATTTGACGAATAAGTTTCGATCCCACAGAGCCAGCGATGACTCCGGTTGCTGATGTTGAGACTGTAGAGTTGGTGGTGACATTGTTAAGCGCGGGTCGGGTCCCAGTGATCTGTTCGAAGTCATCCGCTAGACTTCTGAGCGCGATGTGAATACCTAAAAAGTCATCCGCATCGGCTATGAGGGTGGCACCAGCAATATCCAAGGTTTGATCTCCAGCCTCGAAGCCTACAAACTTTTCCTCAAGCAGCGCATACACTGTGAAATTTGAAAAGGCACAAATGGCCACGAAAAGATTCAGTATCCACATTGCTGGAGAACAAAAACTGGGCGTAGGTACCTAGCTGAGCTACGAAGGCGCTTGACCTGAAGATTATAACATTACCTTCGGTGTAATGAAAGATGGGCGGGGAAGTACCCCGGACTGGAAATGCTCCCTGCGGAGAGGACGCACAACCGCGTACGGTTTTCCTGCTTCCCCATGAGAAACTCGCCAACTATTGGCCTCGCGGCGGATGGTCCTGATCATCCTTGAACTGCATGCTAGGGGAGCTGGAGCGATCATCTGGGGTCGCTAAGCCCAGAGTGGAACTCAGCCTGTCGGTCGAAAGTACATCTGCAAGCTCGGGTCAAAGTCATCCGCGTCCAGTACGTACTGCAGAGAGCGGAGATCGCGGACGCCGCATCTGAGCACGCCATACAAGGAAAAAACCGACCGCCACCTCTGTAGTTGTCTAGGTAGAGTATTGCTACACAAGAGAGATTGATTGCTCTTCCTGTAGTTGCTTTAGTAGAGTGTTATAATGTAAGAGGTATTAAAAATGCTACTCCTGTAGTTGTTTAGGTAGGGCATCGCTACACAAGAAGGATTAATTACTCTTCCTGTAGCTGCCTAAGTAGGGTGTTCAATTTTTCTCTTGTATAGCGTGGGAGCATAACTTTGTCCTAACGTGGATTGCGAAGCTGTGGCCGTACGGCACCGCGTATTTAGCGTGTCTTCCCCGCATCACGCTCGATGGCAGCTACGGAGTAACCTCGGATGCTAGCAGTATTCTGACTGAGCTTCGCGTGTACTGGATTGATACTTGCCTTGATTAAATGACATTCATGGACAATTTTCCATTACATATCCAGCGTTGTTCAGTGCAACTGGGCCGAGATCGCGTGTGTGGATGATGACGTCACGTATCTTAGCGCTGATTCCCTTACTGACGCGCTTTCCCACAAGCAAACTCCTGTCTCGACAACAGTGTCTTCAGCATATCACTGAGCATGTCTTTATAATGTCTCCATTTTATTTTTTGTTTTTCCCTCGTTTGATCTTCACTGCGATTTGTTTGCTGCATCGTTACAAATCGTTCCCCAAAGCTCAAACCCAATGACTATCGTGACACAGTAGGCCTCCCAGGAGACCAAAAAAAGCGACTTTACACTCTCGTACTCGTACATGTGTCCTCAACCTCCGTTTTCACTTGGGGCTTCTGAGATGCACAGCGTATATACTATCCTCACCTTTGATCCACAGCGTCACGAAGCAATACCATAGTACACCCATCCCACCCATGGTACAGCAATGACCCATAAACGATGAGCGACTCACAATTACTGAACCACTATTGCCACCATAGCCACCATAGCCAAAGACCATATATGATTCATATATGTGTCCAGGACCACAATTCTCTCACCTGGGGCTTCTTGCCCACGCGGCGTTTCTTGTTGCATTGCGCCGCCTTCTTCACCGCGAGAGCTTTACGGCGTTGCGCAGGCGCGCGTACGAGTTCTACAACTAATTTGATGAGTTAGTTGTCTAATACAGGTTATTAAGATAAGCTCTCTGGTTGCCCTTGCCCTGACCTGACACGCTGGACATCGACTTCTTGTGTGCACGAGGCACCGGCGAAGAAACACGACTGTAAACCATAAGTCCACGAGAGTATAGAATTCGCTTTCTTAGTCTCAGTAGAGGCCTGATCATGCTTAGAGAACGCGTGTCAGCCTCTTACCTTGCCGCAAATTTCATACGAACTCCATGAGATACGCTGTGGTGGATCATTGTCCCGTTCCTCGGCTTGTTCGTGTTCACGCCCAACCTGTTTCTGCTCTGGTGGAGCTGGTCCCTTGAACCTGATATGAATTCTACCCAGTATCAAGGAGGAGCAGCTAGTTTTCCTGATTCGTAGAACGCGTATTCACTAGCCAAGGGGATTTCAGCACGCATCTTCAATGCCTTCAACGACTTATATTACACTGGGTATTTCTTTCCTCATAGTAAGGCTCCCTTTTGGTCTCTCAATGTCTAGTTACGTCGACTGAAAAGCAAGATAACGCAAATGTCGATCAAAAACACACCCTATCAGCGGTGAACGCAGACATACAACGAAAACCGACATCCAGCAAGCTTCCCACCACCATGTCCGCCTGGCCCAGCCAGAGTATGGGCATCCATTGGCATCGACTCTTCCGATGACCCAAGGATCTACACACCGCCACCCCACCTCGGCGCATTCAGGATTATGCCCATCAAACACCCAGAAATGAGACCAGCGGAAGGGAGAGTGATGATCCAGCCCATATAAATCCAAGCAACCATGCGCCAGTTGATCGTCCTCCAGGTACCATTGCAAAGACCGACGCCGACAGTGGCGCCAGTGATACACTGAGTAGTCGAGACAGGGAGGGCAAGCTTGGTAGCCAAGATCACAGTAATTGCCGCGCCCAACTCCATCGAAAATCCACGTGCTGGCGAGTGCAGAGTAATCTTATTTCCGAGCGCTCGCATGATGTTGTAGCCGTAGGTCCAGAGACCAGCAACAATACCGGCACCTCCAAAGGCGAGAATCCAGACAGGAACAGGCACCTTGCTGGAGATCTCGCCGGTTGACCAGATGAAATAGATGGCGGTGTATGGGCCAATGGCGTTGGAAACGTCGTTGGCCCCATGAGCAAAAGAGGCAGTGGATGCAGTCATGATTTGCAGGAAAGAGTAGGTGTATTCAGCCCTGTTGTCGTAATGCTCACCAGTAGCATGGATCTTTTCAATATCGCCAGACAGAAAATCCTTGTGGCTTTGTTGAGAAACAACGTCTTGTTCAACACCGTGGAATATGGCAAATCTGATCCACCAGAAAGCGACGGCAGGAGTGTACCACGGCCCTGGGGGAGGCTGCTTCTTGGGTGTGGAGAGTTGCCTCGCGGGAGTGGCAGTAACTGGATGAGGAGATTCGACAGGAACGATATCAGAGTCGGAGCTAGTGGCCTTTGGGTTTGTAGATTGAATCGCACTCTTCTCGATGTCATCGTGTACTGGTTGACCTTCTCCAGCCCGCTTTGCCTCGAGCTCCTCAGCGGTAAGATGTCCGGCATAGAAGTCCGGAATGTTGCCAACAGGCATGCCCTCTGGGCATGGGGCGGGTTCGGGGCGGCGGAGGAGGAGAGGACCTTGGATTAGTTGCCAGTTCTTGAGTTCCCAGTCGTCCTTGATGATGCGACGGTACAGGAAGGGGATGAAAACTTCAATTTGAAGGTTAGCAGAGTAACCATCCAACTTCAGGGATTTGGAAACTTACATGTAGCAACCACGAGGGCAACAACTACACCAACAACGATAGAAACCCACACAGCTTGGACGTTGGTAAGGTCTATCTTCGCAGAGCCACCCTTCCAGCAAATAAGGAGGGATAGTAGGAAGGAGGTGACGAAGAAATAGATGGGAACCATGATGAAGGCCTTGTACACTGGGTTTTTGCGGCGCATTACACCGTACTTGGTGATCAAGAATATGATAGCACCAAAACAGCCGGAGATACCAGGCGCGATACCCCAGGCGGCGAAGACCTGAGACACACCCTTGAATGACCAGTTGACGCCTTCGGGGCCAGAAGCGGCAATACCAACACCGATGACACCGCCCATGATTGAGTGGGTTGTGGATACAGGCATCGTGCACCGAGTTGCGATAGTGAGATAGGTTGCGGATCCGACAATTGCGCACATCATGGCCAACATGAGCACCGATGGGTCCTAAATGATCGGTTAAAGAATTAGCCCATGATCAACATGTATTCTGTTGGGGGATACTACTTACACTTTCAAACAGGTCTATGCTGATGACTTTGGTGCGGATGGTATCAGTGACGCGGGAACCGACCAGCATCGCTCCAGCGAACTCCATCACCGAAGCAATGCACATAGCTTGCTTGAGAGTCAAAGAACGACTGGCCACAGATGTAGCAAATGAGTTGGCCACATCATTGGCTAGAGTTCATGGTCAGTGAAGTTTACTCGTGTGCTTGATATGTTTTAAACAAACCTCCAATGTTCCACGCATCCAGGAACGCGAAGATGGTGCCAATGGCAAAAATGTAATCGAACTGTGGAAGGGCCGACATCTTGATAGTCCGTGGTCACACTGGACTGGTCGTGCTGAACGAGTACTGCTTGAGTTTCATCTCAACGAGACACGACACAATCTATATACCTACTATCTCAACACATGTGAGATCTCACCATTCAGCGACGGAGAATCTTGTAACGCAACACTCGGGACAGGCATCCAACCAGCGCTCGTAGTGGTCTCATGTGCGCCTCCAAAACACCATGTTGGGATTGGCACGGTGTCCAGAAGGCCTTGTCGGATAGGACCAGCTTCTAGGCAGCTTGGAAGATGTGATTATCACTGATATCTGGAGACTGGTTGGCGATTCCGACGACGGGTGCTGTCCCATTCGGCATCTCCGCCGATATGCAATTGTGTGGGATGGAAGCATTCGCTTGGCGCCAGGATTCCGCTGGAGACTAGTGTCCACTTTAGGTTAGCGGTAATGACGACGATGAGCCAATCACAGTCACCCTCTGGAGCACGGGTTGGCCATGATGGTCATGGACGGTGTTGAAGGTTGAAAGAACGCCGGAGCGGGGATCTTGGAGCCAAGGTGATTTCGAAACTAAGGAGCCACTCAAGCGTCGTACACTTGCCGAACTTCCGTCTCCTCAATACTGGGCTCCACGACAGCGGCCGCGAATACCAAGGGAGGTCCATTAACTGAATGAACAGAAGGTGTCTAGAAATGCATGAGATGTCTCCTGCTCCACATATGCCGCCACACTACTTGCGTGCTCGATTGTCGGCCCTGGAACCTTACGAGTTGATCGGAAACTATGTCTACATCAGGAAGGCTGTATGTTCCGCTCCCAAATTGAAGACTTGAGTGCTTTCCCTAGTCCGACCCAAAGAGCTTCTCAACGATTCCCTGATCGAAACGAGGTTGAGATTGGGATTCTCATCGTCTGTCTTTGTCTTCGATGTGACCATGGACGCCTGAAGCCTGAGAATTGGTGCGATGTACGACCAGAGCACGCGAGCTCAGATGAATATTGGCAAAGACGGCAAAAGATGGCTATGAGCAATCAGAGGCATGACAAAGCCCACGTGTATACGCCAGGCCACTCATACGAACATGCCACAGACGACAAGAGATGCCGATGTGACTCTCTTGTCAGCACAAGCGCGCTTGGTAGGAACGCCCTGCTAGGAATGATACCCAGCCAACATACAATATGCGCTTATTTAGTGGACCGATGCTCTATTTTCGAGAACTTGTGGGCCCTGAGGCGCATGCTGGTTAAGGCGTATATGTCTTGGAATGTTCGATAGCCGTCGATGCCCGATCGCCGGGGATTCATTCGGTCATATACGAAAGGAAGAACGGCGGCCAGTTCGCGACTCATTGGATGGTTCTCCATATTCCTTGCTTGATGTGAATCAACGCGGGCATTGTAAAGTATGTAGATGCCAGTGTATAAAGAATCGGTCCAACCAGCTGCACAAGCTCCTCGAGGACGAGAAGTATACTTGTTTAGTCTGTTTCCAGACATGAAAAAGGTTTAGAACCTCGCAGGGATACCGTTGTAGATGGACATCTACCGGCCTTCGTTGGGATGCTCCGAACTATAGAGCGGGGTGGTGAGATACAACGCTGGAACTAGCGAGCACGCAACGGCGCCGTAGGGTCGCTCGTGTATTGTTCCGCAGTGATCTTGGTTGGCCAGAAAACGGAGATGCGACCATGTTTGGGTCAAGGTGGCAAAGGGTCCTGGCAAGAGCAAAAGTGTTATGTCGTCTTATTCAGGGGATTGGCGAAGACGAAGAAACTCGCTTTCGAGACCCCACGGAAAGCATGCCGGGCAGGTGTATGCATGATCATACGTTTTGTTAGTCTATTGGGGCAGAGACCAGACAGTATCGTTCGCGCAGCTGGTACGAGGTATATTGCAGAAGGAATACAGTCAGTTAGACGATGTTTGAGAAGAGTTGTAGGCGGGGAGCGCTAGGCCCAAGACGGGTGGAAAATGGAAAGCGCGCGGCCTAGCGCGAAATCGCGAGGAAAGCGCGTCCTTGTCTCCCCTAGCGACGACGTGCTTGCCCCTCAAGCAACACGCACCCTTACGACTGACGACCGACGACTAACAGAATGGCGGACAGACAAACACCTTTTTCCATCAGCCTCTTCGGTAGCCAAGCCGGCGATGGCCCTCAAGATGCAGCTGCACCTTCGCGCGTACAGCAGGCGCTCGTCGACTTTATCATGGACTTTACTCTTGACAACATATTTGTCTACAGGTAGAGAAGATTGTCGAATGCACCGCATGCGCTCCTCTGACCAGTTGCAGAGATCAAATACGCGAGAACGTGCTCCTGAAGCAGTACTACTGCGATATTGATGTCGCGCATCTCATCAGCTACAGTCCAGAGCTTGCACACGATCTCCGACAGAATCCAGCGGAAATCATACCCCTCGTACGTCGCATAGCTCAGCATTGCATGCGCATGCTGACAAAGACTAGTTCGAGTCGGCATTGAAGGCGTGTACACAGCGCATTGTTTACCCCTCACAAAAGAACATCCAGCTTCCCGAGCACCAACTGCTCCTCCATTCGAACGCTTCCGAACTTTCAATTCGCGACCTGACCGCAACCAACGTTTCCCAACTTGTTCGCATACCCGGCATCATCATTGGTGCCTCGACGCTCTCGTCCAAATCGACCGCGCTCGCTATACGATGCAGAAATTGCCAGCACGAAGAGATCTTGCCCGTATCAGGTGGCTTCTCAGGTGTGTCCCTTCCAAGGACATGTGGACGGAAGCGAGGAGAGGGTGAGATTGGAGAACAATGTCCGCTGGATCCTTACTACGTCATGCACGAGCGCTGTCAGTTCATCGACCAGCAAGTGCTCAAGCTGCAGGAAGCGCCCGACCAGGTTCCAGTTGGCGAACTACCACGACACATAATGATATCCGCAGACCGCTATCTGGCGAATCGCGTCGTTCCAGGTACACGGTGTTCGGTCATGGGTGTCTTTTCCATTTATCAGCAAAAGGGGTCTAAACGTGCTGGCAACGCCGCAGTAGCTATCCGTAACCCATACATACGGGCAGTTGGCATTCATGCCGAAGTCGATCACGGCAGCAAAGGCAACGCTGTCTTCACCGAGGAGGAGGAGCAAGAGTTCTTGGAGATGAGCAGGAGACCCGATATCTATGAAGTCTTTGCACGTTGCATCGCACCCTCCATCTACGGAAACCAGGATATCAAGAAGGCTATCGCTTGTCTACTGATGGGTGGTGCGAAGAAGATCCTGCCGGACGGCATGAAGCTTCGTGGAGACATCAACGTACTCCTCCTAGGTGACCCTGGTACTGCCAAATCCCAACTCTTGAAGTTTGTTGAGAAGGTCTCGCCAATCGCAATCTACACTTCTGGCAAGGGATCTTCAGCAGCCGGTTTAACAGCATCTGTGCAGCGCGACCACAACACACGAGAGTTCTATCTCGAGGGTGGTGCCATGGTGCTAGCTGATGGTGGCGTAGTGTGCATCGACGAGTTCGACAAGATGCGCGATGAAGATCGAGTCGCCATTCACGAAGCCATGGAACAACAAACCATTTCCATCGCCAAAGCAGGCATCACCACGATCCTCAACTCGCGAACCTCGGTGCTAGCAGCCGCTAACCCTATCTTTGGCCGCTACGACGACATGAAGACACCTGGCGAGAACATTGACTTCCAGACTACAATCTTGTCGCGTTTCGACATGATCTTCATCGTGCGCGACGAACACGACCGCGGTCGCGACGAGCGAATAGCAAAGCACGTCATGGGTATCGCGATGGGCGGCCGAGGTGTTGAAGAGACAGTACAGGCCGAGATTCCGATCGAGAAGATGAAGCGCTACATCACATACTGTCGGCAAAAGTGCGCACCGCGTCTGTCGCCCGAGGCGGCCGAGAAGCTTTCCAGTCACTTTGTTAGCATTAGGCGGCAAGTGCACGCTTCGGAGATTAACGCAAACCAACGGTCCAGTATTCCCATTACTGTTCGTCAACTGGAAGCTATCATCCGTATTACCGAGTCGCTGGCGAAACTTTCGCTGTCGCCCATCGCAGACGAGTCGCATGTAGATGAGGCGATTCGCCTCTTCCTCGCTTCTACAATGGACGCAGTAAATCAGGGCGAAGGGCAAAGCTCGAAGGAGCTAATGGACGAAGTCAACAAAGTCGAAGAAGAACTTCGAAGACGTATGCCTATCGGATGGCAAGTCAATTTGTCTACGCTCAAGCGTGAGATGGTGGATGGAAAGGGTTACTCGGAGCAAGCGCTCGCTCGCGCACTGCATGTCATGAATGCTCGTGAGACGATTAGATGGAGACATGGCGGTAGTGTGGTGTTCAGGGCAAGCGCATAGGCCAAGGCCATGATTTGAGCGGGCGAAATGGCGTCTAGCGTTTGTGGTGTTTGCATACGTGCTGTGGGTGCTTTCAGGACAGGATGCACGCTGGAAGTGCTTCACAACTGGGTGCATAGGGTGTTGACAACGCAGGCCTGTATTACTCTTGACAATGCCATCAAACGTTTTCTCTCTCACGCGCCATGTGAGGTCCGATAAAGTCACTGTTGATTCTGCGGTGTGATCTTGCCGACAGTAGTGGGTAGACGGCTTGAATTGTCGGACAGCGGAGTTGATCCGATCCGCTCCGAGCTCGGCGTCGCTCGGGGCAAGAGGTCGGCTGATGGCTCGATCTGATAACCCAGGGATCTTCATCTGATAACACTCGTCCACCTCATTCGTACCGCACGCCTGCAGCAAGTCAACATGTCCAACGACGCTGCTGCACCCGAACACGCCAGCACTCCGGCTTCAGATCACAATTACAGTGCTGTCTCATCGCCTGCAGCGTCGCCCGAAGGCAGTGCATTTGGGGCTGCAGGCTCTGACGACCGCCGCTCTTCTACCAGCCGACGTAAGTAGAGGAGCGCTTTTGCTTTTCCCGGCTGCCATGTGCCTGCGGTTCGCCGCGGCAGTCGGCTGCAAGACATGTCGCAACCGCATGCCCGACACTCGCCCGCTTCGCAACAACTGACAGCCACCCAGACCTCATCCCAAAGGCCCCGCCAACCTCATCGACCGCCGCCACGTTGTCTACCGCCAGCAACACAAATGGCCCCTGCCTGTCGGGCGGGGGCCCTGCGAGCAAGCACCACACCGTCCCGCCCCGCCCCAAGCCCGGCCGCAAGCCTGCGACTGAGGAGCCCGAATCCAGGCGTAAGGCCCAGAACCGTGCATCGCAGCGCAACTTCCGCGAACGCAAGCAGAAGAATGTGCAATGCCTGATAGAGACTGTCAACAGAATAACGCAAGAGATGAAGGACAACAACAGCGCGTATGAACGCTCCCTACAACAAATGCAAGAACAAGTGCACTACCTCGAAAACCGTAACAGGGCGCTAGAGGAAGAGTTGAAGATGTATAGACAAGCCGGCACCCCAGAGACGCAGGGCCTTTCCATGAATCCTCAGCATGCGTCTCACGAGGAAAAGCACGACTTCGGCATGCTGCGGGAAATCCCACGTCACGATCAACCACTCGAGAACATGCAGTCGGGCTGTGACCGGTGCACCCCCGAACATTGCGCATGCCTCGCCGACCTCACCCACGACCTGCAATTCTCGGGCGACGCCATGACCGGAGTTCTCCGCGATGGTCAAGTAGACTTGGACGACGAGAAGCACCCCCACGTGGAATACGAGGTCGACTTTACTGAGAAGTTCAAGACGAAGCCCCACCCTGCTGCGTTCGCGCCTGCGGCAGAAGAGCACAAGATCACAGACTGTGGTTTCTGCGAGGGACAGAAGGACATTTGTATATGCGACCCTCCTACTCGTGTAGACAGTGCCGACGAGTCCGGCTCATTGGCACACAAGGCGAGCGGCTCCTCGGCCAAAGACGTCAAGCCCAAGATGGTCATGACTGGGCCAGGTTCCTGCGCTGACTGCCAGTCAAATCCCCAGCAGCGAGCATGGTGTCAGAGGGTTGCTCAGCTCCGAGCTGACGAAACTCCTTCGAGCTCACGCCGCAGTTCAAGCAAGAGCAGCTCGTTCGACATCATGGAACCCAAGGCCTCCACCAGCATTGATATGAGGGCTGGCTTGTCATCCCCTGTGGGCACTGGAAGAACGGTCGGTTGCAGCGAAGCCTTCAAGTTGCTCGACGGCCGCGTCTCAACGGACCCGAACGATATGGACTGGCGTCAACTGAAGCCCGTCCCACAGACATTTGCACGACAAGAGGCTCGCAGAGACACGTTCACCATGGAACCCGGCATGTACAGTGCAATGGAGCTAGATGCGAGCAGCATCCTCACTACTCTTCAACACGCCCAGCGCCCCCTGCGGCCACGCCCGTCCGACGGTCCCCATGCACCACTAATCGAGGAAGCTGAGGAACGACGCCGAGCGTCTTTTTCGCCCATGACCAAGATTGAGGACCATGCCATGCTTGATGCTGTCTCGCACTACAACATTGGCCGATAGCACTCTGCTCGCTTCAGTGTTTGATTTGCCATACTTCTTTCCTTTAGCACTTCTGTCCATCATTTGCGGTGTTGGCATGCACTGTAACTCGTATGCCGTCTCGCATCATATCTCATGTGCATGGAGACATGAGCAAACTCCCGGGTCCTAACGCTCTTCACGATGCCAGGACGGGGATGATACCCTTTTCCTTTTAAAAATATTTTCTACTAGTTCTGTAGAATTTTGAGATGGCTACTGCAGCCAACGACTAGATTAATGACGAATTAAGACAACAGGCCCAACGCACTCGGCGTTGATGGTCGCATGATACTCTACACTCGACACTTGTTCTTGCTTGTGATTATCACTCTATTGCCTCTTGCTCTCAATTCTTGAGCAACAGGCCGAACAACCGTCCGTGCTCCGTTTTGCGGCTTGGCTAATCAGGTTACGACACTGGCAATCGTACCACTAAGGAACTTGCACTTGCACCTTCCGAGTTCAGACCGTCAATCTGACTCGACACCAGCCACTCAAAACGACTTTGTCTACACGTACACTATAAAGTTTTCACCGCCGATATAGGCTGGAGATGGTTCGGGACTGGCGTCGGGCTGTGAGTGGTGGCATTGGATGCCGGCCCGCATCTTATCTGATGATCTGATAAAATTTTGCTGCGCTAGTCCTGGAAGAAGCAAAGCGGGCTGCGTGCGGGGAGAGCTTTCACCCGCGCTTTTGTTCGCCCTGAGAAATACAATGAGAATAACGTGGCACCATGCCAGCAACTCAAGGGGTCAAGAACAAGTGAGCATTTCATCATTGTCAAATTCTGATAAGCGTTCTCAAGATTCACGATCTTCTCAACTTCCCTTCTGTACTACACTCCGCTGCGCTGGGCGATCGTCTCGCCTTGCTGATATTCAGCATTGGACTGTCCGTATTCCTGTGCATATGCTGTCATCACGCATCTACTTTCTTCTTTCTCTCCTTCAACACTGCCGCTACTTCTTCGCTCCATTAACAACAACCTCGTTTCCTTGCCCAACCCATTGGCCGTTCGGCCCAGCCCGTACAGCAACCTGCAGTACCATGTTATTTCACATTCCAGGCACACTCATCGTTCAAGCAAGGGAGTCGCGTACCTGTATGTCAACACCCCATCGCTGTGCATTTGCAAGTGCAACATTGGCCGCTTCTTGCTCGAGAGTCGTCGCGGCCTGTGCTAGCTTGCCGCCTATTGTGCATAGTTCTCCGCCTAGTTTGTTGAGGTCGGCGGCGAGCTTGAGGAGGTTGTCGGGGGTGTTCTGAGACATTCTTAGGAATCTAGGTGAGAGCTTCGTGAAGTTGTGAATATGACTACTAATCGACTCGAGTTTGAGCTATCAACGTGCTGATTATAGACTCTGATCGAGGATGAATATGTCAAGGCTGGTCGACAGTCGAGAATTAGAAAATCAAGAACACCCACATGTAGTGGGTCGGTCTGGGGATATATGTAGCAGCGGTGATATAGAGTGCTGGGTGTGTTTGCCCAACTAGTTTGCGGCGCCTGTCAATGACCGAGCATTCCATGTTGGCGCGAACAGTGCCGAGACAACGATGCTGGAATTCATAGACGGGTAAATCTACCAGTGTCGTATTCCAGCGTTTCAATAGATGGATCGTTGTCCAGTCTTCACATGCAGTCTTCGCTACGTACGTGTTACTGTCAGTACAATTTTTACGGGTAGTATATGAGCTTTCGATTTAATCCAAATCTTTGGTAAGACATCGAAGATCCCGACTCTTATCTTCTCCAGATCTTGCCCTTGAACAATTCTCACGCATACACAATGTCGTCTTCCTCGACCAGACACCCACTCGCACCCACCGCCGCACAGCACGATGCAAATTACCGATATAGCAAGCAGCTCACAGATTTGCTCAACGACATTGTCGAACTCAACAAGCCTATTGATGAGACAGCTGCGGAACACAAAAGTCAGCCGATTCCGCCATGTCTGTTGCTACTGCTGACGCATACTAGGCGCAATCTCGGTACAAGCCCGAGCGATGACATGTCTCAATATGAAGATGATGTGGATTGCGTACAAACTTGATCCAATCATCAAGGTGGACGCTATCACAGCGGAAAGGATGAGCAGGATGTTTCCTGAGATTGCAGGCTACTTCCTACTTGATTGAGGTATGGAAGGTAGTTGAGAGCACATTTTGTGGATACTAAGACTTGACATGTATGATGAAGATAAACTCCAAGTGGATAGGATGGTGCTGTATCTTCATAACATAACTATCAACCAAGTCTAGGATCGTTTTTGAATAAAGCAAGCCGCGCAAGTCGCCTTCGCTCTGGTGCACTAACTGGGATAACATTCTCCTCTTTAGCTTCTTCCAATTGCTGCGAGTTCTCTGTTGCTTGATTCGTGTCTTTGCCAGCCATCTCTATGTTTGCTTGTACTCTTCTCTGTACGTCGCGCATGTACAATCCCTCTTTGATATCTTCATCCTGGTCTCTGACAGCCATCTCGCGCATTTCTTCATCGAGTCTCATGTTGGTCTCTCGTGTAATTTCCGCTTTTCGTTCTAGAAGTGCAGCTTCACGTCGGTCCAGCGCTTCGCGGGTCGATTTGCATTTCGCCAATTCTGTTTCTATGATGCGGAATTCCTCGTCCAGGGTAAGAGACAGTGGAGCTAGCATAGCAGCTACTTGAGGGGGACTGCTGGGTACATTGAGTGTCGGAGGTGGAGAGACACCATCTTCCGGTGATCCTTGAGGCATGTTAAGAACAGGGAGTGGGCCATTCGGGTTTTCTTCCTGTCGAAGCGCCGTGTTTCGCTTCTTGGGCAAAGGTTCCAGAACGCCGTCCTTTGCATGTTGCTCGCCTTCGGTTAAAGCGGGTGACATGATGGAGTGAACGAGGTATGCGAACGAGATGGTCATGAGTTCTGGTTTATAACGCTGGCTGTAGGATTGATGATCTCGAACGCTTGAACAATCCGAGGAGTCGGTTTGTGTTTGCCTTGACTGTTGGTGACTGTCAATACATCGATTTCCGAGGTCATCAATTCGCTGTCACAATTCGTCATTATAGTATGTTTGCTCAAACTGGAATTCGTGTACATTGATTTATATCACAATCCGAAGGCCGTGGCGTCTTCATGTGAATCGCGTGGGGACCGTCGCAAATACGGCATCTAAGCCATAGACTCTTTTCGCATCGTCGTCAGTGCATCCAACACAATCTGTCTTGTGCTGTTCATCTCTAGATGTTTGAGCAAGACATCCTGCTCGCTATCGGGTGCCATGCCGGCAGTTTCAGGCACCCTTCTATCAAGATTGGTCGGGAAAGGGTCTGAATGTAAGTGCACCAAGTCAGTATATGTCTCGAACGCAGTCGTATGGGGAGATTACTCACATCCTTCTGCAACAACGCTCACGAGGGCTTTGAGCTCGTCGCTTAGCCCTTTCTTCCCATGCATCGCGGACATCGCGTCCCACGTCTTTTCGACGAGTGCATGTGTATCAACTGACTCCATTGGTTTGCCAAAGGCTGACCTATATGTACACGCATGAAATCAGTGCATGTATCATATGTGATTCGTACAAGGAGATCTCTTACGATATTTGTAGCAAGTTGGCAGATCGCTGAACGTCGGCCGAGTCATTCTGTCCCGCAGCATGAAATAAAGCTGGATTGAAGAACAACCCGTCGCCCATTTCTAGTGACATAGACACGTACTTCTCCAAGAAGTATTCTGCGAACTCTGGAAGGCGATACGCCATGTACCCCTCCTCGAACTTCTGGCTGAACGGCAAAAGCCTTGTCGGCCCACTCTCTACAGGCATAGCAGAGTGTGCGACTGCTCCCTGAAGCGTAAGAAACTGCGATGCAACCTGCATTGCTTTGGGAAACCTCTCGCACGATTGGTTGTCTTGAAACCCAATATGGTAGTCCCTGTGAGAGATTTGAGCCTTTGCGCCCGGCTTCACGATGTTGACTTGTGAAGTGAGGCGATGGTGTGGGCCCAGCCATGCTTCAGAAATGAGCGGCAACCATGGGTTCGAGTAATACTTTGCGAATGATTCCGGATCTTGCAAGCAATGCTTCGAGAGTGAGTTCCAGATACGGTCATTTGCTCCGGCTCCGGCAAAGTGGTCACCGCGTTTGCCAACCACTTTCTTTTCTTCCGCGATGATGTTTGCGTATACGCTGTTTACTTGCTCAAGAAGAGACGTGTTTTTGTAAAGACCCTTGGTGACGAACACTCCTGGCCCTGAAAGCAGGATGTGATACCACCTGTAGTGCGGGGCATACAATCAGTCCATGTCTCGAATTCAACTCACAAGTAAAAGGTACGTACTCATCCTGAAGCGCAGAGCGCTCCTCTGGACTGAGCGAGTGGTAGTCGGGAAGATCGTAAATAGGTACATTCAACTCGACACCTTTTGCAAGCGGATAATAACAAGACACAGACTCCGTTGTGAGCTTCTTGAAGTCGTCCAACGATGGTGGGTTCTTGACGGAGAACAGCCGAGGTCCGATTGGCGGATGGTCATGACTTCTTTGACCGTTGGACTGTTTATCATTCGTGGAGTGCATTATGAATAATATGCTGATTTATTGTGATACGTGCCCAGGTGTGGAGATGAATGATGTGTATGTCTACCGAGCTAGCTAAGATAGGACAGGACCCATGTATACCCGGCATGAGCCATGCTTGGCATCATGTGACATTTACTCAGATGGAGAAAGCATCCTACTCTAGTATGTAAAAGGGTGTGTTTAGAATTATATCTAAGAGAGATTATATGCTCGTAGAATACAAGCTATATAAGAAAGACAGCTGATAGAGAACTTAAGGAAAGCACGAAGTCGCATACCAGGTACTAAACTTGGTAGAGCTTCTACTTGTTACTTTGACAGTTCCTTAGATATCTTCTGTCTGTCTTAAACCTGTTGTTAACTACCTATGTACGTAATCAGCTGCCTCAACAGCGCTAGGTAAGGCCCGTACCGAGGAAGGTTCCGAAAAGCTTAAAAAGAAACAACAACAGCGGGATGTACAGCGGGATATGCATCGGGAAGTCGAAATTTGGTCAGTTGACTAGAACCAGACCGAAAATTCCAACGCATGCCTAGGTGAGCTATTACTAGTGTAACCTTTGTTATCTAAATGGGTTTCTCGCGAAAGTCTGCTCGTCGCACACAACCTCCAGGGCTATGTTCAAGATAGAGTCCCTTTTTAGCACCCAATCCTAAATATTCCTTGCTCCACGAGGTTCTTTTCTAAGCTCAAATTAGAATTATTACAGAACACAAGATGATGTGCAAGTGAGGAAGTATGTGCAAAACGCGAGGATAGATACTGAGCGGATGCAAGGCCTCGAACAAAAAGTGTCGAAAAGAAAGCGTCCGAAAAGCATGTAGAGCGTTTCCACGACTTTACCACCACGCCAGATGCATTGCCTGCAATCGGAAAGACTTCTGCACATCTCAGTTGATGGGTTGCTGCCTGCATGCATTAGTGGGAATGGGGTTGAGGAAGTGAATGAGAAACTGACAGTATAAAGCCGCAGCCACGGAAGACTTTATGCCTCACAATCTCATCCTCACTCCTCAAACCATACTCATCCAACCGTGTCTACAATGAAGTCTTCGTGGATATTTCTCATTCCCACCCTCTGTACTACCGTCTACACCTATGACATTCCAGAAGTTATCGGCTCGCTCAACCTTTCCGGCAACTCGTACAGGTGCGAGAATGGTAAGCAGATCGAATAGCGACAGAACGTAGCACAGCTAACATGGAACACTAGACGTGAAGCCCTCTATCGCGTGTACGGATCCATTGTTGAGCAACCACAAATGCTCGTGCACTTGCACAAACGTCATCATGTTTGAGCAACTGCTTTCTTTGTCTTCTTAGCCTAGCGGAAGCACCGACTCTTCTCTCGTCGACTGCTATGCAGGCAAAAACGAATGTCTTTTGCGCGAGCAGAAGCTAGTCGATGAACTCAAAGCGAAACAAGAGGAGCACATTCAACGCGAGCAAGAGCTAATGGATGAACTCGACGCGAAAGAAAAGGAGCACGCTCAACGCGAGCAAGACCTGTCCGCACGATTGAGTCAATGCCAGGGCAAAACTTTCCGTTACCAGGGTTGCTACACCGACGGTGCGAAACGAGTGCTAGCTGATAGCCTTGTAAGAGATCCAGCAATGACGGTCGAAAAATGCGCAACTATCTGTCAGGATTTTACACATTATGGACTGCAGAATGGCTATGCTTGCCTATGTGGGAATGAATTCAAACAAACTACGGAAAAGGTCGAAGAAAAAGAGTGTAGTACGAAGTGTGCTGGTAACGCCAACCAGAAGTGTGGAGGACCAGGGAAAAATTCTTTATATTCAAAAACGTTTTGAATGGGTTATGTTCCTTGAGATGGAGCGACAACCGTATCGCAATATGCTAGTTGCGTAGACATGGGTCAACGCAAAGGGAGGGTACTATGGGCGTATGGTGGCGTGTGACGTCTTGAAGGTGGGGTAATTTGGCAAATAATGGATGAAGAGGGAGGGTAGATAGGTTGGTGGTGAAATTCAGGGAGCAAAAATAGATAACTGTCCAATGACGCCGAAGGATGCTGTGAACCATGCTGACATGTCGACCAATGCCCACTACATCTTCAATCGCCTCATCGTTAGCTGTGCGGTTATCGGTAGCCTTTGAGAAATGACCATGTGTTTACCTCCATTTGAGCATTTTTGGTGTTGGTGATGGGCTGGGTGATGGAGATTTGGTGCCCAATGCAGACATGTTAGCACAGCATCTGGATCGTGATCAGCCCGCCTGTATGTTCGAGTGGCGTGCTGAGCTATGGCAAGGCGACAAGTTGTGCGCGACTATGGCTGTTAGATCGCTCCTAGCAGGAGAGCTAGAGGCCTGTCCATGTTAGCGTACATGAAGAGTGAGTAGTTGCGAACATCTGTTCGGGAGTGCAGTAGTGTTATAGTTGTCGCGAAGCATAACAGACAGGCGAGTAGACATGGCGTGCATGATCGGGCGCCGAACAAAGTACTATTGTGCAAGGCGCATGCCCAAAATGGAGCAAACTTGGACATGTCGCGGTGTAGAGCTGGAGATTGAGGTGACGTGGTGGGCAAAAGTGGGACCGCATTCTGGCCGGTGCGCAGCGGTTGCCGGGGGAGCGGTCGACTGAATCGTGTTTACCCAACCCAGACGAGACATCAGGCCGCGATAGGCCCTGCTTAGCTTTACACATACCACATCCCCGCTATCCATCGGGGCGTGACTACAGAGAAGTGCTCTCTGCTATTGCTACCATCGACTGCTGTCTTTCGCTGGAGGTTTCTTGCGCGTTCCACACCTAATCTACGCCGTCTCTCACTCTAGGTAGTCGACGCATGTCACCCACCCGCCGTGCATGTCCCGAACAAGTTGCAGGTCAACCACGAATTAATACTACGACTACAACCACCGAATAACACCGGACATGGCCGTCGGCCAGGCGCTGCCGGTGCGTTTTCCGTGCTGGTGCAAAGCTGTGTATTCATGGGGAGGAGAGGTAAGTTGCATCCGAAGCCGGCTTGCTGCAGCACCTGACCTGACCGCTCTTCTAGACAAAACGCGACCTCGGATTCATAGAAGGCGATCTAATCGAGGTCCTGAATGCCGGTGATGGGTCTTGGTGGATGGGCCGGCTGAAGCGCGACAGGCGCATGGTCGGACTGTTTCCATCCAACTTTGTCGAACTTCTCAGCGAAGATTACCAACCGTGGGCGCGCAATGGCAGCGGAGGAAGCATGTCGAGGCAAAACAGTGCCCAGGAGCAGCCCAAGCCGGCACCGCAGAAGCAGAAGAGCACCTTCAGGAAGCCCTTCACGGCTTACGCGGCTGCAGGTGCCCCGAATCCTGCTGCTGCAGCGCGAGAGAGGCTCAAGGCAGGCGGCATCAACTCGCCAAACGGCACTGTCAAGACCAAGTCTCCCTTTTCGTCGATGAAGCGGTCGTCTACCGAGAGCCGTGAGAGCCCGCCGCCTGCGTCTTCCACAAGAAAACAGTCAAACCTGCGCGCAGTATCACCACGACCTTCTTCCAAGAGAACACCCGTAGCTCGCGCCATCTCGCCAGCACCACCGTCACGCCATGGTTCCCATACACGCGCACCCTCGTCTCCCGCACCGCCTGCCGACTATCGCTACCAGCCTCGCGCCGTATCGCCCGCTCCTCCCATCCGACGCGGCTCGTATATCCCACCACAATCGCATGCGCCTCCAGCCCAATACCAGTACCAACCCCGTGGTGTGTCGCCTGCACCTCCCATACAACATCGCAACTACGCCCCAGCAGCATCTCCCGCTCCTCCACAACAGATACAAGACTTGTACCGAACAGCTTCACCAGCTCCGCCGAGACACAGTCAAGATGTTTACAGGGCAGCATCGCCAGCTCCGCCAAGACAAAGTCAAGATATTTACAGGGCAGCATCGCCAGCTCCTCACAGACAAAGTCAGGACTACTACCGGGCAGCCTCTCCAGCGCCCCCAGTCCACTACCAGCAGCATTCACGGGCTGTGTCACCCGCGCCGTCTTTTCAGTACCGAGCATACGACCGTGGACCTTCGCCAGCGCCATCGTTCCAAGAACGTTCACGTGCGGCTTCGCCAGCTCCCTCATTCCAGTACCGCGCATACGATCGAGGTCCATCGCCTTCTCCGTACCAGATGCAATTGGACGATGACGAGCAGAGCCGCGGCCCATCACCCGCGCCTTACAACGAAGAATACCAAGAAGACCCTGTTGACTCGCCTCCTCCGCCTCCACCACCGCATCGCGTCGCTTACGACCCAAGCAGAGCTCCGTCACCCGCACCTCCTTCGCATAATGGCTTCATCACACCCGAACCGCCTTCCCCTGACCCTAGAGCACGCGGAGGACACTTCACACCCTCTCCTCTTACCACAGCAATGAACGATGTCATGTCGTCTCTGCAGGATATGACAACATCAAGGGACGATGAGTCGCCAGAAGAGCCTCCGACCCCATCGAACCCATGGTCTCCGGAAGCATTTGACCAAGTGTACCAGGAGTCGGCTAAGAAGGTCAGAGCGCAGTCTGCAATGAGCCGTGGTGACGACGACGAAGAAGAAGGCCTGCCAGATGTTAACAACTATATGAAGCGCATGGAAAGTCGTCTACGGCGCATGAAGCAACAGGAGCAAGCAAGGAACGGCGAACTTTTCATGGGTGATGATGAAGGACCAACCGTACCTCTGAAAAGCGCGCACCAGCGACCCGGTTCCTCGATGACAGATGCTGAGCCAGAGGTTCAGCGCAAGGGCTCCAAGCTACTCAACCACCGCAAATCTGCCTATAATGTTGGACGAAATGCCCTTGGACGAACGTTTACGAGCAAAACGAATTCTACGACTACGACACATACAAGCAGCAGCACCGATCGCAGTTTGATGTCCGGACACTCTGCTACGAACATGAGTGCTACAAGCGCAGGGAGCTATTATCGCAAGAAGTTTGGAAAAGATCGACCAAAGAGCCTTATGAACACCAAAGACACGACTGGGAAGGGGTATGGGTTCGACGACGGACGACCAGAGACACCCTTCACTGGTGTTACCTATCATTCCAGCCATGCTTCGCAGCCGCAAGCCGGTTCCAGCGACAACCAACAAGCTGAAGTCAGCACCCCAGCCACGGACGACCCGGATCCTCTTGGTGGCTTGAGGCAGCCACTAAAGACGAAGCGCAGCGGCTTCTTCCGCAAGATGATTGACACTGCGAAAACCCAAGCAGCGAACGCACGCAGCACCATTGACACGATAAGTAGGCCGGGGTCCCGAGCTGCCAGCCGGGCTGCTGGTCGTTCCCAGAGCCGGGCCGCAAGCCGCATGGATAACTCTGAATCAACTGGCATAGAAGGGGGCAAATCGACCCACGCAGCGAAGGAATCCAGGGATACCGGTCTTGGCACGGTAGACTGGGTGCAGGTCCGGCGAGACGTGAATCGGTCCAATTCACTAAGCAGGAACGAGCGGACAGAGCGAGCCGAGCGATGCCAGGTGATGGAAATTCCTGTTTTGAACCCCATCGAGATCTTATATGAGTCAGCGGAAGGCGACGAGGGTCTCGACGGTCTCCCCATCACTGAACCTACCGATTTCGCAGCTTGCAGTCTTGCTCATGTTGACAAGAGCGCGCGCTTTATCAACAGCATTCCTCTTGGAACGAATCCAGCGACTTTGGCACAAGGCTATGTTTGTCGACCATACCGAAGCGATATCCAACGATTACGAGCTATCTTCACATGGGTCAGCGAGCGCATATCGTGGGAAGAAGACTTTGAGGGTCAGATGGATCCGAAGCATGTACTTCAAAGCAAGCGCGGATGCTCCGAAGAAATCGCCATGGTCGTGGCAGAGATGTGCGCCTCTGTTGGAATGCACGCTGAAGTTGTCCGTGGATATCTCAAGACACCGGGCGAACGCTTGGACCTAGAGAGCGTCGCACGCCCGAACCATTTCTGGAACGCCGTCATTGTGGAGGGTGAGTGGCGCATAATGGACTGCTCCCTTGCTGGACCGACAAATCCAAAGCGAGTTCACTACTCGACTGCGGGATCATCGGTGGCGGAGACATGGTACTTCCTTGCTCGCCCAATGGAGATTTGCTACTCTCATGTTCCACTCCTCCCCGAACAGCAGCACATTTGCCCACCTCAGCCACACGAGGTGCTGATGGCACTCCCATGTGCAACACCTGCTTACTTCCGACACCATCTCAACGTAGTCGACTTTGATACCAGTCTGCTGAATCTAGACAATCTTGAGATGGCACATGTCTACATCAACGTACCGGAGGACGTAGAGTGTGTTGCGGAGGTTGAGGCACGAGCCTATGATCAAGATATGGACGGTGATCTTTTTGAGAGCGGCGAGATTGTCAAAAAGCCGGCATTGGCACAAGCCGAATGGTACGGTGGCCAGAAAAGATACACGGTCAAGGCTCTTCTTCCAGGTGATGGTGGTCAGGGTGTCCTGAAGATCTATGCAGGACCCCGGGGACTCATGGTAAGCCTTTTCTCATCAGCTCTCTGAGACAGATGAACTAACGCCTGGCAGCACTCTAACAAGTTGAACCCTCACAACCTGGCAATCGGCCTTCCAATGACGCATACCGGCACCAATCCTCCGTACTCGTTCTTGACTCTTCATCCTACGCCTCATGCCCAAAGACACGATCTATACGTCGTCCAGCCGCAGTGCGCTAATCTGGCTCTCAACAACACTTTTGTCTTCTGTGTCCGCCAACATCCATCATCCCTCACGAAATCCCCGGAACCCAGTCCTGCGATGCATGGCCGAGCGTCGCCGAATCCATTTGCCCGCCCTGCTTCCGCTATGAGCATGCAGAGTATTTCGGCAACTGGATCCAACTACACGAACCCGTCTCAAAGTTCTTCTGGGTCAGCAGGTAGTAGTAGCAACAAGCCCGCTAAGCTAGCCGTACAAACACCTTCTGGCAAAATCATACGCCTAACCAGGAAGACGGAGCATATCAGCAGTACTAACGATGCTGATGGTACGGCTTGGGAGACGGTCATCAAGATTGGAGAGAAGGGCACATGGCGAGGTCTGGTGCTGGCCGATCGAAGCGCGAGGTGGTGTGTTTTTGCTCAATGGGAGTGTACTTGATCGCGTAGCGACGTTTGTGTTTTCGACTTCTCTTATGACTTGTAATGATAGCGTTTGGTTACTCGTATGACCGCCACGGCCGTTGTAGCGCTTTGCATTTCCCGGCGTTTTATTGTAGGATATAGGGTGTGAGAATACTACTACGGCGTATCTTGGTAATAACACGATCTCTAAATTGTCGTGGTGGAGCAGGCAGCCATGCAATGACTCGTACCTGCCAAGCTCCGTGTTGCCCCGCGTCATAGTTCACCCCACTACGACTTTTTGCCATTACGAACGATCGCCCCAACGACCAGACACAGTCCAGATTCAACAACCCGTGGTAGACGCAAAGCAACTGTCGCCAACATGGACGCGCAAATCGCCGAATGGCAACAGCGCTCCGAGGCCCTCAAGCCCCTCAACCTCAAGCAAATCGAACCCCACCTCCTCGAACTTGACGCACACCTCACTCTCCGCTCCCATGTTGTCGGCTACACACTCTCCGACGCGGATACCACAGTATGGAAGACTATCCGCGAGAACCGCGTTGCGCACGCATTCGTCAAGCAGGACTTGATGAAGAACCTGTGCCGCTGGTTTAGGTACATTGAGGAGGCGTACCCCCAGAGCGTGGTTGTTGTCGGAGGACAAGGCAAGAAGGAGGATGGTGCCAAGGGCAAGGGCAAGAAAGAGGGAGGTAAGAACGACGATGCGAACTACGACATTGGCCTGCAGGATGTCGGTGATGGCACCGGCATTGTCACTAGGTTCCCACCTGAGCCTTCGTAAGTTGTTACTCTTCTTCGGCGATTTTCGCTGCTCTCCGCTAACCATATCGCAGAGGTTACCTTCACATCGGTCACGCCAAAGCAGCGCTGCTCAACGATTACTTCGCGCACGAAAAGTACAAGGGCAAGCTCCTGCTCCGATTCGACGACACCAACCCTACCAAGGAGAAGCAAGAGTTCCAGGATGCCATCGTCGAGGACTGCGCCCTTCTCGGCATCAAGCCAGATCAGGTCTCCTACACCAGTGACTGGTTCGACCAGCTCTACGAGAGCTGTGTGCAGGCCATCAAGGATGGACTGGCGTACGCAGACGACACAGTGCAAGAGAAGATGCGTGACGAGCGTATGAACGGCATCGCCAGTGCTCGCAGGGACTCTAGCGTTGAAGACAACCTTGGGCGCTTCGAGGAGATGAAGACGGGCAGCGAGGAGGGCCTGAAGTGGTGCATTCGCGCCAAAATGTCTGTCGATGACCCCAACAAGGCCATGCGCGACCCTGTCATCTATCGCTGCAACCCCCAGGCGCATCACCGCACTGGCGACAAGTGGAAGATCTACCCTACCTATGACTTCTGCTGCCCTATCGTCGACTCGCTCGAAGGCGTTACCCACGCGCTGCGTACAACCGAGTATAACGATCGCGACGCACAGTACCAATGGTTCATCAAGAACCTCAAACTTCGCAAGGTCCACAACTGGGGTTTCGCGCGTCTGAACTTTGTCCGCACTGTGTTGTCCAAGCGCAAGCTCACTAAGATTGTCGATGCTGGTATCGTATCGGGCTGGGACGACCCGCGCATGCCTACCGTGCGCGGTGTCCGTCGCCACGGTGCCGTCATCCCTGCTCTGCGCGAGTTCATCCTCAAGCAAGGTCCTTCCAAGAACATTGTCAACCAGGACTGGTTCGCCTTCTGGGCCACAAACAAGAAGCATATCGAGCCGACTGCAGCTCGATACACCGCCATTGATGACTCAGGTCGCGTTCCCGTCACCATCATCGGCGCGCGTGAGGGCGTCATCTCCGAGGACAAGCCGAAACACGCCAAGTACGACCTCGGCAACAAGAAGATCGTCTTCAGCAAGTCTGTCATCATGGAGCAAGCAGACGCACAATCGTTCGCTCAAGACGAGGAGATCACCCTCATGAACTGGGGTAACGCCATCGTGCGCAAAATTAGCCACTCTATCAACCCCCTCGAGATGGCCAAGCACGGCCTAAAGACCGTCACCGGCCTTGAGCTTGAGCTACATCTCCAAGGAGACGTCAAAAAGACATCTAAGAAGGTCACTTGGCTGAGCAACGATCAGGAGCTTGTGCCTATCGAGCTTGTTGACTTTGACTACCTCATCACAAAGGACAAGCTAGAGCCTGAGGACACGCTTGAGGATTTCCTCAACCCGCAGACTGAGTTCAGGACTAAGGCCATGGCTGACTGCAATGTCGCGGACCTCAAGGTCGACGACATTGTGCAGTTTGACCGCAAGGGCTTCTTCCGTATCGATCGCGCTTTTGCACACGGAGAGCCGGTTGTCGCGTTCCAGATCCCTACCGGTAAGAGCAAATAAACGTTCTTTGGGATTTTGAGAAGTTGTAACACTGTGCTTGTGTGTGGATCTGCTGTGACTGGTTTTTCAGAGTAATGTAGTAGTGGTTTAGTAGAGAGAATATGCTCTGCTGTAGCCTGAATGAACAAATGCTCTTGATTCGTATAATTCCGTTCCAAATCGTCTCGCTCAAGCATTTTGGTTTGTTATTCTCTGATGTCTCGTCGTCTTCTTGTCAAAGTCGCTTCGTGTCGCTCCCTCCCTAAACAACGATACTCGTCCTCACTTTCCCCAGTCACAGTAACTAGTACCGATTCATAACGGGGTCCTTGCCTTTCTCTCCTCGTCTACACGTCCACCGCCGGCCCGTCGCGATTACAGCCACACAAGAACAACAAGGATGGAACCATGAGGCTGTTCGCTCTTGCCACCATCACCGCATCGTGCGGCATGCTCGCTGCTGCGGCACCAGCCACTGGCAATGCGAGCAGTGAGTACCGAAACCTAGACTCAAGACGCTTTCGCTAACCACTGCAGTCGGCGATTCTGGAGTATCACACAGCAATCGCTACAATAATACTCAACCTGTGCACTGTACGTTTTGCAAGTCCCCTCCAAGACAAGTTACCCAGGAGAAAACGCATTCATATCTTTATCCTAGTACTAAATTAGGTATACTCTCAATGTCTGACCACCCCCCAGCCCACAAGTCAGAGACCATCACCCTCGCCCTCAGCACCACCGGCATCAACGTCGGCGACAGCAAGACTCTCTACCACGACGTCCAGGCTGCCATTGAGCACATCTGCCCCCCTCAGAGTACACACTGCTCAAACGCCCATGCCACATTCAGCGTCTACACCACCTCCCGCGGTCTAAGCATCTACACCAACAGCCACGTCCGCAAGACCATCACCGTCTCAGTCCAAGACTCGTACTGGGGCGGCCGCCCCGACGTGTACGAAGTACTGCGCAACACCGTTGCCGCTGCCTTTGAGCGAGGCACGTACGACCCCGCGAATTGCGTCCACGCATTGACAGTGTATATTGGAGGGAAGAGGCAGATGTTTAGGGACTGCATGACGCTGGATTATGCAGAAGTTTTCCTTTCTGGTGGGTACAAGATGAAGGTTAGATTTGGAGGACCAAGAAGCCAGTACGAAGACTTGAAGTATGATTGCGAGAAAGTTGTCGATGATGCGTTTATGTTTGTGAGGGATGATGTACAGTGGAAGGGTACACCTTGGGTATATTGCCTTGGGGTAGAGTTGTGGCCCCGTGTTTAGAGCTTTGTGGTCAGCTGGAGAAGCAAGGTTGTACAGCTCGGAATAGAACTTAGAAGCCAGGAGGATAGAGGAAAAGTTGCATAATGGTTCATAGACGAAGATATATTGGAAAGCCATACTTTGCAGGACCTCATACAGAAACATTATATATGTTCCAGACCATCAACTGACTCAGGCAATACCTTACATCATTCTCATAGTGGCGAGCATAAATTTCGTAGTGATTGTTGGTCTTGCTGTCCATGCACATCTGTAGATTCGGATATGCTATCTATGACTTTTTACGGGCTCGTGACTCTTGTCACGGCCTCCTCCCACCCACCCGACGATATCATGTCATCATACATTATTCGTCATGGGCATACATCATGCCTGGAAACCCACAGGTTCGACCATGTGATGTAAAGCAAGCATGCCTCGAAGTAGTTCTTCCACCCTGGGAGCGGTCCACTGCTTAAGTGGAGTTGGAGCCCTTTCCTTCGTTCCTGCCCATAGTACCTTCCTTGGTGACCTCGTCGGGCTTACCCTCCTGCATCTTCTTATTCCTCTCTTCCTCGCGCTTACGCTCATGCTCGCGCACCATGTCCGGCGGGCTGTCCTCGATGAGATCAGACTCGCCGCTCAGACCGCTCCACTTGGGAAGACCGTCGGGGATGTCCATGACACGCTGGCCGTAGAACATGTGGCAGCGGGGCTTGAAGTAGGCCTTGTCTTCGTCGGTCTTGAGGTGCACGAGCGAGGGGAAGAGCAGAATCATGTTGCGACCCTCGTCCATGATGGGCGAATGGCAGTAAGAGCAGCGGACTTTGCAAGGGAGCTTGTGCTCGATGGACTTGTCAGTTGGGTCGTACCACTCTAGATCGTGGTGGCCGTTGGTGAAGTTGATGTCTTCTTTGTGGAAGATGGCTGCCCACTGGAAAGGTGCAGCTGACGGATGTTAGTTGTACTCTAAGAGAAGTTCATTAAGAAACATACCATGCTGGGTCTGGCAGGTGGTACAATGGCACAGCTTGCTGTCTAGAGGCTCTCGCCGGCTGAGCTGATACTTGACCTTTCCGCAATGGCAGTTGGCTTCATACTTGGCGTCAAAGTTCTCGTTCTTCTCGTGGATGCGGTAGGGTGGGCGCTGTTTCCACTCGGACTTTCCAGTCGTCTCCTGGCCACGGCTTTGATCCTTGACCTGCTCTTTATCCATTCTGAAGGAAGTTGTGGAGAATGTGGGGTGCTGTCGCGTGAGGTGTGAAGCTACAAGTTGTGCACGGGGTAGAGCTCTTGAGGACGTCAATAGTGGTAGGCGACGGAACGCAATTGAAGTTGCGGACATAAGTGGTGATTGAAGAAGGAATGGTGAGGGTGCGTGGGCGGTTTTGCTGTTTGCTCACCGTCATCACTGATGCTTTATTTGGGAGGCGCGTTGATCTGACGTCACCATGACCACAACTCTGCTACGCGACAACGCGTGCTCTAGATTCCTCATCCCCGTTGCGGGTATCGATCGTCAACGAGAATGCGCCTTTCCGTCAGCGAAAACGCTCAGACATGGAACCCAGATTCGCCTGCCAATGCTATGCTTTTTCTACACTATCCCATTCGTCAATTCTTCCCTAGTGTCCCACTTTCCGCACCTCATCTCGATCGATCCTGCGCCGCTGTCTGCCATGAGCCGTAGCCCATAACCCTGACATCGTCGGTATTGGTGCGTCTGCTCAGACTATCGTATTTTACGATACATGCTGTCTTCCGCATCCACATCCACGAAAGCTGATGAGGCTGAAGTTTGCGCTAACGACGGGCTGGTTCCGCGTCTAGGGTTCCACAATAGTTTGGTGGAAGCCCTGGAATGGCTCAAGCTCCTTTCAGTAGCTTCTGAGCTTCTTTGCTGGATAGGCCGAAGACATTGATCAGGTAGTCGAGTCTGCAAAGTTTGTCAGTACGACGAGCCTCCGATTGATTCATTGTTTGATTTGACTTACTTGATGTCTCCCGCTATCCGCCGCCGCACTGCCTCAAACTCAACTTCGGCTTTGTCTCTGGTGGCATCCTGTCTCTTCGAGTTGATCGTCTTGACGCGGAGCTTGAACGTTCCACTGACAGGACGATGATCTGAGACCTTGATGGAGTCGTGTCGCCGGTAATCCAACTGCTTGATCCTACCCAAGCCGCGGTACAGTAACCGATCGCACCATGCTGGTGAACGTTGCTTTTCAGAGGTATCGTAATTGTCTGTCCCTACGTCATACTTGTAGGTAGGAGCAAAGTTGATGGGCGCCTCTGTGAATGCGCGCAAGCGGAAACCCGGATTGCGTTTGCGAGACAGAAGCAGCTGATCGCGCTCAAGAAGTTTCGCCAGATTACCTTGCTGCACTGCAGCGATAACACTGTTGCGAGGCATTGCATCAATGCGATAGTTGAGGTCACCGTTCAAGATACAGATCTCATGGTCCAAAATCATAGATCCATCACCACCTCCAACAAAGTAGTTTGCGCACGAAGTTGGGGAGCGGTTCTTCGGTAATGGCGCATTCTCCATGATTGCGGCTGCGTCATTGTTGCGATGCACGGTCTGTGTTTGACCGGCTGCGAGATGGCAGTTGATGAAGCAGAGAGACGAATCGTCGATAAAGAAGCGCACCACCAGCGCGCCCTTGTTGCCAACTCGACCGCTGAAGCCAAGCTTGATCTCAGCTGCACATACGTCCCGGATGTTTGTCCGTTCTGAAGCCTTTATGAACACGCAGGTAAATAGACCGACAAGGTTGGCGGTGTGCAAGAGAACATAATTCTCGTTTGGGCTATGCTCCTCCAGAACACGAACAAGATGGTCTCGCCACGCCCGATATTGATGGGACATGTGTTCGTTTTCTGATGTTTCCTTGTGTTTCTTTCGCTTGAAAATGCTCTTGGCTGTGATCTTCTTGTCTTCCAGATCTACCAACTCCTGGAAGCCAAAGACGAGGATGTCAGGAGAATTACCAGGTTCGATTATTTCTCGGAAGAAATTGCGATCCTCTTCTGTATTCCGTATATTTGCGGGTTTGGTCGCACCGGCGTTCCATGTCATGACTCGTGCTGAGAGCTCTCTGAACTCGCAGTATTCAGAATCGCGTTGTTGCATCAAGTTTTCTGTAGCATATTAGTATGGTACGGCGAGGATAATCCTACCCCACTTACCGAGCCAATCTTCCTTCATCATCCCGTCCCAGACTCGCAACATTGTGTCCGTGCCCAAAGACGCGACCTGGAATCTATCGAGCTTCCAGATACTGGTGCGATCGGCCAGGATGCCCGCGATTGGCTTGTCATGTGCTTTCCAATCCTTCAACACCTTCCAGGGTGTCGACTTGGTCTCGTACACGTAGATCATTCCAGTGCTGTACCCGGCCCAAAGGAAATCACCAACGCCAACCAGGGAGCTGATCTTGTACACACTGACATTCACAATTCCAAGACACTCAAAGCTCTTCTTGGAGTAGATTGTAACTTTCCCGTCAGCGTGCCCAAAGTACATTCTATCCGGTTGACTGCTGATGATGGCACCAGAAGTGACGTCTCCGACATTAAGCTGAGATAGAGGTCCCTGTGTCAATTGCTGGAAGTAGTTGTTGTCTGATGTGCGAGCGTAAACTCGTATGTCCTTTGTCGAAGCTACCCACAACTGGGAACCCGAGATTATGGAAAAGGTGCTTCCCCGAGGGATGCGGTAGGTGAGCGGCGCCTGCTGCAGGGAAGGGCATCCTGACTCGTCTGCTGGCCAAATGTGCAAGACACCGTCCTCGTCGAGAGACCACATTTCTGAGGCGTAGCGGAAGATCTTTGTGATGACACTCCTCGCGTGCGCGTTACTCTTAGTGTGCACTACACTTTGTGTGGGTATGTCAATTTCATGCATTTCGCCAGTGTTGGTCCCTAGCCACAACCGCTTGCCTTCATCTTCGACATCCTTGGCTGGCCGGAACGCAATCGCTGTGGCTTTGACTGTATCACCATGGGCAAGACTCATAAGCAGTCGGCCATTCAAAATGTTCCAAACATTGGTCACGTATCCAGTCGTACATATGTAATCGCCACAAATCGCAAATAACTTGGTCTCGTAGCCTGTCGGAATGCCAGCGACGCCATCCGGAAACACTGGTGGCCTTCGATTCGCTTGTGACGAGTCCGGGTAGTCTGTTAGGGCAGTCGCCGGTTGTTTCTCTGCGCCCGTGTCCTCCTCGTCCGAATCATAGGTGTACGGCTGTGATAGCTGCGAGGCTTGTAAGGACGGCTGCGAAGGCCGTCGCATTTCCCCAGAGTTTCGTGGAGGCGGTGGTTTCGGGGGTTCTAACGCTTTTCCGGGACTAGCGGATATGGCCCCAGTTGTGTTGGTGCGCCGGGGAGGCGGCATAAATTTGTTATTTGTCTCCTGTACTAACTGACCAGGCCGGGTCTGGTCAAAAGATCGTCGCACTGGCAAATCAGGAGCTGCTGCTCTCTGCAGCTGAACGCTCTTCCGCAAATCGAAATTGTCCTTCTCTCGTCGCATGGGCAACGATGGGCGGTCTTCTGGCTGGTCGTTCGGTGATGGCGGAGGCATAGTCTTCTTCAAGGGTTGCTTCCCAGGTATACGAGACTCGTTGGATGGTAGCTTTTCGGCCACTGCAGGATGTATGGGGTGGGCTGGGAAGTATCCATTGTTGCTTGGAGTAAATTTTGGTTTAGAGAAGCCTGGAATAACTGGCGGAGAAGCCTCTCCCTTGACGCTGTCTCCACTACTGCTGGGCGGTGTACTGAATGGAGACACATCCACAGCGTCCGACGTGGCTTCAGGTGCCAGATTTGCGCGAGCTGCAGCATCAACAGAGAGCGGTTTTGGTGGAATCTTGGGCTTTCCGGCTCGATTTACAGGTGGAGGTGCAGGCGGCGCAGACGATACCGGTCGGTCGCCCTTTCGTGGATCCTTGGAAGGACCGTTGCCCGTATGTGAAGGGAAGACGGGTTTCGCATCCGCACCAGGAGTGCCATTGCGACTGGGCATTTTGAAGAATCTCTTCCCACCAGGCGCGGAAGCGGGCGATTCCAGTGCGACATGCGAGATCGGTTTCGAAGGTTGCGGGGAGTGTATGGGGGATGCGGAAGACTTGGGCGGCGATCTTGGTGATTGGACGGTGACTTTTGGAGGCGACCTTGTAGGCGACCTGGGCGGAGAGAAAGCCATCATCGACGTCGGTCTGGGTTTTGGATTCCCCCATAGGGACCGTCCGAGGGCGTTTGAGCGCGGCGTCACTGTCCCACTCCCACTGTAGTCGGCCACACTGGGCGAAGGTCTTTCGGTATAGTCTCTATCCCTCGGCATGTCTAGGGAAATGCGCCCGTCTGTTCTCCTATTGTCCTCTGGCATGGGAAGGCGGTCGCTGGCGCCAGGAGAGCGCTGTCGCGAGGTGGCAGACGCGGGCGACTTGTTTGTGCTGAGGAGGTTCTCGAATTGGGCGCGGAGGGAAGACACTGGCTTCTGTACTGGGAGTCAGCAACTACTCTGGTCCTGCAAACAAGCCGTACTCACAATGGAGGAGCCATCCTGCGTCTCCTCTTGCTGGTTCTCCATGATGTGTGTTTGTGTTGTCGTCAGCCGGCACCGGAGGGTATCCTATAGCTGCGCATCGACCAGTGAGGTCTTCTTCCCATTTGGCGCTTCTGGTGATGGTGGAAAGGGAGGCTGTCGCCCGTGGGCGGTCATGCAGCCAGCGCTACTGCGGACACGGTCCAGAAATAGAGGGAGTGGTGGTGGTGGATGCGGTGGCGGTGCGTCGTGGTAGAGGCCCAAGAGCGACTGTAGGGCTCCCTAGTGGAGACGCGTACACTGTCCTGCTAAGAATGTTCGGCGACAGGGAATACCGGCGACAGCGCGGGGGTGCAAGTGTTTCAGCAGCGGTCGGAATGCAGACGCGGCTGAGAGGTCCTCTCCAATCCGCCCAGGCGACGTCTCCAGCGTGCGGGCGATGGATATTGCTGCTCTGCGTTGGGCGCGGGCGGCTTGAAGCGGTGTTGTCGTGTCTTGCTGTTGCCATTCCCCACAGCTAAGCAGCACAGAACCCTGCACACCACCGACGGCAAGGCGATCAGGCACCGGCGAATTATAGACGAGCAATCAACACGCCAAACTAGCACCTGGGCAATCTGCAGCCGTCAGTCTGTTGTACAGTCCATAGTAGCCGTATAGTCACACTTCACCGTCACCCGCCATGTGGTAAGCACGCCTTCCTCCTCGCCTCCGCGACTCCCCGCAATCACCTCCGCGGCTTGGCTGATGCCCATGCAGCAAACACATCCTCAACGCCCAAGTCTCCATCCGCTCGCCGTGCTGTATGTCGCCCGTGACAGACATGGGCGCCATGAATGCTGAGAAATGCTAGGCAAGAAATGGTTCGACTGTGCAGAATGTCACCAGGAGCAGAGCGACCACCCGCTCATGCAGACATTTGACATGGTCTTCATCTGCAAAAAGTGCAAGAAAGCCTTCCGCAAGGATGCGCGCGAGTTCGAGGATGCGTGAGTAGTAGGCACAGGTTTGGCATGGCGCCTGGCTGACCAAGGGTAGCGACGAGTACTGCCCGCACTGCGATAACCACTTCGTTTTAGAGGCAAAGACACCCAAGGCATCGCTACAAGTCGAAGGCGAGGACGCCCGCATAGACTCCCGGTATGTCGCCTTCGAGTACAGCTCATCGCGCACTTCTAACCACTCTTCAGCATGCTCAAGGACGACCGTGTACGGGGCGAAGAAATGCGCACGATATTCGATGTCAAGGAGGCGCCCAACAAGCTGGGTTGAACGACTGCGGGCATGGGGATTCGCGATACTATGCGTAACACAGGCTACTGAGCAGCAGGGCAGGGATACCACACCAAGGAACATCACGCGACGAGCGGGGGGATGGACGTGGGAAGGAGCATAATGGTGTGCTAGATTGCCATTTATGAGCACTAGCTGGTCGTATCTGCATTATACGGGTTCATAAAGTCTATCACCAGACGCCACTGCTGTCCATGCCTTTTTGCCCTCACTCGTCAACCACGCTTCTACGCGCCACCAGCTCCTGAGCCCTCAGCTGGAGTCGGACGGGTCAGGATAGCGGCCTGGCCTGTACCGGGCTGCCGTCCAGGCCTCCTGTTCGCCGCCTCTTCCTGCTTCTCTGTGTTGATGTTTTCCACGTACTTCTCAATGTCCTCGACTGGCAGCATTTCGATGGGCTTTCCAGGCGCCATGATTGCGATCTCAATGTTCTTCGCGCCAGTCTGCACTACCTCCAACAGCGACTTGACTGTCAGCTTGATCGTCTCTTCCCGGTCCATGCCTTCCTTGTGGTTGCGCTCCAGGAACTCGCGGACTGTCTTGCTCGATCGGCCGATGGCATTTGCTTTCCTACGTTGTCTTAGCATACGCATTTCATTCCTTTGAGCGCAACTTACCATGCTGAGTAGATACCAGAAGGCTCGGTCTGGTACAGGCGCGGGGTCTTGTCGTTGGGGTCAAAGCCGACTATCAGCGTGCTGATGCCGAACGGTCGGACACCACCGCTCTGCGTGTATCTCTGCTGCACACCTGCAACATACTTGGTGATGTATTCTATCGATACCGGGTCTTCGACTGTCAAACGATGTGATTGTGCTTCCAGGCGGGCCTTGTCGACAAGGATACGGGCATCGGCGTTCAGTCCAGCGAAGGCGAGGGCAACATGGGTGTCGACGAGGCAGATCTTGGAGGGTGTGATGCGTGTATCTTGCAACTTCATTGCTGATCGCTTCTCGCAGCCGAGTACTACTATGTCCGCGCCCTTGACACCAACGGCGCATGTTCCTGGGGCGAATCAGCATCTAGTCTTTACCATCTCTTTCGCAGACTACGCACCTCGCTTTACAGCCTCGAGCGCATATTCAACCTGGAAGACGTGACCGTCAGGACTGAAGACTGGCACAATTAGCTAGGCCCGCATCCTCAAGTGTTGGTTGTTTGTACCGGAGAGAGCTCGATCGTAGCCGGATGCCATTGTGAGAGATTTTGTGAAGTGATGTGCGGGTTGTCTGTGATTTCCGTGGAATACGGCAACGAGATATGAGAGGAAGTGGTGGGGCAATAGAGTACGACTGTCGTCAAGCTGGTCTCGGAGCTCCAGAGCTGTCCGCGTCGCTGCTCCCGCCTAAACTACGCCAAGCCATCTGGCCTGTGCGCTCCCTGTCAACTTATGTCATCATGGTAGATATTCATCGAGGCGACTAATTATTTCCGCCGCTGTCGCATTGCCTCCTCAGTCAACCATAATGGCATCTTCAGCGCGCCTTGTCTCGTCCCTGCGACGAACTGCCCTGTCTTCTCGCGTCGCATCGCGTTATCAATATTTGCGACCAGCAAGCCAAGTCCGATGGACGGGTACTACTTCTGCGAGTTCGGAGCCTCACCAGCCAGACGAGCATGGCGGAGTCAAGGGCCCAACCGCGTCGGCACAGTCCATCAAATTTACTTCCGAGTCGTATGTGCCGACGTTTGAGCATTTTTCGCATTTTGCTGATGCGAAGCAGGTACCCGCATCTCCAAAGAGACTCAAAATTTGCCAAGGTCAGCGAGGAGCATGTAAACTACTTCAAGAGTCTCTTGGGTTCCGATTCGGCAGTCATAGATGGTGTGACGAAGGATGCATCGGAAGACATTGAGGCCTTCAACAGTGACTGGATGCGCAAGTTCCGTGGCCACACCAAAGTAGTCTTGAAACCCAAATCTACCGAGGAAGTCAGCAAGATCCTCAAATACTGCAATGACAACATGCTCGCTGTAGTACCTCAGGGTGGTAACACCGGGCTTGTTGGTGGCTCCGTGCCTGTGTTCGACGAGATTGTGATCAACATGCAGAGGATGAACGAAATCAGGTCTTTCGACGAAGTATCTGGTATCCTTGTCGCTGATGCTGGCGTAATCTTGGAGAATGCCGACAACTTTCTCGCTGAGAAGAACCACATCTTCCCATTAGATCTCGGTGCCAAGGGTTCTTGCTACATTGGTGGCAACGTCGCGACAAACGCTGGTGGACTTCGTCTCCTGCGATATGGTAGCTTCCACGGAAATGTCCTAGGAATCGAGGCAGTCCTGCCAGACGGTACCGTTGTAGATGATCTCTCCACGCTCCGGAAGAACAATACTGGCTATGACCTGAAGCAACTCTTCATCGGTGGAGAAGGCACGATTGGTATAATCACCAAAGTTTCCATCATCTGCCCAAGAAGATCGCCTGCTGTCAATGTTGCGTACTTTGGTCTCGAAAGCTATGAGAAGGTCCAGAAAGCCTACATTGAGGCTAAGGGACATTTGTCTGAGATCCTGTCAGCCTTCGAATTGATGGACGGTCGGACACAAAAGCTGGTCAACAGGGTAAAGGGTAAGAAGATGCCGCTGGAAGGCGAGTATCCCTTTTACTGTCTGATTGAAACCAGTGGCTCGAACGCAGACCACGATAACGAGGTAAGCCAGCTGTGGTTGTACATGAAACCTGAAGACTAACTTGAATAGAAATTGCAAGCCTTCCTTGAACACGTCATGGAGACAGAGGTTGTATCGGATGGTGTTCTTGCCCAAGACCAAACTCAAATTCAAGAGCTTTGGTCATGGCGTGAAGGCATTACCGAGTGTCTCGGTCACGACGGAGGTGTCTACAAGTACGACTTGTCGATACCCATTGCTGAGCTCTACGATCTTGTCAACGAAACACGCGATCGCTTGACCGAGGCTGGTCTGCTTGGCAATGACGCCTCGCATCCTGTAGTTGATGTTGTCGGATACGGTCACATGGGTGACGCGAACCTGCACCTCAACATTCCAGTCAGGAAGTTCGACAAGTCTGTCGAGAAGCAGCTCGAGCCCTTCGTGTACGAGTGGGTACAAAAGCGAAACGGCAGCATCAGTGCCGAGCACGGCTTAGGAGTGACGAAGAAGCCATACATTGGATACAGCAAGAGTGAAACCATGATCAAGCTCATGAAGCAGATCAAGGATCTTTACGATCCTGTAAGTGACCCTGCCCGCTCGTTCCACCTCCGCCCTAGGCTGACACAGATAGAACGGCATCATGAACCCCTACAAGTACATATAGATAGACACTGTTGCACACTCAGCAGATCATTCGCATGTGCATTCTTATCTACCACCTTATATTTTACCCTTCTCTTTGCCCAGTAACTTGACGGCATTACCCTGATAGATCTCCTCCCTTTCCTTTTCACCAAATAAGTTCTCCAACCCATCCTTCATTCTGTCCGCAAACGCCTTCACAAACTGCGTTTGCGTAAAAGGAAAATCGCTTCCATACAACAACTTCTCGTGCGAGATCTCGAATCCCTCGATAAATGCCTTCAGCTGGCCCTTGCCTCCACTATCTCCGTCAAAAACAAATCCCGCAAGGTCAAAATAGAACTGCTCGTCAAGCTGCCTCCGCACCGTTGAGGCATTCAACGTTCGTCCTCCCGGTACCACATTTGAGAACTGGATAAATCGCGTCATGAGCGGCGGTAATCCACCTCCAGAGTGCGGAATGATGAACTTGATATTCGGACACCGGTCCACTGTCCCCGAGCTGAAAAGATTGATTACCGCCCTTGCAGTATCAAAGAAAAACTCGAAGATTGGGACGGGGTATTGTTCGCCGAATGGTAGTGCATCTGTACTTTGGGACGTATTGCCGCCATCTCCGTGTTTCATACAAGGCTTTGTAGGATGAATAAACACAGTCGCACTAATGTCATTCAACTTGTCGAAGACAGCGTCCAGCGCCTCGTCCCCAACATAGTACCCATGATAATTCGTCAGTAATCCGAAGCCCTCCACGCCTTCTTCAACACATTTGTCGATCTCGGCTAAACTTGCTTCGATATTTGGCAACGGGAGTGCAGCCCAGACGCCGAAGCTATCGGGGTGTTGTTGCTTGAGAGATGAGGCGTAAGCGTTGCATTGCCTTGTTAGGTCTATGCCCAGTGAGACGTTACTGGATTTGATGTGTGTTCCGGGGCTGGAGATGGAGAGGATAGATTTGGAGACATTGGCGATCTTCATCATTTCCAAGTGACGGTCTGGCGACCACTCGGGAATTGCGGGCATGCCGTCGGGATGAGAGTGGCCGTTTGCTGCTAGTGCGGTGCGGTAGAAAGGTGGGAGGAAGTGGGAATGGACGTCTATGCGTTCGGGGAGTGGGTGTGTCATGTTGGTGGTGGTTTGCTGCGATGAAGATGTGGGTGTGTGTGCTAAGAGGAGGGTCAGGATGAATATGATAATGAACATCGTAGCCTGACGTTTCTGGATGTCTCATTAAAACCCATATGCGGTGAGTAGAGTCACGGCCTATTGAGATTATAGCTTTTTTCATAAGCAAAGAATACGAGTACTACTTATGCACTGCAATGCACTTCACTTGCAGCGTTAAGCTTGGAAGTGTCATGTTGACATTCGGGACCCCGCTTCGGTAGAGGTTGCCCAACATTCCATGGATCCCGTTGCGCACCACAACTAAAGACTTGACTTTATCTTGTATCATATTTCCATCGCGCACATAGTGCTCGATTAAAGGTAGCATTGCGGGGTCGTGGGCAAGTACCTTGGATACCGCTTTCCGTCTGAATAGCTGGATACACTGTGTGTTGACGTCGCATGGATTTGCAACAATTTTCAACTCCTTGTGAACCAACCACCTCCGCAGAGTGAGGTGCCTGTTGCATAGTCCTGCCGGCGCTTGAACTAAATGCTGGACGTAGCGCGCCGATACAGGATAACTATCCTGGCTGCAGATCCGTGCCCCACCCGCGGCTTCCAGATGAGCGGCCCTCACTTTTTTGTCATTCACCTCTTGCAGCCATGACACAACATCTCCCGCCACGCCATCTTTTCCTCTACCCTCAGTCGCGAATCCAAGATGGAGAGGATTACGGATAAGATCAATGCGCTGCCCGATGGCGCCAACTACTTCTCTCTCGAGTTCTTCCCGCCGAAAACGGCAATGGTGAGTTGCCCCGCTTGCACGCGACGGACGTGGAGGGGACGGAGCATGGAAGGTTATAGGAGGCCATGCAACCGAAAGTAGTCGCTAATAGTCTCATAGGGTTTTGCGAACCTCCAAACTCGATTAGAGCGCATGTCACAGGCTCTTCGACCACTCTTCGTCACCGTCACCTGGGGTGCCGGCGGATCAACTGCCACCAAGTCGCTCGAACTCGCAGAGATATGCCAGCGCCAGTTAGGCCTCACAACATGTTTACATCTCACATGCACGAACATGAACCGCCAGCTCATCGACGACGCGCTCGAGCAGGCCAAAGTACTGGGCATACGGAATATCCTGGCACTACGGGGTGATGCACCACGCAGCGAAGAGTATAGGGATGAAGGAACACCGCCAGAACAGGACTCGAATAAAGACTTCACTTGGGCAATTGATCTTGTCAAATATATCCGAAAAGAGTATGGAGACTACTTCTGCATCGGTGTCGCTGCGTATCCGGAGGGTCATTCGGATCAGAGCCACCCTCAGCATCAAGATCCGCAGTTCGACCTGCCATTCTTGGTTGAGAAGACAAAAGCTGGTGCAGATTTTATCATGACCCAGTTGTTCTACGATGTCGAAGCCTACGACAAGTTTGAGAAGATGCTGAGAGAGCACGAGAGTGGAGTATTCAAGACGATACCGATCATACCGGGGTTGATGCCGATACAGTCGTACAAGATCTTGCTTCGGACAACCACACTATCGCATGCGAAGCTACCTTCGGATATGTTGGCCCGACTGGACGCGGTGAAGAGCGACGACGAACTGGTGAAGCAAGTGGGTGTCAAGATTATGGACGAAATGGTGGAACACATCAAGGCGCGACCAGACAATTGTAGGAGAGGATTCCACTTCTACACATTGAATCTAGAGAAGGCGGTGTCACATATTGTGGAAGACACGCACCTCATACCATCCATCATAGACGACGATGACGATGTCATTGTAGAGACAACACCCGCTATCAACCTTGAGCCACCACCGAATGGCTTTGTGCCTCACAGGCGGCGATCATCAGCTGTCAACTCTGGCCCACGGAACAGGGTGATCATATCGCATTCGTCCGCTGCCAAGTCAAGCAATCATTCGTATGAAGCCACAGAGGAAGAGGCTGGTGTGCCGCGGGGCCCAATCAACACCCGCGCAAATACGCTGGCGATCTCGGAAGGTGAGGGCTCGTTAGGTCGTGAAGCCACCTGGGACGACTTCCCCAACGGTCGTTGGGGTGACGCGCGTTCACCTGCGTTCGGTGAGATCGACGGTTACGGTCCAACGCTACACGTCTCAACGCCACAAGCCCTCAAGCTTTGGGGTCACCCAGTAGAGAAGGATGATATCTCGAAGCTCTTCCGTCGCCACATCGAAGGAGACCTTGAAGCTATACCGTGGAGCGAACAAAGTCTCTCGCCTGAAACCTTGACCATCAGCAAGCAGCTGCTCGCCCTTAACGCAAAGGGATGGTGGACAGTCGCCTCGCAACCTGCTGTCAACGGCGTCAAATCGACTGATCCTGTCTTTGGTTGGGGCCCCAAGAACGGCTACGTCTTCCAAAAGCCATTTGTCGAGTTCTTCATTCCTGCCTCTGAATTTGCTGCACTCAAACCCAAGCTCGACGCTCACGAACAAATCACATACTTCGCCGGTAACGCCGCCGGAGAGTTTGAAGCTAGTCAAGAAGATGGTGTGAACCCGGTTACATGGGGTACGTTTGCTGGCAAGGAGATTGTTACTCCGACTATCATCGAAGCTGTCAGCTTTAGGAGTTGGCTTGACGAGGCCTTTAGCATTTTCCAAGAGTGGCAGAGGATCTACCCACCGAGGAGTGCGAGCAGCACGTTGCTTGGGGCTCTGCGAAAGGACTACTGGCTTGTCAACGTTATTTGGGGTGATTTTGTCAATGGAGAAGGGTTGTGGGAGTTTTTGGAACAGTAAATTGTAACTGTAGAAGGGTGTATATATGAGTATAGATGCGGAAGCCTTGCGAAGCTTGAATATCATGTCCAAAATGCCTGTTGTATCCTCCCAGTACACCACGATTTCGTTTGTGGTTGACAGACTTCGGATGATCCCTGGACACAAGTGAGTTTCCTCAAAGCGCCAAGAACGGTGGTGACAACATCACATTCAAGTACCAAGCCCCTGAGCGAGCCAAAGGAGAACCATGCAGTCGCTCAGAAAATGGACATTAGTGCAGAAAGTTGGCAGAAGCATACTCAACCCAGTTGAAGGAGGAAGAACACAAAGTTTTGGTGAACAGTATTCATCTTTGGTCGAACAAGCGACCTTGCAACTATCATGCCTTATAATATCTTGTTCTACACAACTTTAATGTACACCGTCGTTCATATGAAGAGTCGTTTTCATAGACGCAACTCCACAACGCCAGCCATACATGTTCGTCTGCCTTGTCAGCTCCTTTGAAAAGGCAAACGAAAGCCAGAATTTATGCATGGCACCAACATGGAAGACAGCAAATTGATATCACAGAGTGACGGAATGAAAAGCAACAAACCGGTGTTGTGGTACCGATGAAGCAAAGAAACGCCATTTGACTTACAGGTATGGTTCCCTGATTCTCTACGACGTCGCCATGGAATGGCGTTGGGTATTTGAATCCATGCAGCTACGAAGCGATGTGCGGATTTAAAGGTTCTCCTCAATCGAGAAAGGACGGAGTGAGAGTGACGTGGGTGCCGAAGCAATCCAACCGCTCACAGCATGCCAGCTGCAGCCAAATCCCGGTAGACCTTCTCAGGCATGACGTTGCCTTCATTGTCCTCCATCTCGACCACGTTCTCAGCAAGCAGCTTCTGTTTCTTCTGGTCCTTTTGAATCTTTCGCCACAGATCCTCCGCTTCCTTGATGCTGGTAATCTCCCTGAAAAGGGTAGTATTGGTAATTCCGAGACACTTGAGCCCGTGGATATGGCGGGGTTCGTTGAAGTGCTTGTCAAATGCGCGCCGGCCCATGTATACGAAGTTTCCGCAGATCTCGCAGGGGAATTCGACGCCAAGTCCGTGGAGCTTGTAAAGCCAAAAAGGAATCGGTTTGCCATCCCAGGCAAGTGGAAGCTTGAGCGGGTTGTAGATCTTGTCTTCGCTATCAGATTCATTATCCTCCTCTTTTCCACCATTCTCAGGTCTCTCAGAGTACAGTTGCTCCAGCTCTTGTTGTCGCTCACGCTCAGTCATACCCTGCTTCCGCTCGACGTTGACTTTGGTATCGCTGCGCTCCGTCTGCATGGCTGCAGCGAGCTTTCGTATCCGGAACTCTCGCTCGGCAACCGCACGCTCCTTGAAGCGTTGCAAATCTGCTGCACCACCTGTCTGCTTCTCACCGTCTTGCGCGCCATTCTGACCCTCCTGTACTGCTTTCTTGTGCTTCTTGCCGGACAGATGTGCTTCGTAGACAGTCTCTTTCGAGAATCCCTTCTTGCAAGCTGAGCACCAGATACCCTCGCCCTGTGCTTCACCGTTGACTGGTGCCGATGCCGATGTCTTCTTCTCCCAGCCAGGAACTTCGTCCTTCTCCCACAACTCCTCAAACTCCTTATCAAAGTTAGCGAAGAGCTTGTCCAAGTTCTCCAGCGGCTTCGTCCGTCGCATGAAGCTCTCGAGGTAGTCTTGTAGGGCTTTCAAGTAATGAAAGTAGGCCTCTGACTTCTTCTGCTCGCGCCGAATGTTGCATTGCGGAGGGGTGAAGACATCGAACAGATCGAGGTACTGCAGATAGGTCAGGCGGCGCGCGTTTTGCTGAACAGGAAGGTTCAAGTACTGCTCGTGCAGCGTAGTCAGGTCAAAGAAGCGACCAAAGCCCTCTTCACCAGTGAACATGGAGTCGATGGCTGCGATTGATTGCACGTGTTCTTCGGGTGAGCGCTTCTTGTAGGCCTTCTCCAGATTCTCGACGGGCTCGTTTGGGTATCGGTTGTGGAAGTCTTTGATGGATGCGATTTCTTTCATGAAAGACTCCATGGGGTCTCCCATGGTGATGGCGCGCACCTCGTCCTCCTTCTTGTTGTCCTCATCTTGGTAGATCTTCAAGAGGCGACTCGACTGGCTTTCGATTTGCTCTAGGAAGCGCGCAATATCGTGGTCACGTGCGAGACGATCGCGGATCTGACGTAATGTTAGCATGCAACTGGCAACAGATGCGATAGATGTGCCTACGTGTGGGGGGTCTTCGAGAAGGCGCTCTGCAGCGGCGTCCTCGAGGCGCTCCAAGTCCTCGTGAAGCTGGCGCTGGTCTTCCAAAAGCATATCTGTGGTCGCCTGTAGGAACTATGAGTCTCTTGTATAGCAGTGGTTCGGTAGTGAATTGCAGACCTTTGCGGCGGTGACGAGTATGAGCTCCTGGTGGAGGTTGTCGCGGCGACATAAATCGCAAAACGCGCTAGTAAACGGAGCTAGCGCGCCGAGGCTCCGGCCCTCCGCAAAGCTCAGGCGCAACTGCTCCCAAACTTTCTTGCACATCGTGAACGCCCATCGAAAACTACCGTACACCCGATACAAACCCCCGAAATCATAGACAAAATGGCGGACGGAATCGATCGAAATGCCGACGACAAGATGGAGTTCTCCACTTCCAAGGAGGTCACGGTCGCGCCAACCTTCGAGGCCATGCACCTCAAGGAGAACTTGCTGCGCGGTATCTACGCCTACGGTTACGAATCGCCTTCAGCCGTGCAGTCACGTGCTATTGTGCAAATCTGCAAAGGTCGCGACACTATCGCGCAGGCGCAGTCCGGAACGGGAAAGACTGCGACTTTCTCCATCTCTATCCTTCAGGTCATCGACACGGCTGTGCGCGAGACGCAGGGTACGTCATATGTGGTTTGGCAGACAGGACCATACTAATGAGATACAGCACTCGTACTGTCGCCCACTCGCGAACTTGCGACCCAGATTCAGCAGGTCATCGTCGGTCTCGGTGACTACATGAACGTACAATGCCACCCATGCGTCGGAGGAACCAATGTGGGCGAGGACATCCGCAAGCTCGACTACGGCCAGCACGTTGTCTCTGGAACCCCGGGACGTGTTGCTGACATGATTCGCCGCCGCAACCTTCGCACACGCAACATCAAGATGCTCGTTCTCGATGAAGCCGATGAGCTCCTCAACCGTGGTTTCCGTGAACAAATCTACGACGTCTACCGCTACTTGCCACCCGCGACACAGGTCGTGGTCGTTTCAGCCACCCTGCCCTACGATGTGCTCGAGATGACAACCAAATTCATGACGGACCCCGTGCGCATTCTGGTTAAGCGTGACGAATTGACGCTAGAGGGCCTCAAGCAATACTTTATCGCCATCGAGAAGGAAGAGTGGAAGTTTGACACGCTGTGCGATCTCTATGACACACTCACCATTACACAAGCAGTAATCTTCTGCAACACCCGCCGCAAGGTTGACTGGCTCACCGACAAGATGCGTGAGGCCAACTTCACCGTATCCTCCATGCATGGAGAGATGCCCCAGAAGGAGCGAGACAGCATCATGGCCGACTTCCGCCAGGCCAACTCTCGCGTGCTCATCTCAACCGATGTGTGGGCGCGTGGTATTGACGTGCAACAAGTGTCGCTGGTCATCAACTACGATCTTCCCTCGAACCGTGAGAACTACATCCACAGGATCGGTCGAAGCGGGCGATTCGGACGCAAGGGTGTGGCTATCAACTTCGTCACTCAGGATGACGTTCGTATTCTCCGTGACATTGAGTGTAAGTTTCACCGGATTCATCTCAAATCACTCGCTAATTCCCGCAGTGTACTACTCTACCCAGATCGATGAGATGCCCATGAACGTTGCGGACCTGCTCTCATAGACTTTCGAGCGGAGGAGAAACGCATTGCGCAAAACGAACAGGAAGCATGTCGGCCATATACATTCAAGGTCATGAGGTCGAATAGACGCTCAGTCAGGGAATACTACCCGCTCCGAGCGGCGCACTGGAAGTGGAGGAAGGGGCTCTCTAGCCGAGCAGTAAGCCCACCTCCACCATGAGGCTTGTCTTTCCCTGGCTAACTTTGCGATTCTGGCCAGAACTAAATTGTAACAAATACCCATGACGTACCTACAACCTGCGAACTCGATAGCTTTCGATGATTCTTAGCGGTGCTCTAATTCGATGATTAGATCCAGTTTCGACTTTCCCTGCTATACTATAATGATCCGAATCCACGATTCATTTCATGGCACCATAATCTTGCTCTGGATCGCGGATCTTTGACTTGAGAGTCTGGTCTCCCGTAACCATATGCGGCACCGCTGTTGTACGAACACCAAGGCAGGTCAAAAACATCACCCCTGTCGCTTATAGTGGTAATCATAACGCCACCTCCTGCCAGGTGGAGGGTGGAATCAAGTCATCAATACTTCATTACTGGGTCATACGTCATTTCAGGCGCACATTGTTGTCGCGAATGTTTGTGTTGCTTACACACCAAGTCTTTGTGCTTCCGTAGTGGTGGCGAATCCAGTGACTTGGCCGATTTGACGACGCGATCTCTCGAGCTGGTGATGATGTACCTGTAAGTCGATACTCTATCCATCGTTAACACTATTTTTTTTCAAACGATATTGGAGTGTCTTGTGGCTCGAATGTCTCGGGCCACAGCAAAGCATTAGTACACGTACCATACGCTGTAAACTTCTGCCCACAATGCAGCTGGATCATCTATAATTCTACTGTCCCTTATTGGAAAGTCTTTTATCACATATACGACACATGCATCGCTGAGTTTATAATTCGCCGATTATGGGTCAACATAGCACCAATGGCTGCAGTGGGTCGCAAACACATCATGAAAGAGAACGGGTGCACCAGCAAATGGAACGTCAAAACATATGCAGGGCTGCGGGAATCTGTAGACCATAAATGTGGAGTTCGTGTAGCGCAGGGACCGAAGGCAAGAGATATAATTACAAGGATATTTTGGTGCAAAAGTATTGAAAAGAATCGCCTATTGACGAAAATAGAAATCTGTGAGTAATCTGCGAACAATGAACTTGCTCAGCCTCCTCTCAGCCGTTTGGTAGTACCATGATATCGAGTTCTGGGGCTTTGCATGATGTATAGACCCTGCCTCGATATCCTCGTTCACCCTATCATACAATTCCAGGCCCTTCGTCCTTCCGATATCGCATCGGAATCCTCTGGTATCATGATGAAATGGTCTTCAAGTATGGTAGAGGAAGTAGCAAGCTGAGAGTAAAGTCACAGTCGAATCCACCACAAATATTTCGCCAACAGTCTTCTTCTCAAGCTCCAAATGCGTATTTCTCTTATGTCTACTAACTTCTCCTTCTTGCCTCTACATCCCTATTTGTATTCACAAGATCAACATAGCTAACGTCCTTTAGACTCTACAAAGACACGTACATTCTTCCACTCTCATTGGCCCGCATTCCAGCTGACCCAACTCCCAGCTACAAACCACCCTTCAAGATGCAGCCCACCGCCTTCGTCGCCGTCAGCTTCGCCTTCGCCGCCGTTGGCTTCGCCGCCGTCGCCGTTGACAAAAGCACCAGGATTTATACGACTACCTTCTCAACTATTGGCGCTACAAAAGCCACGCCGCCTCCTGCCGTTCTCTGGAAGACGACCAGCACCAAACCTTCAGTCATTACCCCGACCTTGACTACATATCTCCAACCCTCTACTGTTTACGTTACGATCACCAGGACTGAATAGACAGACCATGTCGTGTCCATCCGTCGTATCTAGAGTACGTTCGGACAAACTGCTCTACAATGTGGAAACTTTGGAATCTATGTGGTGGGGCTTTGACGTCGGGAAAGATTGCTGATTGGATTATGTTTATGGACCAAGTTATTTATAAACATGTCTAGCTGGTTTGAGAGAATCGATACGGCACCCCACAAGAATAGCAAATGGTCGGTTCGAGGGGATGGGGGTCTTATTGCGAAATGGATAGTAACCACAAGGAGTGTTCATTGTCTGGTTGGTGATTCGTGTTCTTTAACAGATTGACGTGCCCTTTCGACTTGGGTGTTGCCAGCGTGTCCTATAAACTGTGAGTGACGTCAGGAGATAAGGCCAGCTAACACGAATTACTCTCTCTTCTTCGGTACACGTGTAGGGGAAAATATATTAGCATTATGAATATGAATACACCATATTATCTCCGTAGATATTCTCAAGCCGTGGATCCATCACCAAAAGCGAGCTGCATCCTTCGTACGTGTGCAGCTCGTCGCTTAGCTTGCACTGGCACGGACTTCTTCTCTCCAACACCATTTTGACTTGCATTTGAGGGTACCGGAGAGGCCGCTACTTGTACAGGAGGAGATGATATGGTAGGTGCGATCTCTACTTGCAAGTCTGGCTTCGAGGTCGTAGTTGGCTGTTCTTGCCGCACTGGAGGCGAGAGTATTGGCTGCTCCGTATCGATCACTTGGTGCCTTACTTCAGTAGCTGAGGCTTGTCGCACCAGATCCTCCGCCATTGTTTTGACAGGCTTGTGGCTGCATAGACGTTGTTGTAGGACTGAGAGCACAACATCGTCATCGTCTAGCTGTTCTGGTGTCTCCGCTGGGTTGACTGGTGTATATTGAGGAGCATCTTCCGTGATAATACGCGGCGATGACACAGTCGCATCAGCAGATGATTTGGCATCTTGGTGGGTTACTCCTCCCAGGTGGGAAGATGTGGCAGGGGTTTCGGCAAGAGTGGTAACCGTGGGCGACGGCGCCACATTGCATGATCGGTTGCTCGATGTTTGCGATATCCTCTTTGACATGCGTTGCGACGGTCGCTGACTACTCGGTCGACGAATGGGCTCGTCATCGGTGAAAACTCTAACACTGACAAGAGAGCTGGGCGAACGTAGCGTGTGTACCGATGTTGCATAGTAGGATAAAGGTGTCATCGCATGCTCCGAAGACTCCGAGCTGGCTCTTCGCGAGCCAGAAACGTCTAAAGACGTTGGAAACGTGTTTGTGTCTTGAAGCTCATGCTGTGGAGACTGTACGCGCCCTGTGTTGCTTGAAGGTAGCTGCCCTGATGAGAGTTGCGCTGGATCCGCCTCAACTGCGAGATCCGGTAGACTACTTGTGACTGCCTCTGCTGTCGATGTATTTTCGGGGACTACGGGTAATACATGACCGGTCGTCGGGCTAGAAGTTAAAGAAATGGATGGCACTGGTAACGTAGGTGATGCCGCCCATTCTCTACTGGGCAACCTGTCGCTTGCTGCGCTGGGAAGCACGTAATCCCCCAAATCATCAATAAGTGACGGTTGGCTCTTCAGATATGGTAGTTCTGATGGCAAGGACCTGTGCTTCTCGGTTTGCCTTTGTATATCGATCGAAGTTGCGCGGTATCGCCTCGCTACCATGGGCACATTGACTGTTCCTTGTGTAGATAGAGTAGAATCGTTGCGCTCAATCGACGTACTAGCAACCTTGGGAGAAGAGGTAGCGACATCGATAGAGGTATGGGATCCTGATTCTCGAGGTGCGGACTGCCTGGTGTAGTCTGTACGTGCTCGCGGCCTTCTATGTAAAGCTGACGTTTCGGCTTGAGACTCACGGGATACACGGGGACTCAAGAAGATCTGTGAGTTCTGACTCTCCTCTAGGTCCAAGTCAGCCGGTGTGCTACCCGCCAACTCCACTGGCGCTGTATTTTCGCTGCTGGCTGTATATAGTTAGTTGAGAATTGCTTCTTTCAACATGTGTGATACTCACTCTCGACGTCGTGCTTTTCGACTTCAGATGCTAGAGTGACGTTTGATCCAAACAGGTTCGTGTGACTCGCCGTTCGGTTCTTTTGCCTTGAATAGGGTCCACGTAGCGCATACTTCTCATCATGAGGTACCCATGGTCGCACGGGAGCCTCGAAGATGGGATCTTGCGCGATGGCTCCAGGTTTACCGCACAGCTCCGCGGTCTGCATAACGTATATAGCACCTGTCAACTGGGTGTGACATTGATCTAGTTGTTGCTTCTTTTTCAGAAGCCTCTTCTGATTCTTCAGACCCCACTCAAGCTTGCGCTTCGATGCAACTGTGCCTCCGTCTCCATCATGGCCCCAGGCTGTGTCCATGTCCATACCGATGTCATTGAGAGCACGCCGCACCTCGAGCAAAGAGCTCTCGATCCATCTTCGTTTGGTTGGATAAGCATCCAAGAAGTTCGAGACCGTCGACGAGATAAAAAGACGCGTCGCTTCTTCGATATCTTGTCGTACTTGTTGGATGATACTCACAAAGGCAATGGTGTCTGTTGAAGCCTTCTCGGAAGAAAGAACATAATCGGCGAAGTAGTAGGTAGTCGGAATTGCTGGAAAGTCGCGCGATAGATCATCTGGCGTTTCTCTCGGAATGGCAGTTGATGGCCGATGGTCTTCAGAATTGCTGGACTCCAGTTTCGGCCGCCCGGTCTTGCGTTGGAAGTACCTCAGCCTCGTTCCATCGGTTTCCGTAGGCGCTGAACTGGGGAGATCAGCCCGATGCAGTGTTTCCGGAAGGAACAAGCCAGCCGTGGGCAACATCGAAGTCAATGTTGGCATAAGTCTCGTTCGTATTACTTTGAGCTGAGCGCACTATCGCTGTAAAGATTTCGAGAGTAGCTGGAAGCGCGCATAGTCTAAGCAATGGTAGGAGATGCTTGTACCAGGCACAGAAGCACGAACCCCGCAGACAGTGACGCAGTCGTTGGTGCGTCGGAGCTTGAGATGTATACAATTGGTTCTGGGCGCTCTTGGTCCAGTTTCGTGCGTCGGCCTATCCGATCAGAATACCCGCTCAACCATGGGATAACGACCAGTCGACTACTGCGGTTCGATGCAGCGGCAAAGCGGTGGTTGGGGGCGGAGATCAACAACTCAGGCGCGGGTGTTGGTGTCACACAGTCATGCAGCGTTGTTGTCCTGCACCGCGCTACATTATGCGGAGTTTGTCTCGCCGGAATTGGTGTAATTTACTTATAGAGTACTGATTTTCAGTCCAAAGCTCGGTATTGGGCTACGCCGCAAGGGTGTCATTGCTTATTTTGAATGTCTGGACTCCGCCTCATTGGGGGCCAAAATACAATCAAAAGTGGCCCCCTGCAGAGACTCTGGAAGCACAATTGTGGGAATGTAGAGCGAGCCAATCCCTTCGATAAGCTATTGCACATGGGATTTTAACCTTGAACTACGGCGAAGGATGTTTGCGCTCCAGTACAAAGCCATCTTGCAACGAGCTTTGCTGCTTGGTAAGCACAGCGTCGGTCAACTTTGTGGATATGATAGTCTATAGCGCTGAGGTTCCCATGAATCCCGGAACGTCAACCAGACGGAAACTCGCATCGCTAGGAGGCTTGGACAGGTTCCACCTATGGGATATATCTTCCACGAAGGTCTCCTTGCGTAGGCCGACGTCTTAAGCGTCCAATCGTCTGACTACAGCCTCGCTGAACGGCCGCGGCGGGTTGACTGGGTGGCCAGCCTCGTCCGCCACTTGCACAAGAGCGGGGAATATGCACAACTCCCCTGAAGTGACACCTTGCTCCTCCTGCCACTCGAATTCCCATGCACTAGGCTGAGAGAAAAGCGTGAAAGCAAACAGTGCAGCCCGCTTTAGCAATTCCTCGAGGTTTCGCTTGCGCTCTTCATTATTCATACGAGTGTCAGCATATGGCTGCAGTACGTTGTCTAACGTCGCGAGAGTTGCTTGTATGCTTGCATGTCGACTGTCAGAGGGACTGAAGGGATTGCGAACGTAGCTAGACTGCATCAACTCCGCAGTCATAACCCGCCAGCGCGCCATCAACGAGATTTGACCTAAAAGACCATTAGTTATTGCAGATTAAACATGCTGTTTTTACGCACCCTGATAGCCGCGATCTCCGGCTGAAATAGCTTGGTAACAATGGGCGACTTCAGAGGGCAAAAGGCTCTTTGAAGGGTCTTTGGAAGGCTGAATTTTTGAGACGACCACCCAAGCGATGACGAACCTCAAGGCAATCTCCCTGGTAGCGGCGTTTCCCACTAACGTAGTAAGGGTTCCTATTGAGATTGGTAGATTCGATCCCAATGCCTGAAGATCGTCATGATCGATTAAGCCAGGGCTGATACGACTGGTGTGATAATAACTTTGGACGTGATTCTTGATAGCGTTGCTTATCTTCGATACATCGCCAGAGATGGCCTTGTCTTCTAACGGTTGAGGAAATACACCCCCGGGGGCCGAATTCGAAGACGGTTGTCCAGTCAATGGTATAGCATTCGCAGAGAACCCTTTCTCATTTGAAGACGTTGCGTACGTGTTCGTCTGTGAATACTGAGTTTTTGGTGCACTCCTTCTGCGCCAGCAAGCCCACAGAGCGAGTCCAGCGATCAAGGCACCTGCAGCAAGGCAGCCGATTGCGATACCAGCGATCGCGCCTGTGGAGATTCCAGGATCGCTGTTTGTTGATTGCGAACTACCTTTGGAGGCGGAAGGTAAAGCAGCCGACCCTGAAGCGGCCGACACTGAAGGTGGTATGGTAGTGAGTCCTTGAGAAAGAGAAGATGTTGTCGACACCGCTGCTCCTGTAGCAGGAGGCAATGTGGAGCTAGAAGTTGGACCGAGTGTAGGGAGGGCAGACTGGAACCAAATCTGTGGAGGAGCAGTTGCGTATGAGAGAGTCAAAGTCTCCTCTACTACTTTAACATCGCCAGGCTTTACTACCGACTCCGGCTCCTTGCCATATATAACGCCCGAACTGATAGGAAACTGAACTGTGACGGTTGTGAAATTAACGCCGTTGATTTGGAGGGGAACGAGAGTGAATCCAGTGGTAGCTGCTGGATCCGCCAGATTGAGAATGGTAGTCTGCCATGTCACGGAACCTTGGGCTATCGCATCTGCACCCGCAACGCTCATCATCGTTGAATCGATGCCAGACAATGACGTATTTCGGTGGATATATGAGGGAGATGAGATGATTCTGCGCGAAGAAGAGCGCGAGGGCGAGACACCAATTAAGAGTAACTAGAGGCCAGCTGAAAGCTCAGTTCATAGACAGTTTTAGGGATTCCAGTACGCTCCCGGTAGAACACATACCCCAATATAACATCGCGTCCCACCTGCGTCGATCCTAGTGGAGCCCATGCCCTTTGTCCGCTAGTTCTGACATATCAGAAGCCTTCGTTCCCGTCAGGCGTTCGGTAATACAAAATGTGCTTGATTGCGGCCCCCAAGGCGCACTCATCATGCACAAAGCGCGTATTCGTAAAATAGAGACACATGGGGGCTAAAATGGCGCCCAGCTGTGATCGGTCAAAAGACGCTGTGCCGCAAGGCTGAGACACAGGGGCCACCCGAAGGCACCTGCATGGCTCCTACATCCTATAGATACATGATAAGGCGAGAAGGTAGCAACGGAGACAGTGTCACCGACAACGAGACCAAGATGGAGCGAAATGAGCGGCCGCATATGATCGTAGGAGTAGATTTGGGGATGACATGTAAGTGCTGACGAGGCTGGGTTCAGCTAGAGCGAAGGGCGTGTGTGGGGACCAACACCCAATTTGGCTAAGCGTGTACTGTTGGATCACGTGGTGTTTGCTACGCGGGTTGAAGACTGACGCAGACATGTATCTAGGTACCGGCGTGGCATATGTAAATCTCTCCATCGGCAGCGAGACTGTTCGTTGGGTGCAGAAGTGGCCTGGTCGATTTCAAGCAAACGAAAACAAAATTCCCACAGTAGTAGTCTACCCAACTGGCTCCAAAGATCCGTCATCATGGGGATTTCTTTCCGAGACCGCTGCGGAGACCGCTGCAGACGACAAGGAGTACAAGGAGTGGTTCAAGACGTGCCTAGATCCAGATAAGCTGCGCCGCAAGCAACTTGAGGATCCAGAAGGCGCACCAGAAAGCCTGCAGGAAGTTGAGAAATGGTACAGCGACTACATGCGCAAGATGTACGAGTATCTTTCTTTCAAACTGGGTGGAGAGCTTTCGGGGGTTGGCTGGGAAGAGGCCAGAATCGAGTTCATTTTCAGCGTACCCACAACTTGGGCTCTAATACCGACGGTCGAGAATTTCAAACGGCTTGTGAAAGAGGCGGGCTACGGTACGCATCCAAATCACGATGTGAGCATAGGCTTGACAGAGGCTGAGGCCGCTGCTGTGCATGTTTCCACGGAAGCACCAGGCATCTTCCGTGAGAACGACGTCCTCCTAGTCTGTGACGCTGGAGGTGGGACCACGGATCTCAGTGTGCTCAAAGTCACTGGCACAGTCAATCAAGCTATCGATCTCCAGCAGATGGATGTGGTTTTCGGAGAGACGATCGGTTCTGCTGCTATCGATTATGAGTTCGAGAGGCTGGTAATGCATCGATTGACACTCGCACACAGCACAAACCCTCTGCCTGTCGACCCTGCAGATGCCGGATGGGAAATGATGAAGAGTCGGGACTTTCAAGCAGTCAAGTGCGAATACGGTGCTCCTGACGATACGCCACTATTCAGCATAGGTATTCCGCGCGTTCCTCACACATACAACAACTCTGATCCGGAAGTTCGGATCCGCAGCGGAGAAATGACATTTGAACGGGCGGACCTCCAGCGGTTGTTCGATAAGCAGATTGCAAAGTTGTTCAAGCTGATCGACACGCAGCTGCAATCGCTATTCCAGAAGTTTCCAAGAGAGAATGTAGCGCATCTTGTTCTTAGTGGCGGTTTGGGCAATAGCGCATACGTGCAGTCGCAACTCCGAAAGTACTATGCGCGCACCTCATTCCCGAACGCCGAGTCAATCTCGGTGAGCATAGCACCTGACCCTCAGCTTGCTGTGTGTAAAGGTCTCGTCAGCGATCGTATGCGAAAGATCCTTACATCACGATCGGTCCTTGGATGGCGTTGCTGTCGCGCTTCATACGGCACGGTATGCAAGATCGCGTATGACAAGAAGAATCCCGAGCATCAAGGGAAGGCACTCGTTCTGGATCCATTGAACAACAAGCTGTACATTACGCAGTCGATAGCGTGGTTCGTCAAGAAGGGCGCGCCGGTAAGTGTGGACAAACCGATCGAGCACAACTTCATCAAGAAGGTCGACCCAGGCGACCCCAGAAGGGCATTTCCAACGACGGTCGTCGAGAGTGATCTGGAAGCGGCGATGCTACCAGATCAGATGAACCAATGTATGCATGCAGAGGAGTATCCACTTGGTTGGTGCAAGTTTGCTAACAGCTCTTGTAGACACGCGTATTCTGTGCGAGATCAGTTCAGATCTCTCCGCCGCAGACGAAAGGAAGTTCCAAGAAAGGAACAAGCACTTCTGGTCGTTGCAGAAGCATTACTTGCGTATTGAGTACTCGGTGCGCGTCTTGATCGGACCTGCAGATATCCGTTTTGAGCTGTGGTTCAACGACCAGAAACTTAGTCGTGATGAGTCGATCAGGGTGGAATGGATGCCTGTGCAGATGCCGCAGCAGCCTCAGATAGCCGAGATGTCTGGAGCAGAAAGAGAGGCTGTTGAAATGTCGAATATGCCACCGACGCCAATAGGCGGTGCGCCCCCAAGTGGCGCATTTACTCCGGATGCGAACGGGAAGGTGATGCGGACAAGCAGCTTCGCGGTGGTGAACAGAAAGACTACGGCAGATACGGGCAAGAAGCCACGAGGGATGGGCGGGCTATTCGGGAAGAGTTCTTTTTTTGGGCGCGCTGCGTAGAATGGGGTTTGGATGGCGATGGCGGCGCGCGGGAGTGACGCGGTGCGCATTGGCCCGGACAGCAGCTTCCGGCAGCTAACGCTACGTAGCTGACACTACCTACTCGACAACTCCATCCTACTGTACATCCTGTGATCCTGAAGCCCACGATGCTAGACTATTATGCCATGATTGGTACCTGTACCGCAAGCAGGCAAACAGCCGTTCAGCCCCAAGCCGGCCACCATCCTGGTCACCTGCCTGTCTTGTGCTAATGTTGCACTGATCGAGATTCCAGCGCGTCAGCCTCGTCAGCCTCAGCTGCAGGCAGCGACATGGCCCGTCTGACTATAAGACGGAATTGCGAGAGAGCTGGCCCTGTACAAAGTATCCGTTTCTTCACGTGTCTTGTGTCTTAAGCAATCGCCATGCGCTATCTATCGTTCGCGGGTAAGAGCGGTGTGCAACCATAGTTTCCATCTCGACTGACATATCCAAAGTCGCCTTGTGCGGCCTTGTTGCGCCCGGCACGTCGTTCGATATATCACCGCAGGAAGTGCTCGATTCGAATACACCCAATCTCTTGACCGAGGCAGCTGTCGATCCTTGCTCGTTGGTCGATTCGCCAGCGGCAAATGCAAGCGTCCAGCTCGGTAGTTGGCTAGAGTGCGCCGTCAACGGTACATACACGCAGCGCCAGATCCTATTCTCGAACATGCTGACTCAAAATATAGGCTTCTATCCGTATCCCGCCAACACAGACTGGCCCAAAGGCCACGCCACATCGTTTTCGAAAGACATCAAATTCACATTCAACGACACGCACTACGACTTTGATGGCTCCCTCAGACTATACACGACTTTCAACGCGACCCTCGGCGTAGCATTCGCACCCTTCAAGCATGGTTTTATCAACACCCTTGGCATACCCAACATAAATGGCGATAAAGGTGGCTTTGTCTACATGATTGGCTGGGCAGGGGGGTTTCAGACTCGTGTCCAGCGCGATCTCTACTTCACCAATGCAGCATTTGCCGTGGTCAAAGAAGAGCACGGAGAGAGGAAAATTGTTGAATTCAGAGAGAGCAGCAACATTCCAAACACGGCGCACCTGCCCGAGGCTGTTGAGTGGGCATGCTCTTTTGATTAGTACGCGCTGCAGCGCGGCTAGATATTGTCAGCAAATACTCAAAACCAACTGGGTCTCCAGCTAGAGATCTCAACAAGCGCCGATCTCTCTTTCGGCATACACGACATCATAACACCTGCGATTCCGCCAATGCCTCTCCTCCAAGATAACCTCTCTTCGCTTCCGCCATTTGTTTCTGCAGCTCGTCCATCTTTTTCATCAGTTTCATAACACGCCTTTGTTTTTTTGCCTTCTGTCTCATCTGTGCCGTTGTCGATCCACTCAGATAACCGGTCATCGTTCAGCAATTCATTCTTTTCTCGAATGACTTTCAGGTCTTCCTCCATATTTTGGGTGGTGGAGCGGATGAGATTGATGTAATCTTGCTGCTTCAGGCATTTCTCAATTTTTGCAAACTCGTCGTCTAGCTGCCAGAGCAGGTACAGCCTCGTCGAAAGGCAGTGGGCTCGATCTTCAAGGTCCGTCAAGACGGGAGTAAGATCTTTGAGTTGGTGATACGACAGGGTATGGGTCGTGCTCATTGTGCTGGTTTCTGCAGTTGTGACAATATTGCGAAAACCTGTTCTTGCGACCCTGCTTTTATACATCAAAGCTTGGAGATGGAGAATACTCTCGATGTCTCCAGTATATGGCCACATTCTTTGCTGTACAGTGCAGGACTGTCACACTAAGTCGTGACGATCAATGTGAGCCAGGTTGTTCACCTTCAGCATTGAGTTGACAGCTTAACTCAGATCATGTACGGTCGGCTTCACACTGCTTTGGAGATTTTGAGACTGCAGACACAGAGTTGGCTTTGACAATCATCTGGAAAATAATAATAAAGGCGAAGTAAAAGCGTTGGCGATGCCCCGATTAGGACGAAGTTTAAGGCTGCTCCATCTCTTCAAATCCGTATGCAACGTCGGCCCTGATCTCCTTTACATGTTCCTCAACCAAGCTCAAGCTTTCCTCCAAATCCTTCTTGTCCGCCTTCGCCATCTCCAAAGCGCGGTGTCGCGGCCTGCCACTCACCACGTACACGCCCGCAATATCAGTAATATCGATGTCGTTCACGAGCTTTCGGTACTCCTCCACATCCCCATCCAGCATATCTAGCTCCGCTTTGAGGGACGCCACGGCACCGGCACTGTCGGTGGCTAGTATATCGGATTTGGCTTCGTGATGTAGGTGTGCGATTTTAGACCAGCGTGTTATTATCTTGTCGTAGTGTGAGGGGAGAACCTCCCAAAAGGTGGATGAAAAGAGTGTTACTCGAGGTTTTGCGTGTGGGCTTGACATGAGGGCGGAATTGATTGTTGTTTCTTGCTTCAGGTCGGCGCACACGTTGTTTTGTAGAGATGTGCATCGCTCTATAGAAGTGTGGTTCGACGACACAAAAGAAACTTCACACCGCGCTCGTGCTTGATAAGGGTTGAGAAGCTAGGGCGTCGGTGAAGAGGACTTGTCTTTGTTCTTATCATATGTCGCAGCACACGTACCAACGCAACCACATGATCTGACTCAAAGCCAGCCCTTTCACGCTCCAGAGTCTGGGTGTCACAACTCATATGTGACTTTCAGTGGATGGGGTAATATGCCACAGTCATGTTCCTCTATGAAACCAGCGCTGGAAATTCGTGTCTGATTCACAATCTTCTGAGAAGTCTGTGCCTGCCCTTGAAAACATGGCAGGACAGGAATATTTCATGTACATCAACGACTCACACAATGCCCTTGCAACAACCAAGACGCTCATAAATAGCACAAGTACGCTGTAGGATGAGAGAAAGGACAGGACAAAGAAGCTAGACAGAATTGGAGAAAACATGGATAAAGCTGGTAGATTACCGTCGAGAACACTGGATGAATTGACGAGCATCGACAGTAAGTTAACAAGCAAAATGATTCATCCAATCTCGATGATTCAACAACGCGAATACAACGTTGATTGTACGCCATGTTAGTTACTATATCGCCCACCAACACCTTTGCAGTGCGTGAAACAAGATAGATGTGTACCAAAAGGGAAAAATGGAAGCATTTCATTTAAAGGTTTTCAACATCACATACCAAACGCATAAAACTAAGCATGTCTCCATTGCCTCGTGCCAGGTCTAGTGTATCCCAGCCCACTGAATGAAATTCGTAGCGACGATACCTGGAAACAACCATGCCTCAGAAAGCCCAAACACTTGTGCCATGTGGGGAGTCTGGTTCGGAATTCGAAGACCTCGTTGACACCATCATTGAGATGAAGGATAAGATCCTAAGCTGCCTTGAGGAACTCAACTTACTTCATAGTCACTGCGTGCAAGCTACTCCCGGCACAAGAGAAGAACGCGATGCGGAAGCACAGATGTCGAAGATGGTTGCAGATATGGAAAGGCGGTTTCAGCAGATCGATACGCATTACGGCTGGGTGCTGACATCAGACCGTGCGCTTGTGGATGAAGTTCTTCGTTCGCGTTACGGGAGGATAATCGATGGCAGGATATGGTTAAAGAATGCTATTGAGAATCTGAAAGCTGCACGTCTTCTTTTAGTGGATAGTGCTCGGCGGGCTTTCTAAATAAAGAACATATATACTTCTCAGCCATACAATGCAAGCAAGTACTATGTTGATAGCTTCCAAATGGCCTTCAAGGTATATTTCCCGGAGCGCTAAGCCGATGGTGGTAACTCGCGAACCCTCAGTGTCGATGGAGGGCCAGGCAGCACCTGCAGATGCAATGTTCTTGGAAGAACTGTATGTCAAAATGGTGTGTTCAGGACCATGTGTGAAAGACATCAGACCGACCCCCAACGGACCAGATGCTACCAAGAAGGAGAAGCAGGATGTACCTCGGTACAAAACGTCATAGTCAACTATGGCAGGATTGTTTTACTTTTCTCGCAAACTCTATTACAGTCTACATGTCGTGCCACTATAGCACTGCAAGTGTAAGCAGTGTCCTGGTAGCAGATGTATCCCCTGCCACGCATAGTAGTAAATTCGATCGCCCAATTCTCTAGGTAGATCAAAGATCTTGTTGTAGAACTCTCTCCGTGTGATGATCGGGACTATGGGCTGATCGACGCGAGTGAGTACGGGCATATCGCTCTGTGACGGTACTGGTCTTGATTCCAAAGCCGCTCGCGTGTATACGCTAGCGCTTTGGAGGTTTTCGAGGCAGAAATGTCGTGCTGATGTGCGAACGACGTATGTATCGTGCTGCGGCGCGTCTCGAGGATCTTGGGTGGCTGCCGTGTCTCGTGTTACGACGTGAAGGGCGAAGTTCGCATTATTGCAGAGCAAAATTCAGTATCGCAGCCACACTTACGCTGATCCGCGCATAAAGCACATGCACAGGAGCGGTCGGGCACAGCTAGGTTGAGTAGACATGGTCGCGCAATCAACATGTCCACCTGCGGTACGTTGAGGGGTAGCTACCAAACCACTAATCGACGTCATCTCACTGCTGCCATGATGCGTATCGCGAAAGCTTCATGTCTGTGTATGCAGGCGACGACACGTGAGTGCGTCTCGGAAGTAGCGCAGAGAAGATGGGGCTCTCGGTCGCGCTGCTGTTTGGAATAATGTGAATGGTACGGATGGTGATCAACACGTCGTCCACGCGCGTTGACCAAGAGTGCGCAATAGGAAGCAGGACGCGGGCATCTTGAGTGCGGCTGGGTGAAAGAATTGGGTTTGGAGACTGGGGTGCCTGTAGCACACCAACGCGTCACAGACGCGTATCTAGCTCGAGATGACGTCATCAACGAACCCCTCAGACACTATCACGGAGACCTTCCCATTTCTCTTCCAACCACCTGCTCAAGTAGATGCAGTATCGTGCTCCTTACGAATCACTATGGCAAAAGCTGACGTTGTGGTCTATAATATCGCTGTCTTCATTGCCACCCTCCCTCTGTTAGAAATTGGGGCAGATAAATGTATTGACCACAGCGCTATCGTCGCTCGTCGCACCCGTATACCTGATACGCTCATTGGGCTTATCACTGCCGGAGGAGAGTGGGAAGAGGTGGGCCACCAGCTCTTTACAGGGGGCAGCATGCTAATCACATTGCGATTCAGCTTGCCGTCGTTATTGCATCGCTTGCACACAGTCGCGCGTCCCTGGCCATCGGCAATATTGTTGGGTCTGCTATCTCGAACATTCTGGGGGCTTTCTCCTTGGGGCTCTTATTATACGATAAGAACAAGACCATAGAGTTCGACCGAAGTTCGCGCATATACTCACTCGTTCTCCTTGTCCTCACGACCTTCGTAATACCAATTACGTACTTCTCTCAGAAGACGACATCGTTAGTCTGTGGCTCCATCTTGATCGCTTTCTTTGCCATCTACGTTGGCTCTGTAGGATGGCAAATAACCAAGGGGAATCTGACCGCTCCCGAGGACACCGATGATGACAGCAGCGACGAGGAGATTGGTGTTGATGAGAGCAGTGATGATGGGAGCACAGTTGCTGCCGCGGAGAGAATCTACGCTAGTGCTGATACAATCAATCAAGCATCGAACGAATCGGCACCTATTGCCACGAGTGGACAGACAAACCAAGGACACAGCTTAGCAACATCATCGTCATCTAGACAAAGTCGCCCGAAACTTCACACTCTACGTTATCATCTCTTTTATCTCTCCTTCGGCTTCCTCGCTATCTGCCTCGCCGGATACGTACTATCTCACGCCGCTATTATTATCATCGATGAACTCGGCATATCAGACGTACTTTTTGGCGTTATAATCCTTGCTTTAGCGACAACACTTCCCGAAAAGCTTATAGCTGTAACGAGCGGGCACCGAGGCCATGTGGGAATTCTCGTCGCTAACACGACTGGCAGCAACATCTTCTTGCTTTCGTTGTGCTCTGGGATTGTTATGCTAGACAGCCCCGGGACGTCCCAGCAAGGCAGCGTGAAGATTGCTGAACTAGGGGTATTGTGGGGTTCAACACTCGCTTTCACTGCAACGATCTGGTTTGGCGGACGATTCTGTCGAGGTATTGGCCTCGGAATGTTGATCGCGTATATTGCCTTCATAGTGCTAGAGTTTACGTTGATACATGACGTAACAAACGGCGATTAGTTAGGTCTGCATATACGCAATCTGGGATTCAATTGAAGCCATCCGAAACTAGTATCCGTGGTTTCCCAGTATCCTGTTCTTAGTCTCGGTCTTGATCAAGCGGATCGGTACTGGGCTCATCTGTACTTTGCTTTTTATTGTGCACTTTTGCTGGGTCATTTGCAGCGAGCTTGCATCATACGTTGCAACCCCGTAGCACTCACCGTACACGGCTTTGTGTACACTACTCGTCGACTCCATACCAGACAATTGGATGTTAGCGACCTTGTTTTACTGAGCCAACTTTGGATAACTGTAAGCCCAGGACACCTCACAAGTCATGTGGTCTATCCACTGACTAGGTAATCAGTCCACTACTCCATGTATATACCCCCCGCATCTGGGACAGCTTTATAGACACACAGACATATACAATACAATCTACATCACCTCTATACTACTAGCCCCCACCAGCTTACAATAACTGAGTGAGAGTGTGATATTAATTGATTGGTCTTGTTCTTCGAAACTGACAGCCAGCTTATTCAAAACGGGTCTGAAAACCCCTCCCCAATTACCCTCTTTTCCTTCATCCATCCTGTACCTCAATAAGTTCCCATACAAACTTGTTAGCCGAAATATTGTACTGGAGCCCATAGGAATGGTCTGCGGAACGCAGTTAGGTCCACCCGGATCGGCGCAGCCATTGCGGGTTTCTTGGCTGACCCGATGGCCGCACTCGAAGATCGTCGTGGTAATGGTTGTTGTGCACATACTAAAGATGGAAGCTATCTGAGAATAGTCGTGCGAAGCGAGTACAGGGTGACTTACTTGGAGTTCTTTGTGTGTTGGTAACGTGTGATGGTAAAGGAACAGTTTGCTGCAGCTAAGTCTGGCAGGTTGCTCTTTAAATGCCGATTTCGGGTCGCGTTCTGCGTCTGGATCTTAAAACCTTGGGTATTTGATACCCTAGTATTGATTCAGATAATTTCGATCGAAGAAGAAACAACGGTCAGTACCTTCGTTTCGAAAGGTAGAGGTGCAGCTGGATGGTGGAAATAGCAGCCGGGTAGTACATGGAAAAACCTTTCCAGATCCTCCCAAACGCTATTCAGATCCCCCTCAAAAGATTAGATAAGATAAAGGTATAATTGACGTTTTATTTGCAAAGCAGGGAGCAGATCCTGCTTAGCTTCTCTAGTTCACCTTGCTGGAGAAGATGATCCAATTGATAACAGATATCCCAAGGCAGGTTAAACAAGAGGTGACCGGTGATACCCCTTTTAATCCCCTGGGCGTGGTAAGAACACTAGCTCGTTGTTGTTTGATTACTGTAAACACTAACAAACCGATTACAGATCACACTTTGCCACTGCGACCGATGGGTACCCGTGGGAGGGGAGGATGATCTTTGGGAGAATACCAGTACGTGAAGTACGTGAGGCATTCGGTACTGTACAAACGGTAAGCTGACTGTGCATAGCAAACGTAGTTGAGTTTCATTTGCGAGAGCAACAGTGCAGAGGAGGTACCACCCTTGATAAAGTTGCCCTGGCAGTTACGGCGAACGCAGTGAAGAAAGATCAACTCAAGGGGTGGCGTAACGCAGTCCGGTTGGCAACTCACCCAGACCAGGCGCCGTTTGTGGTTTGAGGATTGGATGAAGCAAAAAGGGCACAAGATCGCTGGCGACGTCAAGTGGTGAACGAGAGATCAGTAGACGCTTCATCGAGAAGGCAAAGTCAAATGGCGGGACCTCGGCCCAGGCCTGAACCAAACCGGTACGTTGTGTTTCGGTATGACTATAATTGCAGACTCATCGCAATAATCCTGAATGCATTCTCTTTTTTCTTGGAAGAAGTGCTTATGCATGAGATGATAGACGCTCGAGAAGCTTTTCGAGATTACACCGAAAAGATCAAAGGTCTCAGAGACGTGCCTTCGTCCGGCGGACACCTCTTGTTCTTCAATTGGACAACGTACCGTTGGAAGAGCGCGACAAATCTTGCTCGTAAAGGTGACGACCTTGGGGCAAAGTTGCGCCAGACAACAATGCTGATACGGAAGCTCTCGTTGGAAGCGGGGTGTGAGTCGATTCTCCAACGGAGACTGGCAGTTAATGTGTTCATAGATTGCAAGTTCCTGAGCGACTCAGAACTACTTAAGATTGACAGCAAAGGTCACAATGTTGCGGTATCGTGACAGAGAACGATGCGATTCAGTTTGTAAACTCAAACGACGAACACAGCTGCAGAAGGTGGTGAGATGGCGGTACGGATATATTGCGTGATCGTGATTGAGGACTCTGATCGTGCCACAAGGCAGCGACATGAAAGAAAGTTTCTGAAATCATACTGTTTAGTGTGACTTGATACAATGGACGGTCCATCTCTGAGTGCATGTATCGTCGTATGGGATAGCTCCAGGTTGGGCTCAGCGAAGACGTCTTGGGCCGTTGCTAGCTCTAGTGCACAGAGGAAACCTACTGCCTCCTGCCCCGTTGCTTCAGTCACAGAATTCCCGGGATCATGCTAGTGCCTTATCATGATCTCAATCAGGAGGACTCGTAGCTCATGCAAGCTAGCGAGTGCACGACGACTATTCTTCCGATCGTCATAATCCTCCTGACGCATCGCGCCTTTCTGAGCAGTGTAACGCTCCATCAGAGTCTTTGACGTCGTCGATATGTGCAGCTAATGGAGCATGTTCCAACAATCTGGGGCGGTAACCGCACAAGAGCTGAATATTCCTGTGATTCCTCATAAATTGAAAAGAATGCGTGTGTACAAGAGATTCAACGCTTCAGAGCAGCTACTCATTCAGGTCTGCAGTGATTGCGCAGTTTAAAAGGCTGCTACTTGCGTCAGACGGCATGTGAGGAGTAGCGAAATGAGGTTAGTGTTGGTATAAAATGCATAACGAACAAACAGCGATGGGCCGTCAGTCCATAAGCCGAAATATGCATATTGCCATGTCAAGCTGTTGCTATGAAAGCATCCGCAGCGCCAATGGCCCAGCTTTTTCGGCGCCCCTCCAAGTGGGTTGCTGGCTGTGGAGGAAGTGCAACAAATGCTGCGGCTCAGCGAAAACCCATTCCCATAGTACGCGTCGTACATCAGCCGACACTTTCCGGATAGCATACACTGCTTCTGATCGAGATTCGAGAGGTGAGCTTCCCGGCAGTACACGTCTCGGCCTCGGTTCGCTGTTTTGGTTCGGTGCGATTGTGATGACCGGGCCGGGCTTCGTGTGTTGCAGCTATCGGAGGAAGGCGCGCATGCTTGCCTGTACGATGGAGGCGAAGAGGATTTCGAAACACATCAGAGTATTTCCAGAGAGCACTGAGCTAACGCGAAAGGTATCTTGGGAGCTTGGTGTAGTCGTAGAGGCCTACTTTGACACGTCGAGCCTTCTACTCTGGGTCTGGCAGTAGATTGCAGCACGGCAATGCAAAGCGCGAAGACCGACGGTCGGCGCTTCTGTTCGCGCCTGCGGCGGGTGACATGGTGTAATAATAGATGACCGCGGTGGCGCGGATTGAGAGGAGTACAGTACACGCCTAGCTGGTGCAGAAGATTCCCGAGAGGTCCGGGGTGGGGAGTCTGGGGTAATCGGAAGTCGCGTTCCGCCGATTGCGGGCTAGCCTTTTGGCGCCGTGTTGCGTCGCGTCTTGGACATGTTCTCAGCCCTCTTCGCTGACTTGGGCTCAACGTCATCAGCGTCGCTCATCTAATGCTGTGCCATAATCCTTGTTTCTGAATTATTTCATCATCTGCATTCTCAGATTGGTCAATGCTAGAACTCTGACTCTTGGTTGTTCAGATGTCAGCACGCGACATACCCCGCCTGCCTCCTACCTCACATTATGCGACGCCAAAGCCACCTTTCTGAACAAGCATCATTTGTGCCTCAGCCATCTCTTTTCACCTTGAGTCTCACCGGCACCGGGGTGACAAGAAAAAAGCGCCACGCTAGCCAAAGTATAGGCCTTAACTCAAGGCACAGGCTATAATCGTTATATCTACGCCTAATCCTAGCGTCAGCTTTATAATATAAATAGTATTACTTAGCTTAAGAAACAGCTATAATATAAATAGTATAAGGTATTTATTAAGATAATATAAAAGCGTATTAATAAGATACCTAATTAGGTATTATAAGTATAGCATTTCCTATATATCTAGGTAAAAAGTAACGTTTAGTAACTATAACTATAAGATTTAAGTCTATATAGCTCCTATAGTATAAATATAAAGCTTTAATAATAAGATAGAATAATTATATACCTCTATAATACTAAAATTACTTATTTCCTATATATTTCCTATATAAGATGTAACGTGTAGGACACAGCTTAGCTAGAAGGGCACTAAGGTCCTAACATAATTGCTTCTCTTATTATTACTATAGATAGGGAACTTACTCTTAACCTACACTTCGCGCGTAGAAAGACTAGTAAGAATTATTATTATTACTTTCCCTAGTATACTATTAGAATATAGAGCTATCCCTAACTATTCTCTTGTAGTGTGAAGCAAATACTATTGCCTACAACTACCCCTCACATAAGATCAGTAATCTAGGCATACCTCGGCTATGCGGACTCGCTAGCGTGGCGCTTTTTTCTTGTCACCCCGGTGCCGGTAATCCTCGGACGTGGATCGTACGGAAACAGCATGATCTCGGCCCTCAAGTATCATATAATCAGCGGCAAGATTGGGATGCCCAGCACTCTCACTTTGTCAAACAGGTCGTCCTACCAGATAGAGTACAAATTTCGGACGAATAATGATCGTTGAGCCCAGGTGGGCACCCGAGATTTGGTACAGTGACAGGAAACACATCAGTATCCCTGAATTTCGTACATCGCCATCCTTCCTCACGACCGACTTAGAACGCGTCTGTCACAACCAAACATAGCCCATACTTCCCAACACTTTCGATTGGTCCACGACAATTCCTGTCTAGACTCATGGCGGAGACATGGTTTCAGGATCTGGCCAAGCAGAAACGCCAAGTTGCCGCCTATGGCAGGCATAGCCTCAGAGACTCATGCTCAAACAGAAAAAGAAAGGCAACTCGTGGCGAGCAGGCATCGTCGAGGCTGTGAGTCGAAACAACACTGACTCGCTCGCTTGTGTGAGCTTCTGTCGTCTCAACCCAGACAAGGGATCTGCAGCTGGCGCAGTTACTTGGCTGTCCGCGCCACGTGTATTCCCAAGACCTCAGACGGTGAGATGCGAAACATGTGTCAAGGCGAAATGCAGAGCCAATCGCAAATACGTCTGGAGATGCAAGGGAAGCCATACAGATCCTGGAACAGGCAAGTGATCTTCGCAGCACGACGCAACTAAGCCAGACCACAATCATAGCAGACGACACCTCTCCTCCAGTAAAAAGAAGGCTTTTTAGAAGCGAATTCTGGATTCCGTACTATCGCTATGGCGACAGGGGTCGTTTCTCCGATCGGACTTATGCATGTGTTGCTGTAAGTCAGTTTCGGGTACGGCGGAATCGAGACTTCCAACTTCATCGCGGGTGCTGCGCTCTCAGTCACCTTGCTTGGCCGTTGCTAAGTAAAGAAACGCAATGCTTGACGATGCTGCTAGGCCACCGATACTGATCAGCGCAATCGGTCAATTGGGAGCCCAAGGAGGCGGGGAATTTCTTGGTCTAGGCTGGCTCATCGAATGTCCTACACTGGTATCCGATTTTCTAGCCACACTTATCCCAGTCTAAGACGAACACCATCATTTCAGATACGATGAGCGCAACGGATAGAGTAAGTCTGCTGCGGTACCGCAACATAGTAGGATCTAGTAAGAATGATTTTCTCGCCTGGGTGATGTCTCTTGATTCTCGTAATAAACTTTGCGTTACTTTGTTCGTACAAACATGCTCCAGCTATCGAGATTCAACTGAGAGCTGTGACTAGTAAGAGAGTTGTCCAAGTTCATATTGCCAGGCTATAGTCAGTGCACATGAATAAGGTACTATAGTTACGAGAAGAGAAAACTGTTTAATTGAGAGGGGTATGCGCAGCTATATATTCAAAAAATCCAGACATAACAGCAAGGCACTGAGGATTCACATAAGAACGAGCGAAGCTTATGGGAAAAATGCTCAAATCGACAAATCATTTCGCCATCACGCCGAAGTGCATTTGTACTTGCCGAGATCACTCATCAGCGTGACCAAGCTAGCTGGACCAGAACCAGCCGCTGCTCTTCTTCCTCTCCGCATTCTTTGGCTCAGCCTGCGCTGATTGCGTATCATGGAATGCCCTCCAAGGATCGCGCTGCGGTTCGTCATGTCCTTGGCCACGCTGGGTATGGACAGTCTCTGAGCTCTCTTCTCGCCCATCAGCGAAGCGCTTCTTTAGAACCACTTTGGTTGTAATAGAGCCGTCAGACGCCACGGTTCGCTCGGTCGTCGTAAGGGTGGAAAGGATTGAAGGCTTGGCCTCGGTTATCTGCTCAGCGATCGTAGATGAGACCGACATGTGCCCGGGTGCTGAGGCTGGGCCCCGCGACACAGCGTCCATACGCTCGTAAGCATCCATCTCAGTCTCTGCGTCCTCTTCGTCTCTCTCATGTGCCGCGTCCAAAACAGTATTGTACGTGTCACGTCTGACCGTGTCGGCGAAGGGGAACCGGTCCTGCTTCGGTGTGGGAGGGTCGTCGTGCTGGTCTTCGTGATCGTGGCTGTACTCGTAGCTCGGCTCGTCGAAGGCGGCGAAGTGAGGGCAGCTTGGTTGCTCACCGCGATCCACGGTTTCTTGCAGCTGGTGTTGGGTGATCAGAATCTTGCCATGGACCCAGTAGTTGTCCGATGCATCGGCATCCGTGCCTGCAGGACAAGTGGGCTCTGATGCATCCTGCAGTGCCTCGTTGGGCTCTTGGGGCAACGGCATCTTCCTTCTGTCCCAAGCCTTTGGCTCGTGGCCCCTCATGCAGTGTGGAGATTCGGCCTGTTCGGCTCGTAGGAGATCTTCGTACGCCGCTTGCCAAGGCACGCCGGCCTTGTTCATCTCGCGGCTCTGCTCGAGTGCGCGCGGTGAATAAGCAGCGTCATGGATCTGCGATGCATCTGTGGGCGGCGGCCATTGCCAGGATTTTGACCATGTCCACACCCGAGGCTTGCTGTCATGTGGTCGAGATTCGCTGTGGTTTGTGAACTTGGCAACGTCCGCCACGGGGTCGTCCCAAGCCTTGTCGTTGAACTCGTCGGCCAGTCTTCTGGCCTCTGCCTGCAAGCGCAGCAGTTTTTCCAATTGCATCCAATCCCCGGCCCCCTCTTCGTCAGTGGCTGCCGGGGAGCCCTTGTCATCGGTATCAAAAGGTCGCGGAAAGCCCCAGTCCCACGACCATCCCCACTCCTGGCCCTTCTCGTTGGCCACTTTTTCGATGAGACCAGCATCGTTGCGTCGTACAACCTGCAGCTCATCGCTCTTTGTCGCAGCGCCAAGTATTTCTCTTCGTACATCGTCGGCTCTGCGGTCGAGCTGCATCAGCGTTTCGCTATTGCGCAACACAGCCTGAACGTCGCCAACCCTGAACAGCTCTCGGCCTTCATTTCGCAGCTCAGCAATGTCAGCTTCAATGTCGCGAAGCTTGGCGCACTGTTTTTCGTCGGCCTTGCCAAAAAGACACTGCTCGCGCGCGAGATGCGCGTTGTTGTAGTTGGCGATAGTGGCGGGCAGCGTGAAGACGGTGTTGAGAAGCGACGAGACCTGGGAATCGGCGAAGCGCCGGAAGGCGATGAAGGGGTTGTCTTCGGGTCGCGTGTGATGGCGTCGATTATCGTCGTTGTTGCTCGCCATACTGTGCTTGCTGTGAAGTGGGCATGTGCGTGTCGGTGATGGTGGGGAAGTTGGGGATCGAGGGATGCCTGGAGCGGAGATAGCGGTACCGGTAGGGCACGCAGCACGCGTTACCCAACGCGTAAAGCACATGCACCCGCCCATGACCGTGGCCGGCAGCTAAACCATCTCGCCCGCACTCAAACACGTCCGACACCGAGCATCGTGAGCATGCACCCATCTCGCGCGAGCTAGTCTCTTTGCTTCTCACCATGCAGTCGGCCTCTCTTCATCTATTCTTACTCTCCCCAAGCAATGCACTGCCATTTACCCCACATGTGCTGAGCCGGCTATGACGGTGCTCCAAGATATGCCAGGCCTTTCGCCATGTACACTCGCATGTACAATCCGTATGCACAACCAAGTCGCATCTAGCCGTCAGCTCTCAACATGCATCCCCCCAGGACCACCTACGTAGTAAAACTGCATTTGGGTGTTGCATCGCAATTAAGGCATAATCTTGGCTTTCTTGGGATCTGCGTGACTTCGGGATCCTCTCGGCAATCTACGCAGGAGCCCGGCCTCAACACCATGTCGACGACATCGCCAACAGCACCATGAACCCCACCACGAGCATCGCCATTCTTTGCGTGAGACAAACGCGTAAGGCTCTGACCAAGCAACGCCGTAGTCGGTATATTCACAGCCATATCACTCTAGCACTGCCTACGATCGGCACGTTTTCGGCTTACCGCCCACCGCCAGCCAAGCAGCCAAGTCCCTGGCACGCAAAGACAAACGACTTCAAGGCCTTAGATCGCCCCGGCCTAGAGCCGCACTGCCAATTGGTAGGGCTGCCCTGTCAGGGCAGCCAAACAAAACGCCTGTTTCTGGTGCCCCATGATAGCACTCCACGCTCCAGCGACACACTGTGCGTCATCCCAAGCGGAATCGGGAAGGGCAATCCCCGTCCGTGACTCTTTTCACTCCTGTGCCATTCCTACTAGGGTCTTATCGACCAGCGATCCCATACCCACATTTCCTGTTTCTGTTCTGGTGAATATGTTTTGAAGTGCTGTGTCAAAAGGCTAGGCACGTTACACGAGGTCTGGGATGACTGTATAAGAAGCGAGAGCAAACGCCCCGTCCCAAACTCATCTCACAACACATTCAGCTTCTCATTCCACAATCTCAACCGCACTTCTAATCCAACGCCCCACAACCATCTACTCAGCAGCAATATCAACCGGACTTTTAGTTCAACGCCCCACCACCATCTACTCAGCAGCAATATACGACATCTGCGCTATTGCTACAATACCGACTCCGATATTTCCGAATTCTGCTGTCCTCTCTCCCATAAAGTCTGCAAACTTCGCGACGACACCAACCGCAACCGCATCACAACCTCTTTAGCATTTCAAAGCCTCTTCAACACCACTTCAACATCACTTCGCCAACATGCGCTTCTCCATCATCATTGCCACCTTCCTCGCTAGCATTGCTGTCGCTATGCCCGATCCTCCCCCCCAGGGCTACTCTGGACCCTGCGAGAAAAACAACTGTGGTGTCGATGGCAAGGTTTGCTCAGGTGGTGCTATTTGTGTGGGGTGGCCCAACCTGGATCCCGCCCTGAGGAAAGGCTGCACTTGCAGCCGTGGTTAAACGTCTGGATTGAGATTTGGAGTCACAGACGATTATGTGTACGCAACACCGCATCGCAACGGGAACCCAGCTAATGCCGAGCAGACGAATTAATAATCGGGGCGCACTATATACCAGACTTGTCAACAATCAAGCCAAGCTGCAATCAAGCTGGATGTGGCCCCTGCTCACTAGCGGCCTAGAATACATAGGTATAGCTATACCTAAATAGAGGGATGGCACGTCTCTTTAATAGGCCCGTGGGTGATCGACAAGGCTAATGAGCAGGGACCACATTCAGCTTGATTGCAGCTTGGCTTGATTGTTGACAAGTCTGCTATATACTAGTTTTGTTTAGCAGAGATGTACTATGAATGAATAATGAATCCGAGTTCTTTCAGAGACTTTGACTTGCTGTCATGCTGGCACTGCCAATGAGTGGAAAACAAGTCTAATCATCGCGCACAGGATGATGACCTCTATTTTTCACAGACTATGGAGTTGGCTGGGACGTGCTACATTAGGCTTAGCCCTATTGCGCTGCTGTGACCATATATCCGCCATCCTCTTTGTACCGAGGTACTCCTACTCATGCTACGACACTCTAAATGCTAACAACTGACTACTGCTCGATAGGAGCCCTTCACACCAGATTTCTGACCCGACATCGTCCCGGATCCTCTAATACCTACCATCGACGACATACGACGAGTCAAGGTCAAAGTAGATCTGCACGATACCCTGGACAGCCATCTTCACTCTAAAGACTCGGAATCATAGTTTATATGTTTCAGCTTCTTTTCAGACTCATCATAGTCAACGTACACAACCATTTTAAGCCACCCACCGATTTCGAGATGTTTTAGAGACCTTCCAAATGATACACATCCACTTCTGTTCGATGACAGCGATGGACAATGACGACCATACCAGATCAGCGCAACACCAAGTCCTTCAGAGCCTCTCTTCCCCGGATAGAAGGCACAATTCAATCTAATCCTTCCCCGGATATCCCACCCCATATCTCACTCCACAGCGGCTGAAATGCCCCTGATACCGTGTGATCGCTTCCCGCCCCACGTCCATCAATCTGCATTTCCCACGAATAGACACAACCACATACTCAGTACACATCCTTCTCACACCGGCAATACGCACAAGTACGATATCAGATCCCAGAGGATCGGAAACGCGCTCCCGTGACGCAACTCCGTAGCGCACACGCAGGGATCGGTTGTTGTGGCATATTGCATTTAACCGCGATTAAAGGGGCCAAGCTGGCTGTAGACAACTTTAAGACGGTGCTAAGGAGGACAAGAACCGGCGCCGGAAGCTTCATTTAGATTAATGGGAGGCAACGTTGTTTCGTCGTTTATACTGCATTGGGTAAGCAAAGGGTGCGCTTGGCATAGAGGCTGATCGACGACGTGCATGCACCGTGGTGCGTTAGATGAATCTTCCGGAGCTTGCTGCGTATTGGCAGATTTCCTGGAGCTAATGCAATATTCTCCATAATGACGGGGGACGAGGCGCAGAAGGAGCCGAGGTCGGTATGGTATACGGATATTGTTCGTAATGAGAGGGAGTGTGGGGAGAGCGCTAATTTTGTCCTGCAATATCTGCATAGGGCCGAGGAAAATGGGAATTTGGTATAAGAAGGCGGAGGCTTGGAAAGAAGATTAAGGTATCCAGTCACTTACGTTCCTTACAGCTCCCAGGTCAAGTAACAGTCAATAAACCAATTTCACCATGAAGCTTTCTCTCGTCACCATCTTGTCTGCCACCGCGCTGGTTTCGGCTGCACCCTTCGCTGAGCCCGAACCTTTTCTCGATGAGCGCCAGGCTGCTCAGAGCATCGATGCTGCGATGAAGGCAAAGGGCAGGAAGTACTTCGGTACCTGCTCTGACCCAGGCCGCTTCAACAGTGGACAGAATGGTGCCATTATCAAGGCAAATTTTGGTCAAATCACACCTGAGAACTCGTGAGTCTCATCGAACTCCGAAGCAAGATATATGGAAAGCTGACTGTTGGACAGCATGAAGTGGGATGCGACTGAACCCCAGCGTGGCTCGTTCAACTTTGGCACTGCCGACCAGACCGCCAAGTTCGCAAAGGACAACGGCAAGCTCCTTCGCGGTCATACCACCGTCTGGCACTCGCAGCTGCCCAGCTGGGTTTCGTCGATCAGAGACAAGGCCACGTTGACCACCGTCATGCAGAACCACATCAACTCTTTGATGGGCCGCTACAAGGGCCAGGTCTATGCCTGGGATGTTATCAACGAGATGGTGCGTACACCCTCACAGTCAGGATGCATCCAGAACGCGTACTGACTGTCCTGCAGTTCGAAGAGAATGGCAATTTCCGTGCCAGTGTCTTTTACAACGTCCTCGGTGAGGACTTTGTCCGCATTGCATTTGAGACAGCCAAGGCTGCAGACCCGGATGCTAAGCGTTATATCAACGACTACAAGTAAGCACAGCCTCTAACACTGAATGTTCTTGTGCTAATGACCGCCCAGCCTGGACCAAGCTTCTTACGCAAAGACCCAGGCCATGGTCAGAAACGTAAAGAAGTGGATCGCCGCCGGCATCCCCATCGACGGCATCGGCTCCCAGGGTCACTTGCAATCCGGCCAGGGCGCCAACGCTCCAGCTGCCATGGCCGCGCTCTGCGGAGCAGCCCCCGAGTGTGCGCTCACCGAAGTCGACATCCAGAACGCCCAGCAATCCGACTGGACCAACGTCGTCAAGGCTTGCTTGAACCAGAGCAACTGTGTTGGCATCACCGTCTGGGGCGTCCGCGACTCCGACTCCTGGAGGCCTCAGGGCAACCCGCTTCTGTTCGACTCCAGCTACAAGCCCAAAACTGCTTACAATACTGTTCTTGCTGCTCTGCAGTAAGCCCGTCGTATCCCATCGAGGGAGGGCAATTCTCTATATATCTTTTCGATCGTTGTTGGGGAGTATGTACATATACTGAGGGAATAAAGAGAGCTCCTTGTCTATGCATCCTGATGCTTCATTTCAGTCCATCTTGCTCTCTCGTCCAGTAAGGACGCTATCCTTCTGCGCGGTCTTCAACGCCTTGATGATACTAACACCGGCATTCGCGCTTGCACCCACGTCAGCTTGTTTCGTCCAGAACATGTCGGCCGCAATGATGCGAATACTCTTTCGCCTCTCCCGCTCGGCCACATCAAGATGCGACTTCTTCTGTGCGTTTGCCTCGAGCTCATCCAGGTGTTTCTTTCTCCTCGCATACCGTTCAGCCCTCTCCTTCCGCGTTTGCTCAGAACCAATCCTAGATAAAGCAAATCGCACGGCAGCCCTAAAGCCCATGAATATATGCTCTGAGATAAGGACGGTGAGTGGGAGACTAGCCCATGTACTCAAGCCAAAATAATCGGCAAGGAGCCGCTGGCTACCAAACATGTGAACGATGGCGGCACTGCTGACACTGCCTAGCCATGTCAATGACTCTAAACTAGCCACCCATGGTCCGATGCCGTCGCTACGTGTCGCATGAGGACGCTGATGTTCAACGCAGATCTTTAGGAAGTCGGACCGTAACTCGAACCAGTTGTTGATGAAGAAGCCAATTGGTACCAGAGGCCACACTGGGCTAAAGAGTGCGAGGTAACCAAATTGGATGACCATTTCTGCAATGTCTTCCTGGACATTGTATTGTGGCCTCAACGCTTGCCTCCTCGTGCGGCGCAGAAAGCGAGATTCGGCAGGGTCTTCGTCCATAGGACCTGCGTATATCTCGCTCCTCCGCTTATTTGCTCTTTTAGCTTGCCGGTCGCGCCACCATTGCTTTAGTTGCGTCTTCAACCAGGGTACCCCAAGCTCTTCTATTGCGCCGGACACCTGTCCAGTAACGGTGAGTGCTATGACTTCGTTGCGCAGCCGGTCAGGGTCGGCCCTGAATATCAGCTTCGACCTATTTTGGGCGCCTAGTGTCGCATCGATGACGTGCTGCAACAGGGGCACGATTTTGTCGCCAAAAGGTACGTACACGAATGCCGTGAGGAGAATTGGAAGGTAATTTGTGATCGAGTTGAGCACAAAGATCTTCTGTGTCAGCGACATTTCGTAATGATCATCTGTTCGATGGTTCTCGTATTCTGTCAATGCGGTAGCAATGTCTTCCAGCAGGTTTGTCGCATATGGTAAGAATATGGCAAGAAGAACAGTGGGTAGGTACTCCTGGATCGCCATTAGGATTACTCGGCAATGATGTGAAACAGAGTACTTACCAGATAGAACTTGTAAGGCCCTCCGTATGCTTCCCCGATATATGTCTCAATAGTGAAGACGAAAGCGATGAGAACCCCGAGTAGCAGAGCACTGACGAGGACGAATGGTATGACGACGAGCTGTCGCACAATCCTCTTCCACCTTGGGAAGACCTGTCGTTTTCTCCCGGCGGAGTCGATAATCTCTTGCTCATAGCGAAACTGCGGGCGGTTCACCTTGAGATCGCCTACTCCTCGTACGTTCCATCGAATAGCGAGGTCGGTCTGCTTGATCTTCCAATACTCCAAGAACACTGTGCACCAGACACCAATGAGCATTGCAAAGAGGAGAGAGTATTTCGGTAGGAATGCCCAGGCAAATATACCAGCAGCACACGGAAATGCCAAAGAGCGGAAGTAAGTCTGAATGAAGGCGAAGTAGAAGGCAACTTTGGCGCCCCACAGATCACGGATTCGATCTAGGTCGGCTGGTTCCAAAAACATACGTGTGCTCAAATGCGCCAGCAATGCGCGGTTCGCGCCTTGGTTGTGCAATGGGAAGATGGAAGTCACATTTTCCCATGGGCGAAAGCCTGGAGTGATACCTGCGCCTCCAAACTCCTTGCGCCAGTTGACGAGGTGATACATTGCCAGCAGGTCCTCAGCCTCGAAAGCTGCGCTGACTACTGTTTTTGCAGTGCCACCAGGATGATGTTTAGTGATACCATACAGCCAGTCTTTGACTCTGCCAAAAAATCCGGTAAGTTTTGTGCTGGGACAGATTCTCCATGGACAGCTCCACATACCGGGACTTGTAAACAGTGTTGCCAAGCAGGTCTCTAGGCGCTTGCACGAATACTAGCAATGTTTGGTCGTAACCGGGGCGTACTTCAGTATTAAGGCCTGCACCCTCTAGATCATGCAATAGCGCCTTGCACTCCGCAATCGCGACATCGGCATCTGACGGTCGTCAGCTAGCCGCCTCACGGGCGTAGTCACTCAACATACCGACGCTCCCAAAGTCATACACGACGACATACTTGTCGTTGTATGTGATGTTAGCAAGCTCGGTGTCGTCTCCGAGGGTCGTGTCCGATCTCTGCAAGGGCCTGATTTGCATGACCGGAACGGCTTAGAACGATCCAAAAAGCAAGGATGGAGGTCGAGACTGAGAGAATTAGGGGCCCATAAATGTGGCTGGACGTTTTATAGGTGCAGTCGAAGCGTCGTCAGCATGCCCAGTCGTGGCTGCTGTGGAGTCGGGTAAGCTTCAGCTTTGTCGCGCATTGGTGATCGCAGGGGCGACCAAAGCTCCTGAATGCCAAACTTAGCAATTCGTGCCGATTGATCCGAAGTCCTGGGAGAGGAACAATCATCATCTCCAACAACGTATTGGCGTGCAGCAATTGAGACAGGAGTATATCTGCACGATAGGATTGAGATAGAGGAAAACATTAAGTTTCGGATATCAGAGCGTAGTAAGACGTATGGTTAAACAGCTGGGCACGCTGTCACATGTGTGCGCCCGTTCCAGCCTAGCGCCTGCTGTCGATGACGCAGGCCCCTTGTCGATCTACGCGTCGACGCGTCTCGACGCGCTTCCATATCAACAATGCTTAACCTTAACAACCCCTTTCTTCGCACTGCTTTTGCATGGTCCTGCCGACCCAGACTGGGCAATAGAAAGAGGTTTGCATTGTATGACGACCCAGGCGCCAGCAAGTCACACACGTATCTGGCTCACGACGCAACCGTGCGTAATGACATTGAGGTCAAATCAGAAGAATGAATGCCAAAGAATTATGGCTATCTTCCGAAAGGCGACCGGTACAAAACGCTTCACTGCCGCAAGCTTACTCATGAACAAGGCCGAAAATTGTACGTTGTTATAGATAAGAAGAAATGGAGGATTGGGATTCGTGTCCCTTTGAGTATCCTACACGAGGTTCACGCACAGGCAAAACAAACGTTGGCTGCCCGCCGCGCTAAAACGGCGCAACGCGATGCTACTCGAATGGCCAAAATAGGTGCTGAATTGGATGTTCAGTTTCCGAAGATACCTGCAGCGGCCAAGGAAAAGGTACTGAGACACGGCTTCAAGAAGCAATCTGGGAGAGGCCACCGGACGAGATTACCGCCATTGCCGCGCAGAGTCTTCCTTGCTGTCATTGCGCATGTAGGTCGAATACACACCGACTATGATGCTCTATTGAAGAAGAAGGGAAAGATCAGGAAGATTGAAAGAAAAGCTATAAGAGAAACTATAAGAAAATCTACAAGAAAAGAAATTGAGGCAGAGATGTAGAGTTGGGGTTACGTCAAGGGTGGGAAGCAAGCACCCTCTGGAGGATCGACTTGATCTACGCTTCTTATCGTTCAAGTATGCATGTCAATCCCTACATGTCTGTAGTCTACGTGTGTTCAATTGTTGACCGCAGCCAGATCCGGTACCATGTCTGACATTCGCTATGAGCAGCGCATGGTGACCACAAGAGGGTGACCAATTGAAATCAAAGCCTCTCCCAGCCGTCGCTTGGCACTGGCACAACGCGATCAAGACGAGAGAATTACTGCCGAGGTGGTGGAATGGTACAAGCAGAAACACAGCTACACCCACCAAAACAATCGTGCAGTGACATTGAAGACTAAGGGAATGGAGCAAACAGGTCTAATCATCTAAGAATAAGTTGAGGGAGAACCGTCAACCTGCTCGTAGTCAATATGAGTACGACAATCTGTTTATGAGCACATTTGAGAGAGATTTCTTTGTCTCAGCACGAGAACAGTATCGGGACGAGAGGGCATACATATTTGATGAGTCATTCTGGAATTAAAAGTATAAAGTGCAGTTGAAGACCAAACGCCTATGATATGGTATCGGCTATGCAAGAAAAGACGTTTACAGACTCCGCTCACTCCACGCTATGCCATGATCCAAAGCCTATCTGACGCCCGATTATGATACTCCAGCTGCGTAGTAACCTTTGTGCCTATGAAACATGTACAAATCCATGGCTGTTGCCTGTATATCCAGAAAGAAGCCAGCAAACACTAGCCTTCATCCGAGTCGACCACCATACTCTCGCCAAAAGCACTAAGATCTTCATCTGCTACCCCTTGTGCATGCCGTCTCCTACGACCTCGCCTGCCCGCAACGCGGTTCTGTTCAATCTCGCGCAGCTTGCCATTCATCTTTCGTTCGAGCTCTTCAATCTCTTCGTCTTCTTCCGCACCCTCGGCCATATCTGTGTGCCCGGATTCAAGGAGCCTGCTCTCTGACTCGTTGATTTCCAGCGCGCGATTGAGGAGATCGGTAGCCATGGGGTCCTGGGGCGCGACAGCGAGGGCTTCGTGCAAGGTAACGATGGCATCCCAGGTTCGATTGAGATTGAGAAGCACTAGTGATTTCGCTGTGAAGACACTAGGATCCTTCATGCCATGGCGAAGTACCTCGTCGAATGTCGCAAGTGCTTCGGTGAACTGGTCGCATTTTCGAAGTGCGTGCGCAAGGTTTATCCGTGTGGGTATCCAGGCATCTGGATCTGCTTCATTTTGTTCTGAGAAGGCTAGTGCGCGGCGAAAGAATTGTATAGCGTCTAGAAGCTGCCCTTCGTGGAAGTAGACAACGCCCATCTCGTTAAGAAGGCAGGGATCGTTCTCGCACAGATCATATGATGTCTTCAAGTATTCTCGTGACAGGCTGAGATTGTTCAACTGAAGGTTCTGCATACCGAGGAAAAGCTGTGGGAGATGCGAGCCCTGGAAGAGGCGTGCGGCGGTAGAGTAGGCGGAGATGGCTTGATCATGCTCTCCTTCTGCGGCAAAGGTATGCGCGAAACCTATCCACGCAGGGCCAAAGTGTGGGTCCATCATTGAGGACTTGGAGAAGTAGCGGCGTGCTTCGGCTATGCGACCGATGGCGAGATAGTAGGTACCAACAGCGAACCATGCGCATGGTTCTGAGGGATTCGTGTCCGCGAGCTCGTGCGCAAGCAGGAACAGAGTGTTCTTTTCCCCGAGCTCATGTAAGGATGCTATGTGTATAGGCATGATGTTGAAATTGTACTTGTCGTTGGCGAGGACGGCCGATGTGAGGGCGAGGGTGTCGCGGAAGCGGCAGAGGGTGAACATCAGGTCGGCTTTGGAGAGGACGATGTCTGGATTCTCGCCAAGACTGTAGTGAGTCGTGAGTGTCTCGGTCGCGTTGGCAAACTCCTCCGGTCTGGTGTACTTGGACAATCGTGTGGTGTAGAGCGTCTTTGTGAACGAAGCCGCCTCTTGCGAGAGCGAAGGGTTGTTTGTGACGTTGATGGTGTCGAAGTTGAGCGATTCCAAGAACTTCCACTCCTCCTCGGGGGCCATGAGCGAGTTGGACATGAGTGCATCAAAGGCTTCGAAGCATTGCACATCAATCTGCACGGCTGTCTTGTAGCACTCCTTGGCCCGATCGAAGGAATTCTGCTTCGCATAGCACACGCCTCTCAGGTAGCACATGCCTGCTTCCGACTTGATGTTGTTAACATCTTCCCGATCGCGCTCCTCGCTCGTCGGCAGGCGCTCGTTGCGCGAGCCGTTCTTGTTCTGTCGTGCGCCTGCCCGTGTGTTGACATCGACATGCCGCAGTTTGGTACGCGTGTTGCCTGGCGCGGAGATGAGATGAGTCGGGTTCTTGTCGCCCAGTATGTTCAGGGCGTCTTCCAGTTTGCCCAGCTTGAGGGAGCAGTGCGCGGCGAGGTATCGACACTGGGGAGTGCGTTCGATGAGGTTTCCGCGTGCCAGGAGTGACTGCGTCCTGTTGTAGTTGCCGGTGGTGAAGTGTACCTGGGCTAGCCAGAATGCATCTTGGTCGTCGTCTGCACTATCCCGTCAGCATGTGCGCAGATGCATACGTGCGGTCTTCATACCTGTCAGGGCCAGCAGTTTGTCTGCGACGAAGATGGCCGTGTCGTATTGGCAGCGATTGAGGGCTTCTTGGCGCCACTCACGAAGATACTTCTCCATGGTTTTGCTATTGCATCGGACAGACTATGTCTGGGCAGGACGGCAGATTTCCCCAAAAGAATAACGTGTCTCTGGTCGAGGCTGCAGTTGGCGGCGGCGCGGTGTTGGTGCCAGGGTCGCGCCTGTCTGACGCGAGAGCACATGTTTGCGGGGTTCCTGCCGCAGCGGGCCGCCTTAGTCAGCCAAAAGTTCCGCTCCTCCAAGGCTGCCTTCACCCCATACGGAATCTCCGACACCCAACACCCACTACTACACCACGACCGCATCACGCGACACATTCGCCCGTCCAACGCAGAACGCCTCTGTGTTGTAAAACTATCGTCCCGAACCCCGATCCACGTCGATTTCGCGTAATCCGCCGCCATGTCTGAACGAAAAGTGCTCACCAAGTACTACCCGCCAGACTTCGACCCCTCGAAGATCACGCGTCAACGCGGTCCTAAGAATGCCGGCCCCAAGCTGATGACTGTGCGCCTCATGGCCCCATTCTCCATGAAGTGCACTCACTGCGGCGAGTTCATCTACAAAGGACGCAAGTTCAACGCGCGCAAAGAGACGACGGATGAAAAGTACTACAACATTGCCATATTTCGCTTCTACATTCGGTGCACGCGATGCTCTGGCGAGATCACCTTCAAGACCGACCCCAAAAACATGGACTACGAATGCGAGCGTGGCGCAAAGAGGAACTTTGAGCCATGGAGGGAGGCCAAGCTAAACGAGGAGACCGAAGAAGAGCGCTTGGATCGCATCGAGAGAGAGGAAGCGGAGCGCGATGCGATGAAGGAACTCGAATCAAAAGTCCACGATGCGAAGACAGAGATGGCCATTGCAGATGCTCTAGACGAGATCCGCTCCAGAAACGCAAGACTGGAGAAGGCAGAACGCGAAGGCACAAAAACCGATGTCCCGCCCGATGCGGCCGACGAGCGACGGAAGAAGCAAGAGGAAGAGGATGCAGAGGCGGCACGACAAGCATTCGCAAACCGGAGCATGCCTGACATCGGCGAGGAAACAATCGATGAAGACATGTTCGACGCGCCTATCGAGGTACCTGTGGCCACAACCTTTACCAAGAAACCAAAGGAGAAGAAAGACTTCAGCGCTGCACTAGGGATTAAAAAGAAGACACCTGCATCGGCTCCTGCGCCTCAGACCAAACCTGCTGCGCCACCCTCAAAATTATCCACCATGCTTGTTGCTGGCTACGACAGCGATGATGATTGAGCCACTTCGGGAAAGACTGTCTCAAATATTCCCGCAACAACAAAGCGAGGCACACAAACCACAACACCGTGCTGCACTACGCTTTTTCCAATCACATTCATGCGCAATCCTTGTAATACTGATGATCATGCGGAAGGCCGCTAGGATCTTAGGTACCCCAGAGCATGGTTAGTTGTTTCAGTAACCAACGAAGAAAGTTTCACGAGCTTATTGTTATAGTCAGTCGCAACGTTATTATTGCACTGCATTTGTCCGAACTGCCGAGGCTGGTCCAAATAGCGCCTTGGAAACCGGTAGCGCCGGAGAAATGCCACAACCTTCGTATACAACTCTACTCTAACCCCACACCCGCTTGCTAAACTTGGATTTGTTGAAGTAATGACGAATTTTCCCCGCAAATGTGTCCGGTTCCCTGACTTGATGCTTCTGATACCACCGAGACCTGGATGCCTTGCCCCCTTGGGAGGGAAAGCCGTTGCGGAATCCTCGGGACATGGTACCTTGGACGGACCGCGTAGCAGGGCTATATGAGCACATGTCCTGAGAGCTCTATAAATTGTCACTGCAGCCTTTCTTCCACTCGTCACCTCCGGAATTACTGAACTTCGCTCACGATGCGTCTTCTCGCTTTGTGCACCCTGCTTCCTAGCATCCTTGCTCTTCCATCTCAGACTCTCGACTTCGCAAGATACGGCATAGCGCCACGTGCCGATCCGTCCCTCACAAACTACCTTGGCGTCTTCTTCCTCGGTGACAAACCTTCTGTCTACTTTTACCTTTCTAATGGCAACAATGCGAACTCCATGGTTCCCATGAATAAGGGTCAACCTGTTATAATTCCTACAAAAGGTACTCAAGGCGTTCGTGATCCAGCTATCATATCTGGCGGAGCAGCGGAAGCTGGCAAAAAGTGGTACATCATTGGCACAGACCTTGACATTGGCAAGACAACGTGGGATGCATCCCAACGTACGGGCTCTCGCGGAATCTTCGTTTGGGAGTCTACCGATCTTGTAACATGGACCAACGAGCGCCTTGTGACCGTTGAAGATTCCACAGCTGGTATGGTGTGGGCACCCAGTGCCATCTGGGACCAAGCCAAAGGCCAGTACTTTGTTCACTGGGCTAGCAAGTTCTACCCTACTTCCGACCCGCAACATACCGGTGCACCTTCGTCCATCCGGATCCGTTACGCGTACACCAAAGACTTCAAGACCTTCAGTGCGCCCCAGGACTATATCAACCGATCACCCACCAATATCATCGATCAGGAGTTCCTCGACCTAGGAAACAATGCATACGCGCGCTTTCTGAAGGATGAAAGTGCAAAGACTGTTTTTACTGAAATCTCTACCAACGGACTGTTTGGTACCTGGTCTAGGCCTGCAGGTGCCAATGCTATCATCGCTTCCGGTGTTGAAGGTTAGTCATGTCTCTATAGAAGTTGGTGATGAGACAAACACTGACCTCGTATACCCAACTATAGGTCCTGCGCCTTACTGGGACAATCAAGTTGCTGGCAAGGCGCATCTATTGCTTGACTACTACGGAGCAGACGGATACAGACCTTACGAAAGTACTGATGTGAAGAGTGGCAAATGGACAGCGAGTGACCGGAGTGCTTGGCCTCAGAACTTGAGGCACGGGAGCGTTCTGGGCGTCAATGCGACACAGGTTGAGGCCTTGAGGAAGAAGTGGGGTGTATAAGGCCATAAGTGTCGTGCTAGGTTGATATTCTGGATGGATCTTTGCATTCACTTAGTTGCGGGAAAGACAGCCTTGTTCATCGTATCGCATGATGGCACCCGCCCTGTCCCCACGCTTACAGGCTGTTGGGGTTTAGCAAATACGCCTGGATTCGATCCGGCTTCTTCGTTTTCTTCCAACCCCACGACTCGGACTCGTTGTTCATTATGAAGTTCCTTTTCCATTGCTGTCTTGCCGGCCTCGTTAGCTGTGGCAAGTAGTATTACACTCAACTCGGACCGATAACACGGGCGTGTCTCGACGGTGACGGTCAGCACGCACAGACCGACAAATATTGTAATTTTGTAAGGCCACATCAGATGCAGATCCGTGTTTCGCACTAATGAACGGGCCGAACCATTGATTCGAGTCGAAGCATAGCGATGGATCAACGATCATTCCAGACAAGGATGGGAAGATTCCTGAGGTATCGAAGCAGCATTGCGAGGTGGATGAGAAGATGCACAAGGTCAGACATGTCTGGTCCTATTGATTCGGTATCATGTCGCAGGCCAGTCTCGATGATAGGAGACTGAAATGATCATGACCTCAGAGATCTTTAGTACTGAGGTTGAGGGGATCATCATACTAACGACTTTACAAGCATAGCAGAGACTAAGCCCTAAAAGTGGCTTGGAACGGATTTCATTACCGAGGACGAAATCGGAGCCGAAACTGAATCTACTTTGGCGCTTGTTGAGACATCTTCCTCTACTCTTTCGCCTAAAGCTCCATTTGAATCACTGTCTCAGGACATTGCCTACGCCGTGTCTTTCAAGTCCGTGCAACGACTTCGAGGCCGACCACTTCCTTCTGCAGCGGGAACGGCAACCCGACGGTGACAGTTCTGTATTGAATATTCAAACACAACAGGATGGCGGCTATCTTTTCATGGACCTGCTCCTCTCCTCTGCGACGAAAAGCACGCGCTACTAATGTCAGGTTCGATGACACTCCTGGTTATCCGATGGAACAGACAAGGCAGCAAGGAGCATCGTGAATAGGAGGAATCCGGTTAGGTTACACAAGATTTGGACAAAGTCTCGATGCGAATACGTGTATGAAATGACGTAGCAACGTCTGTTGAGGCCTGGTAGACACCAGAGTGGTCCTAGCGCGCTTTCTCAGGCACCCGGGCGACTGGATATGATGTTCTCTCACCTCCAATGCAGATCGCAAATCCCGCAATGAACGGAGTGGCTCCTTCCTATGAACTCTTGTAATCACCGCATTCTGCCACGCTGACCCCCAGTCGCTAATCTAGTCTAGCTCGGTCCTCTAGCAAAGACCAAAGCTGATTTCATCTTTGCACCTTCACGCCAAGTTCCATCAACAACGTTTCAACCCACCAGTATGAGGCTCACGCGTATTATTCTATTTGCGGGTCTCATCTCTCTCGGCGCGACTGAGCCTTCGCACAATCTCACCAATGTCGACCTCGAAAATCTCGAGTACCGAAACCTTACCCTGAGCGCAAGAGGCGACAGCGACGACTCACCATCTGACGACTCACCATCTCCCGCCCTCCGTCCCGCTGACGATGAGCTCTGGTATAATTCTAAGTGTCGAGGGGCGAAGTTGATGTTGGCAACTACTCAAAACCCACCAGAAGCCGAGCGGTTCATCAGTCCCTTAGCATCTCCTTGGGATGGCGAAATGAGGCACGAGCTTGCCATGTGGGGTTATAAAGAAGGAACAAAAAGCCCCGATGATTTCACATTCGGAGCGATTCAACCACTGCTAGATTCAATGGGAATATCCACACAGATATCGCTTTATGGAGGACCTAACTACTGTTACTCGGTGTATCATGCCGATAGCGACATTGTTGAAAGAGATCCATACGGAAACCTGCCACCCGTTTCAGATCAGCACTATACTGTCAATGGTAGGAGATACCGAGTAAGGACATAGCAAGCAATGCTACTGACGTCCCTGCACATCCTACTGACGATTTCTTCTCATCTAGGTCACGGGCGCACATTCGACCATGATTATGAATCATGAATCCGGTTACATACTTTTCGTTTCCCGCAGCTCTCCCGAGCAAGAAGCGCGCGAAACATGGGGACTACAAGAGGAAGATCCTGTTCCGCTTGATGAGTTACCGGCTCTTCGTGCGAGCTCCGACATAGCATGGGCTTTTTGGAAGCGAACAACTGATACACTGGGGAAGATTGCTTTCTTCGCGTCTTTGCTCATTACAAATAGCGAAACAGAAAAGGTCATCGATAGGGTGCTGGAACGCAGGACGATGACGGTCGTGCCAGTTTGGCCGGGTATGCTTGTCGACGTTACGTCCGAAGATTACTTAGCTTTGTTGGGTATGTTCTTATTACTCGCTTCTGATGTCGCTAAATCGGTGTCTTTCATACGTCAAGCTCTGGATAGTACTAACGATGCATTTCTGTTCAGGAACTCCCAATGGTCGAGGTGTAGGATACTTCCTTGCTCAGCACAAGGCGCAGATTGGCGGCAATCTCTACGTCAAAGCCATCCGAATCTACCGTGCGCGAGAGACTTCGTGGCTATCTAACATGATCTTCATTGTTGGCTGGGCACCTTCCCCACCGCCACCTGTACCGAACGATCCGATAGAGGTTTTGGTACCGCCTATTGCTTCTCGTATGGAGGATTTCATCGACATGTATGGAAATGGAGTGACGAAGAGAAGCGATGATGGAAAGAATCTTGTGAGGAATCACAAAATTTGGATAAAATTGTAATCGAGCGACTGTTGCGCGGTTCTCCGCGTATAATGTACCCTTGGACGTCTTTGTTCTATCGTGTAGCTAAGTCATGAGGGAAATGCTAGTTTAAAAGTCGTTTTGTCATGTTTTTGGGACCTCAAGCCGACCTCACATTGCTCTCGGTCCGTGAAAGCTCGTGACCTTGACTGTCTTCTTTGCTATAGCAAAGCTTCTAGCGTTATCCATGCGCTTTCACTCTGAGTACAAACGGCGAGAGCATGGAGCTCTTCTCGCTTGAACAGCATTTGTGGGTCGCTGCATGACCAAATTTGGCAACTTTCTCACACTCTCTCACCTCCTCCATACACGATCTCACGGCGCAACTTCCACGACCAAATCCCGGCCCCTAACATGCGAACCATTTCAATTACATGTCTCAACGCACTCTTTGGCCTGGTTGTAGGCGAGATTTCATTGCTTTGTCCAAGCGAAACGCAACCCGATGTCTCTTGCTCCAATGTTGAAGATAGTCGTAGCATAGTCAAAAGAGCGCCACCTCTTGGCCCAGCTGACGACTTCTTATGGCAGACTTGTGGCTGCCGCGGCCAGAAGCTCCAACTACTAGATACGCTCGATCCTGTCCACGCCGCCAGATTCGTCACTCCACTGAACAGCCCATGGACTGGTACCCTCGAAAACGAACTCAAGACCTGGGGTTACAGGGATAACAGCGCAAACGATGATATACAAGACTTGTGCGACTTCACTATGAAGCCGATGTTCGAAGCTGCCCTCAAGGCCCTGGGAATCGGTGCAGGAAGTGCACAGTATGGCGGACCAAACAAGTGTTTCTCTTACGTCCACCGGGAAGGCCCTGCAGTCCATCTGTTACCAAATGGCCAGATGCCGCCCAGAGAACAACAACGTTATACCGTTGACGGAGTTAGCTACAGGGTTACAAACGCGTATTACACCATAGGCATCAACGCGCGGGATGGTGTCATCCATCTCATCAACCGCAAGTCACCGGAATCTGCGGCCAAAAATCTGTGGAAAGTTGATAATGTTGCAAAGAACGAGCTACCGGCGCTGAGGTCGAGTTCAGATATAGCCTGGGGCCTGTGGGAGACGATGAGCCCTGGCAACTTGGGTAATATCAACTACATATTCTCTCACCAAGTTGTCAACAGAGAAACTCAGCAGATCGTCTTGAGGGCTCTGGATGGTGAATCACTCAAAACTTGGCCAGGGACTGAGTTCGTAGCTGGAGAATCCTCTGAATATTGGGCTTTGTTAGGTAAATCACGCACCCACATTGATACTGCACAGTACTGACAAGTTGGATCTAGGATCTCCAAATGGCAAGTATCCTTGTACGAATTGCATTTGAGATATGTACTGACTTCGTATACCCACATTCTAGGTATAGCAGTGGGCTACCTTTTAGGGCAACACAAACCTCAGATCGGCCACAACAGATTTGTTTCCAGTATACACGTCTTCCAGGGCGCACCAGCGCACCCAATGTTGCCGGGCGGCGTCTGGCCGTGGTTGTGTTTCGTTATCAAACCGGCACCTTTTCCAGCACCGGAACCCCCAGACGAGGTCATGGGCGGGGGAACCAGTTTGGCGCTCGGTAAACGCGATCTTGTGGGTGGAGGGCTAGTGGTAGAGCGATCCGAAGACGGGAAGAACATTGCTAGGAGTCATAAGGTCTGGGCAAATCTTTAACGGGGCAGTGAAGTAATAGTCAAGACAGGTACAAAGGCGATGGGCTCGCTCGGAACCGCGTTCGTAAACCTGTAGCCTTAGATCTAAGTGTAGAAGGGCTACAAGATCTTGCCAGCTCCATAATCTAATCAGACGACGCTTCATGCACTGTACTGCATTGCATTTCAGAGATGAAACTAGATATCCTAGACCAAATTATTTGATGGAATCTTCAAAAGCTTCCCCATATTGTTCCATGCGAAACAGTAGGTATGGCAGCGAAGTCAGCTCAACCTCCGCCACTCTATATCTATCATGGTCCTACCCGAACCACATGTTCTCTTACAATGTTCCTTCCATGATCCCTCCTTCTCACAACTTTCGACCGCAATACTCCAGGTGGTGACGTATCCATGGGATCATGCTCAATCGGTGTGCCAGGCTCTGGCAGCTCTGGCGGTGGCGAAGGCACATCTCCGACCCAAAAGAGAATGGTCGCATGCGAACTATCTCCGTTGTCTGACTCGAAGACAGTTATCTTGGAGACGTATTTGTCTCCGCCCAACTGATGCTTGTGCTGAGCAAGGAAGTATCCCACTGCCCGCCCGTTGGCGGATCCTATCGAAAGGTTTCCATCAGTATGACTGATGCAGCTCACAACAAAGGTAGGAACTTACCAAGAATAGCCAACCCCTCTTCCGAAGTCGAGACAAAGTCTACCCCAGGCCACTTCTTCATATCATCGTCCGATCCTATACCAAGTGCTCTTTCTAGAATATTATTCGTCTCATCGTTGGTTATAAAGAGACTGAATATCTTGCGGATACTGCCAAGGGAGTGGTCAGGCCACATTATCTTATTCCATAAACCCCACGCTAGGTCGGAGCTCGCCCTGAGATCGGGAAGTTCAGACGGTTGCGGCGTTTTTTTCCATAATGCCTTTGCGACTACCAGGGGGCTATTGCGTGAGATGAAGTATAGGACACCGGCGGGTGCGTTGACGCCGAAGGCGTAACTGCCGCCTGTGCACTAGAGGTAGCGTCAGTTGATGGGCTTCTTGGGTTACCATGATATGTAGTTTAGTTTGCTAATTAGCTGCGCATGATCACTAAACTTACCCTCTTTGTTTGCCCGCTCGGGCCATTATAATACTGCTTGTCATAAGCCACGCCCATATGACCCTCATCATCAACGTCATCGGGGTTTTCCGGATCAAAAATCACACCTGGGCCGTCGAAATGGTTCGCGACCCAACATTGGTTGTCACCCCCGTCACTGACATGCTCACCATTGATGCCCAGAGATTCTAATGCCGGCGACAGTCCATTCTCAATGAAGCGACACCAGCCTTCCTCTTCTAGCCAATCGTCCCATCCCCATTGCACCATCTCTTTTTTCAGGTCGCCGTCCCAGGGTGAGAACAGGGGGTCGATGTAGCGTGTGCCTTGGCTGGCGTCCCGGGTCATTGCAAGAAGGAGTTTTTGACCTCGACATACACATTTGTTCCAGGCGGCATCGTCGATTGCAGAGGTGTGAACGATTTGGTCGGGTTCTGCATCGCTTGTGATTTTGTTGTTGGGTAGATAGGGGGTTTGATTGGCAGTATTGAGTGATGAGATGTCCACAGGAGGGGACTTGGGAGATGACACAGAGTGCCTACCTGTAACAAGTGCTATTATAGGGGCAATGGAAAAGAGTTTAAATGCCTTCATGTTTGCGGAAATGAGGTTGATGATAGTGTACAAGAGGTTGAGGAAGGATTATGGAAACGAGTGTTTTACGGTAGAAGAATAAGGAATCTACAGCAGTCAAGTCAGATTGTGAAAGCGTTGCAACCTTGGTTCGACAGCTGCGCAACCAATTGAAGAAACATTGGTCGTGCTTGAGTCTGCTCGAGTGCACCTGACAGAAAAGGGGCGTGCTGTTGCGAAATGCTCCGGTCATTTTACAATTCACTGGCCATTATTCGGAGTACATTCTGTGGGGGGCCATCGGCTCATATACTGACATTAGTCTTCGCACTCAGCACTTTGGCAATTTTGAAGCCCACAACGAATGTACCTTCCTCTTCTCCAACACGTAGACTGGTGCTGCCCACGAATACTGCGTTCTGTAACTCCCAGTACTTCGCACTCGCTGTTTCAAAGGTCCAAGATGATGTTGCCTAGTCCTGCTTGAGCGACTTGGATCAAGACAGTATCGGCAATTTAATACGACGTACCTGGAAGTCGCCAAACTTGACGGACGAGGCATTGCGGTCACCAGCTACAATAGCAGCGACTTGTGGTGTTGCAATCTCTGCGCCTGTACATCGCATCCGGATATACTCATCGGCTTCCGCATTCCCATCAATCTTAACAAGCGCATCGACATGGAGTCTCAGCACAGTATCATTGGAGTTCAGACTTGGTGGATCTGTAGAGATCCAGTCGCCCCCGCGAATCACTGTGGCTTTGACTGATGGCTCAAACTTCCTTACAAGTTAGATCCATGCCTATGTTGAAAGAGGAATCGTGACACTGACACTGGGTTCGGACGTTAAGGTGCCGGTAACAACATCTGCGTACATTTGTGTTGAACCAGTCGCTATGGGTCCGAGAACAATCTACGCAGCGTTACTATGGCGCCTCGAGTCCTCCCAGTGGACTTAGACGTGCTGGCAATTTCACGATGGCCTGTATGACAATGCGTGAGTACGACTTCGAAAATGACAGGGGCACCGTGCCGATACATACCGTGAATGATAGCGCCGGAATAAGTGTGTTGAACAGCATCGTGTTGTTTGTGCATGTACGACACACCGTACGAAATACCCACTCTAAGACTCGTACAACAGACTGAACAAAATTGGTTAACGACTTTAATCTATATGTCGAAGCTCGTCTCTCTTTGAACGCCTAAATCGCGTCATGATACCGTTCAAGGAACTCGCCAACAACGACCAGCAGTTACATGGTACATTCGCGCGTTGTGTATGCGGTAGAGGTTGCATGTAAGCATGACCTGCGTGTGCTGATTCATCGTAAGATGCTAATGTAGACAGTTTGTAAGCAGATTCAAATGGCTCGCTTGACGAGGGCAGCATTGCCTCCAATCAGGTAATGGATGTATAGTCGACAATGGAAGGTGGTTAAACATGTGGCGCTGTTCCGAGATCGCATTCATTGGTGGCGTTCTATGCTTGTCAAAGCTTGCGACGCTGACTCTGGGCCATAGAGCTCAAAGACGCCATTAGTGCAAAGGAAAACAGGACAACAGTATAGGGTGGGCCGTACAATGTAACGGCTGGCGTAGACGAAGTGTCCGGTGCATTGAGATGGCTCGGGAATGGCGGACGCGGGACGGGTCGCCCGGCCTAGCGTCGAGCGAAGTGGCCAATTAGTCAGCCGATGGTGTCTTTTTGGGGCAGGTAAGCCGAGCTGCGGACGCGACGTCGCGCGACAGAAGCTCCAACTCGACCCTCCGAACGGCACCTCATCTGGCGAAAACGCGTCTCGGACTTCGAACGTACCACACTTTTCAGGTCGCATTGCATACTTCTTTGTATACAAGGCTACTCGCGCGAGTAACAATCTAACAGAGTCTTCCTCGATGTCTTCTCCCGCTCCCTTATCTCCTTTCCTCGCACCTGTATCATCTCAAACTTTTGCTCCGTCTTAACTCACGTCTACAGCTCCACACGAACAACATGTTCTCGAACCACACTTTTCCCATCCGCGCTCCTCTTCAGCACCTTCGGCTCCCCAAATCCCCGTATATGACCGATCCCTGCCACACCCGAGACATTCGCCGATTGCGCTCCGTTGACATCGCCATAAATGTTGCGGGCGTCTTGCACCCAAAAGATTATGGTCGGGAAGTCGTCATTCGTGACGGGCTGGACTGCTTTGAAGACTTTGATCTTGAAGATCATCTTGTTGCCTCCCAATTGTCGTTTATGATGTGCAAGGAAGAAGCCAGCGGCTATACCAATAGGGGAACCTGTGGTTGTCAGCGGACTTCGTTTTGTTAATACCCCTGGAAGCATAAAGGTCTGTCGCTATATTGAAAGGACCAAACTTGCCCAAGATCGCGAGTGCTTCAGTAGAAGCTATCTCAAAATCGGTTCCAGGCCAGTCTTGAATACGGTTCACTTTTTGCCGCCCTAGTGGCGGCTTATACGTCTTAAAGACGAGGTTTAGGATGTTCAGCGTCTGGCGGTTGTTGACGCTCACGCTCCAGAATGCTTTTATCGGGGTGAAGTGCGGTACTCGGTTCCAGAATGCCCACGCAAAGTCAGAACTACTCCGTAAAGCAGGAAGATCCGTCCACGACGGCGGATCTTGTCGCCAAAGAGTCTTCGCTGATTCGACTACACTTCTTCTACTCATGAAAAATACTATGCCCGCATCAGGGTTAACGCCGATGTCAGAGAAGGCGCCTGTCACCTATGCAAAAACATCAGTAATACGGAGAAAAAGGAAAAGGGAGCAGACTTACCCTTCGCAACCCTCCATCGGGGGATATGTAGGTTTGCTCGGCCAGTGGCAGCAGCCGACCGTCAGGTCGCTTCCTTGTTGCATCCCCATGGCTGACACGGAAGCATCTGTTAGGCCCATGATTGAAGTTTGATCGTGGATCGATACCAAGGCTTTCAAATGCTCTACCAAGACCCCAGAACGTGCCATAGTCGCACAACTGAGATCTTTCCGATTCTGTATAGCCCCATTGCGCGAGCTCTTGGTGCATTACACCGTCCCATGGACTGTCGATGGGGTTCAAGAAGTCGTTTGCGTATGGTGGAGGCCATACCATGGCCTGGTTGAGTCGCGAGCCACGACAGACCGAGTGCCACCACTCATCATTTGCAGGTGGTTGTTGAGCATTGGTACGTGTGTGAGGGCGTAACACAGCTAAAACGAAGGCAAAGACAAGCTTCATGCCAATAAGCATGCCTCCTCAACCTGGAGGTTATCAGTCAATAGCTCGAGGAAGGCAGAACATAGACCGGCGCTGAGGTTCACGAAGCTTGCTGGGTTGTTGGTAATACTAGAGAAAGCTGCTTCGGCCGCCAAAGATTTTTAAGGGCGGCGATGGCATTTAGCGTCACTTCACAGTACCCAATGGTGAGATCATTCTACAACGGTGTAAAGTGTTGGCCAGGCATCCTATCATGTGTTTCCTTCACTAATGTACTTCCTCACTTTCGTCCTCCTACACAAAGCAGAGGACTCTCATTCATACATAGAAAGTTAATATGGCCAACTCTTATTTCTGTTCTACAGGTTAGATGCCCATGCACGTCTGCGCGCTATTCAGCTATACACTGAATTCAACACAGCTGTGCCAATACTTGCGCGACTGACTACAGTCACGGTTACCTAATGAAAGGCCCGCTCATGGATACGGATGCGATATCGGCCACAACGAGCTTTAATCTTGATAGACTACTCAGCGCACTGTATCTGGTGACCAAGATAAACTCGTCTACGTTCAGGTGCGAGCACTTTTGATAAGTCGGCGGGAAGTTAGGAACCCAATGGCCAACGGAGCGGACATTATCCGGTGGTTATTTCATGTCAAAGCATTATGATAGGTACTTTCAAGCGGAGTAGCAATGATGAGTCCAATCACAGGTACCTATCTAGCTGGCGCCCCACTCAGTACTACCCAATTGATCTTTGTTTTCTCCACATACCGTTTGTTCGAAGGGTGGGCGTCTTTCTATCAATACGCCGAGATTCAGCTAGTGTAAGTACCTACGTTGTGTTGAGGTCGACCGCTTGGAGCCCGGCAAGTACAGCATATAGCATAGGAACCTTTTCCCAAAAGAGTAGTCCGGATGCTGCGGCTAACAAGGCAGGTTTGCCGAACCCCGCATCCCATTACACACACGCGTCTGAGCCAGCGCTCGTGTCGAGACTAACGTAGTGACCAGTTCATTGTGCTTATAAGTAATGACTGCCCACAATGCTCTTTCAGGTGACCAAAAAGATTGATATTCATACTCATTCTCATCATGAATGGTCATGCAGTACCAAGAAAACGACAACGCCATGATGTGCCTGCAAAGATGAGAGCACTACAGTAAGGAATGCTCAATATGAAACATGATGAGGAAGTTGCTAAGAACATCCAGATACTCAGGACCCGAAAAGTTTGCAGTTGAAACAATCGACGTTCCTACCATTGGTGACGACGATGTCCTTGTACAAGACGCCAACTGCCACCAAACCAAGCCTAGTAAACTGACCAGCGAAAGGTCAAAATCTCGGCCTGTGGCGTATGCGGAACGGTAAGTGGAGAGAAAAGCATGCGAAAGACTACAAGAACATCGGGCTGACAAACTCGAAGGATTTGCACTATCAGTAAGACTACGACTCAAGACGTAAGCAACATATCCACTGACGTTTTGTCTCCTCTTCTGCAGTAAAGGCGAGTTCCTAGCTAAGGTGAGATACTCCGTACAAGCATATATCGGCCTACGCTAATGTAACTGAAGTGGCCGTTAATACCGGGTACGATGGATGACATGTAGCTTCTCGATTCCATTGCTCACTGTCACAGGCCATGAGGCAGCAGGCACCGTCGCCGCTATCGGCAAAAACGTCAAGAACGTTGCCGTCGGCGACCGAGTAGCAGCTGACGCTTTACAACCATGCCTCAGCTGCTTCCACTGTATTCGCAGGAAAACCCAGCTCTGCGAGAACATCATCGGATATGGAGGTAACGCTCCCGGCGGCATGGCCGAGTACTGTAAATACCCCGCGAAAATGGTGTTTCCCATCGGTGATCTTCCCGACTTGGAAGCCGTTCTGATTGAACCCGCTGCATGCGCTGCACATGGTATCGAGCGGATGCAGATGGAGGTTGGAAGCAGGGTATTGCTTTTCGGCTGTGGGCCAACTGGTATACTGCTAGCCCAGTTGATCAAGATGAATGGCGCCGCTCATGTACACGAAGCCTTGTAAAATTCGCAAGCCAGTGCTAACGTGATTCAGTTGACCATTGCTTCAAAAGCTGGACCTAAGCTCGATCTTGCGCGCGACCTCGGCATCGCGGACTCCTACATCACTATATCCGATGAGAACCCCAGCGCGGATATGGCCGCCCTCCAAACCAACAATCCTTATGGTTTCGACATCGTCGTAGAAGCTACTGGCGCACCGACTGTTCTCGAAAAGGCTATCGAGTACGTACGCAAGGGCGGGAAGCTCGTAGTGTACGGCGTTTATGATGAGAGTGTAAAGATTTCCTGGTCTCCATTTCGTATCTGGGAGAATGAAATCACGATTTTGGCTAGTTTCTGTAGCATGAGTCACATACCGCATGTGCTGGAGTATGTTAATGCTGGGAGACTGAAGCTGGGTGGCATCGCAAATAAGACATATAGAATCGAGCAGTGGGAGGAATGTCTGGACGCGGTGAGGAAGCAAGAGGTTGTCAAGGCTGCCATTGTATTTGACTGATGTAACGCCATTATAATACAAATCCAGTCAATTCGAGTGCCCACAATATGGCTTTAATATGAATGTATGTGAAGGGGATATACAACCTAGGAGTACATGTTCTTGTGATAATCCGTGTATGCCAGGTCCACGGCCCGCTTCGTAGCTTCATCCAAGTCCTCTTTCGGAAGGCCTAGCTCGTCGTTATTCATGCCATGGTTCTTCTCATACAAACCCGCATCATTGATGAAGTAGCGCGTGTACAAGGCCGTTGCAAAGGAGCCACGGTCGCCCATCATCATCCTTTGCCTAGCGGTGGCCAAGCGCTGCTTTGCTGGCTCGGACGTGATTTTCCAGTCTTTCTCCGTAGTTCCTGTCGCTTTCTTGACAGCTTCAAACATTTCGCGCTGGTTTAGAGCGAAAGAAGAGACGAAGAGCATGCGGTTGCGATATTGCTCCAAAGTGGGTCTCTCCCCACCAGATGTAGATACTGGCAAAGACAACAGATTTGCGACGGCAAGTCCAGTCTGAGGCCACGTGGCAGTGTTTAGTCGCTGCGTGCCGTCGTCGATGTAAGTGACCTCTCGCTTCGGAATGTTGATGCCGTAGTAACCGCCGCTGAGCGAGTACTCGTACCAGAAGCCTGAGGTGAGGCCAATCCAAGAGGAAACGCCGAGCGACTCGATGAGTTTGCGAGCGATGGTTTTTCCTGGTCCGATAGTTTCATTTTGAATTTCTTCTGTGTTGTACATGCCGAACTCGTTTGGCAGAATCCATGGTACGCCGGCTCGAGCTGCCCCGCGAATGAGTTGCTCCTGTGCGCCACTGGCAAACACGCTCATCGTGATAACAAGTGCATCCTGTCCTGTCAAAGCCTTGACTATGGTGTCTGGGCTGTTGTAGTCAATACGTGCGACTGTGACGCCAGGTGGGAAGGTAGCTTTGGACTCTGTACGTGTGATGGCTGTGACGTTGAAGTGGGGTTTCGCAAGGAGGGCTGATGTGATGTGGGTACCAACATTGCCGCTCGCGCCAACTACAGCGACGTTTTTCAAGGTAGAAAGCAAGGCCATACTGCTGAATGTAAGAGGTAAACAGTACTTTGCTCCAATTGCGGCTGAACTAACATAAGCCCAGAAGCGACGTTGGCTACCAAGACCTCGAATTCTTGGTAGTGCAGTCCTCGTATATAACCGTGAGGCGAAAGACCAATGTTTCGAGGCATACGGCCGGTCTTCGGTCATAAGTCCTAAGTCCGTTGCTGCAAACATGGAATGGCGTACTTACTTTTGGGATTGCGGCTGCTCCTATACTAAAATCGGCGTAGTTTCGTGAACCCAGGTATGCGGCGTGGTTGCGCATCGGGGGTAAGGCCGTATGCAAGCGCCATGATCTCCGTTGAGAGAAATCAGATGTGCACGGAAGTCCGGTCGCCGATGTGGAGGTCGGAGTTGGTATACGCCAGGCTGGAAGTCATTGATGTCATCCGTCCCTTCGGCTACCTAGGTAGTCTCCGTAGTTAGCGCCCGTCCGTCTCCACATTCGCGGTTGACGATCTTTGCGCCATCCTCCGGTCAGAGAAGATCACAACTGGAAGTACGTGGTGGTGTGGTATCAGTCAATGGAAGTGATGAGGAGGAATCGTTACGAGTCAAGAGAAAGATTATGAAAATATTCTAATACTGCATGTATCCTGCCTCTACCGAACACCTGTTTTCCTGTTTTAGACAAGGCCCTCAGGCAAGTCTGATTGTAAAAGATGATGATGATGATGATGCGGAACCCTTCGCTCATGTGAACGCCGACGCTACCGCCAATAAAAATGCCCATGATGATAATAATTGAAACTCCGTCAAACGCAATGGCAACCTCACCATGCATTCCCCAAAGAAAACCGCCGATCAAGGCGAACCCAATCGTCTCGACGCCTAAAACAGAGCGAAAAAGGCCCACAAATACCAGATGACTTTAGAGCTGCAAGAATCCTTCAAAGCCACCCAGCTCAAGGTCATCATTCCATAGGCTCTCAGGACTACCCTGAATGATATCATAATTCCAAGTGCTCTCACCGTAGGAATCCGCACCCCACTTGTCGCCGCTTTCGCGATTCTTGACATGCTGTTGCATTCCCCATTCGAAGAGTGCAAATTCTTCACTCTTATCGGAGTCACCGGGTAAATGGTCCATGTGAATCTCTTCCAACGAACGTGTCCACGGACAGTCTTTGCGCAGATACGAATGGAGACCCTGGCTTGGCTCCGCAAGACCTTTGAGAGTATTCGCGGGTATCTTAGCATCTGCATCGCCACTATCGTTGGCTGGAGATGACGCTTCGGTGGAGATGTCTTTTTCGTCGATGGTGTATGCCGCGAAAACGTCAAAGTTGGGGTCTCCGACCTCGTTACGAATCGGTAGCATGTCGGAGCTGGCAGGTAGACCGAAGGCTGTTGCGTGCGTCGTGCTCATTGTATTGTCTGCAGAGGGCAAAAGGGAGGATGTGCTGGAACCGCGTTCGAGGTGTGCCATCGATGCACCATTATTACGAGGAGATTGTAGCCAACCCTGGTTTATCGGAGGTTTGTTGAGGCTCAACTCCGCTCGACTCTTGATGGCCCTGAAGGCTTGGGGATGCGGAGAGTTTGTGGCTGGCTGTATCTTCTCTGGCTGCGTGAGATCGACAACCTTAGACGAGTGGGTCTTGGTAAAGTTTGCAGTCGGAGCTGGTACAGCTGGCGCCTCGTTGTTCTTGTCAACCTTCCGTGCTCGGCCTCGAGGTTTCTTGTGGGGCGTGGCATCCAAGCTCTGAAGCTGCTGGACTGTAGCGACCTTTGGCACAGGGACCGTGCCGATACCACCAGTGCTGTGGCTTTGGGTAGTGCGTATGGAGGTGCTGGGTTTGAGTACCTGTCGTCTGACATTGCGTGCCTTGGGTTTGCGAGCGGCTTCAAGAACACTATCGCCGTCAGGAAGAGACCGCTTTCTTCCCGCACCTTGAGGAGACGACTGGTTCGTTTGAGTGGATGAAACAGGTCCATGTCGCTCACTATTAGTCGGAGACGGCATCGGGAGATCTGCGCTAGACGCAGGTGATGGGAGTTGCATCTGCGTCCGATTCATCGACATCAGTGCGGCATTGCGTTCCTCTTGTTGCTGCTGCACTTGGAACTCCATCAATGCGTGCATCTGTTCCTTCGTCCAATACCTGCCGTTGTCGTCGACCATGCCGTCGACAGAAAATTGCTGTCTGGGGATGTCTGGTGTAGCAATGCTCGATGTATGGAGAAGAGGTGAAAAGTATGGAGGCGTTGGCGGTTGCTGAGGTACCAGCTGTGGAGGTTGTCCAGGCTGGTACCACTGGTGGTGGTACTGCTGTGGTGCTGGATACAGCGGTGGTTGCAGTAGATGGTACTCCTGTGGCATCAGCATCTGCTGTTGTGGACAAAATACCCTACATTGTTGTCCGCATGCAGCATTCAGATGGGCAAATTGTGCGCTCATTTGCTGTTGGTGCTGTAGAGTGATGGCGTCGTTGCTCTGGGTTTGTGTGTACCTGCGAATAGACATGCCTTGGACGCTCCTAGAACTGTCGACTGACTGCACAGTCATTTGCGGAGTTGGTATACAGCGACCTGCGATGAACCATGTCCGGGCATGATGGCTGCTGGGTGTGTTATGCTCGCTCGTGTAAGGGCTAATGTAATTGTTCATTGCGTCGACTTTGCAGACGCCTCTCAGCTCCGTTTATTTTTGGAACAGGCTATTGCGGCAGGAAAAAATGGATGGGAAGAGATGCAGGGAAAATTATAGAGCGCGAAGTTTACAAGCCGGACCCTTGTGAAATGAAGAGGAGAGTGCAGGTGAGGGTGTCTATGTTCGACAAAGGCGAGGGCTAGGGAGACTTAGTCATGCCCATGTGCTATACGTAAACCCACTTACCAAGACAAGCGAGCGCAGCGATGAATAATGCGATGGCAATCTCGTCGAATCGTCACTACCATCACCCATCGTTAGTCAAGAAGACAGGTGAGAATGTAGGGCAAGAGCAACGTTTTCTTTCCTATTGACCTTGGGGTAGTTGCGTACCCCATGGCAGAAGAGCTGGACGCAGCACTGTAGCATCTCAGGGCCAAATTTTCGAATTTCGTAAGTCTGGCAATAACCACAAACGTTCCTAAGACACTGTGAGTTTTTCTAGTGACGCTGGCACTAGAGCAGTACTGCGGACAAGTGTGGGCACACCCACTTCAAAGCGACAGGGACAACTCGTTGTCACATGCACGTTGGTTAGCGTGGTATGTAGTCAACTGAAGGGTCTCGATGAACGGATGGCTTTTGCACGTCTTCCTCGAATTCTTGTAATCGTACTAATGCGCCCAAAAACCTCGAAGAAGTCGCTTTCCCAGTAGCGCCCAAACCAAGTGATGAAAAAAGTGCATGCTCGTCTCGTCCTGTGATGCCGTAATCCAAACGACCCACCAGATCTCCAGATTGAATAATGGTCCAACTCCAAATTTGGAAAGGGAACTAGCGCGCTTATACGTAGCCTGCCAACACGTGTCAGCCCGCGGTACTTCCGAACTCCTATTCCTGGAAACAGTTTCATATTATACCTTTCCTCGCGCCCTGGAAAAAGAAGCGAACGATAAAGACTTGCAGCGCTGCCATGGTCACGATCAAGCCTGACTCCATCAAACTGAAGTTGAATATCCTCTTCTCAGTACTCTTGACAGTGCTGAAGTTGCGGTTCTCGCGCGTGCGGAAGTACTTCTGGTTACGGGAGATGGTGGAGAGTTGTGCGGATAGCTTGAGAATGGATTCTTCAAGGACCGAGGTCTGTTCTGGCGAGGAGCCCTGCTTGGAGGGAATCTTGGCACGGGCGGCTTCGTTCTCAACCTGTAGGAACGCAGTATCAGTATAATGGACCCAAGACGTCTGAAGGTGTATTGCGAGGCTGTACATACGGCGATTTCGAAATCGACCATCTTCTCGGCAAAGGTGCTCATCTCGTTGTTGAAGCAGAAGCGGTACTCGCCCACCTCATTTGCCGTGAAGACAAAGTCGCCCTGTCGCTCCTTTGTTCCATCGAGGATGGTCCTGTCTGTGGGGTCGACGACTAGGTAGTCAACATCGAATGAGCCTCCGGATTGGACCTGTTCCCCTTCTGTCAGCCGTCTGGTTCAAGAATTCCTCGTGCTATCGCGCAACAGCCCGCAGCAAAGCAGGGAAACGGCGAATGGTCCCGGAGCCATTGGGTATCCGGAATCCGGGTGGAGAACGTACTGCGAAGTAGAAAGCCACCTTGGTCCCCTTGTTCTCAACGTGCGCGTAGAAGCATGCTTGCTCGTGGGCCTCCAATCTGTAGGTGAGGGCAGTAGCATACACGGCAGTGGTGTACACCAGCAATGCGCTGAAAATGGTGAGGAGTGACCACATCGTGTTCGTTGGCGTGGACGACTGCGTTTGTTGATGCGTGTTCTCGTGTGCTGCAAGTTACAGCTGTCGACAACGTCGGCGCTAGGTTTCGCCGACACAGGGATGTCGGGAGGGAAGGCGCGGGGAACTAACGACTAGCCAATAGGAGTGCAGGCGGCTGCGGACAAGCACTGCAAAATGTAGATCTTCGATAGTATTGGTAGTGTTGAACAGAAAGCGATCGCTTCCACCTGAGAGAAAGGCATGGCATGAAAGCAAGCTAATGATATTCATGATATACTATCCTACACTGCTTACACGCTGATACTGGTCCAAGGTGGGACTCTATAAACACCTGTCAGACCACAGCGCCAACCTACCCACACACGCGACTCCGCTTATGCAATATTTCCAAGCTCCATTGCGCCATGTAAGTTGGGATATGCACAACACACACCCACTGTCCTGGTCCGCTAAGCAATGCTGACAAAACTTCGCTGACAATGTCATGTCAAGACCAATGTGACTGTACGCAGCAATGTCGCCCGCCATCTTTTTCGTGTTATCCTACACAACCGTCCTGCTGCTTCAACGGATGAAGATGGAGTCGGTCTTTCCCCAGAGCGTCTTCGTCTTGGCCGGGTGATCGAGACCAAGGAATACATCGTCTCGCGCGCCCACCGTATCCCATAGGACTTCATCTGTAGTACTGTTAGTGCTGCAGACCTGGCATTCGCCAATGCTAGCTTACCGTCATCGATTGGTTCGGGCTTGGAATATTGAGCTTTGCCGACAAGGGCAAACTTAATCTTGTCTAGTTGTTTGCCCTTGATCTTGGTGAAGTCTGATAGTCGCTGCTTCGTTTCACTAAAAGGCTCGCCCTGAAACATGTCAGTAAGTGAGTAGAAAGAATACACGTGATTAAACATACCTCCTTCAGTACGAACTGGAACGGCACACCGTGTGATTTCGATGGCTCCTTGTCAAAGTGGAAGACGGAAATCTTCCTCGATGACTCGTCCTCGGGGAAAGGCGCGACGAAGATTGATGTGTAGTCGTAGAGGCTCATTACAGAGTGGTCTGGCGGCAGAATTTTGTGGAACTTGTTGACATGCACCTCATAAGCACGAACCTTCGGCATTACTTCGTCGCTAATGTTTGCCTTCTTTTGCAGCGCCTCCAAGAGATCCGCGACTTGGGCATTCTTGGGGACCATCAAGGTGTACTCCTCCTATATCGTGTTAGCACTGACAAAAATATTGATTTGAGGTTAGAACTCACCTCTTTGCTGAGACCCTCTGGAAGCCAAGTCACCTTGACAGGCTTTCTTTGCTCCAGCTCTTTGAGACTCATCTCCAGGACTTCGTAAAACAAGGCATCATTTCGCTGGTTCGCGCTTGCGGAATAGTTGTAGGGACCAGGGAAGAGTATGTTGTTCAATGTCGAGTTGGCGTTGTACTTGACAGGTAGCTTGGCCTTGCCAGCAGTGCTGACGGTAGTGAAGCGTAGATAGCTAGGGTCGGTTTTAAGGAACTCTGCAACCTTGCTAGAAAATTGATCATATGCCATCTTCTTGCTGAGAGTCAAGGAGAAGGTGGGTAAATCCGTATCGCCAGTCTTAGGCACGAATTCGATCTTGATCCTGTTCAAGAGATAGTCGTAGAATTCCTTTGCCTCCGTATAACCTCCTCCGGCTGTTATTTGGGCCGTTTCCTTTTCGCTTAGTACGCGTTGAACTGTGATGATGTCACCATCTTGGATTTCCGAGGCGGCCAGTGTGATCTTGGGCTTCATCGCTTCGATCATGTTTTGCTTAATCTCTTCTGAGAGCTTGATCTGCGTGCCAGCCGGCCATCCCAACATCTTCGTGATAGTCGGGGTTAGGTCAGAAACCTTGTCTTGGAATCCCGCGTAGAAAGTGCCTACACCAAATAGACTCTGCTCATTCGCGTCGAAATGCTTCAGGAAGATCATCAGTGGGCGGTTGTTAGTCTGACCCTTGAGGTCTACTAGCTTCTCGCCAAACACTGGCGCCCCGCTCTCATCGCGTTCTTGGGCCTTTTCAATCCACATCCGGAATTGCGACTGCTTCGTGCCGTGCTTGCTTGCAGCCTCTTCGATTGTCATTTCGGGAAACTCGAGAGCGGTGTCCGGGCGAACGGTACCATTCTGCCTGTTAACCATCGACCATGGCCGCAGCATGTCCGCCTCAGTTCCTAGGTCTTGAGCAACAGTGGCTGCAAAGTCTTCCATCGTGGTGGCTCGGAGCACGCGGTAGATTCTCGGGCTAGCAGGCGTCTCTTGGTCGCTCTTCCATGGCACAATGTCGAATCCCTGATGCGCTCTGAATTGTTCGTCTGACGCGACCGCCACATCCATGTAGAGATGGGCTTCTTCGCGCTCCTTCTTCCTGCGCTCCAACAATGCGCGTTCTTCGGCAAGTCGTTCTGCCAAATGCTTTGGTGGCTCTACGGCCTTGCTGTCTATCAGAACCTGGTCAAGTCTGGTTTCTCTTATGTATACCAACATGTAGGCGCTCATTGAGCGCTTGGCGGACCAGGCTCTGGTGTACGGGTTGCGCTGGCCAGTGTTCCCGTTGGCCTGGGCGTAGTCACCGCCAAAGTTTTCTTCCAAAGCCTCGCGCAGTGTGGCGCGAGTCACACGGTCGTCGTCGAACTTGTAGTAGTGTCCATCTTTGGTAGGTTTAAGGAAAGCGTAGTAGTGGCCTGCATTAAGATCACCGCTGTGCACCAAAACACCGTGAAGGTGGTATATCCAGGATTCGGATCGATCGGCTCCGTCGGAAAGATATGGCGCAGCGTCCCAGACTTCTGGGAATTCGTAACGGTCGTTAACCTTCATCATAGCGTCGCGCGTAAAGTCGTATTCGAAGCGCTTCAGCTGGAGGTGTAGCACGGGTGGGAAGCTCTCGAAAATGACGCCCTTTTTGGCGTCTTGCAATCCGAAGCCCTCTGCGAAATATTTGTTTTCGCCGTCCATGGTCTCCACTTGCACGTAGTCTTTGAAGCTGTCATCCAGGTTTTTGTTCCCGCTCACGTTCAATTGTATGTCCCAGAAGTCCTCCACCCGCGATGATTCGTAGTCGACGTTGATACATGAAATGTAGGTCTTCATCTTGCCAACGAACATCCTTGTCAAGGCACCCTCGGCTTCAGTGCCCTTCATCCTCTCGTCAAGCTTGTCCATGAGCACACGGGACAGCTCCTGCACGTCCTGCTGTTCAAATATCTGCTTCGAATCCCAGCCGAAAGAATGTGTGAGTTCGGTTGTGCCAACGGCGCTGTTGGATGTCTGCAGGAGGTAGAAAAGCCGTTGTAGAGCATATGCGCTGTTGGAGCGGTCGGCTTCTTCGGCAGTTGGAATCTGGTAAACGGCCTGGAAAGGTCAGTCTCGTCCTTGTACTTTAGGATTTGCCGCATACCTGGCGGAAAGCATTAGTAAAGAATAGCGACTGCAGGAGCGAGTTGAGGTAGCATGTTGCGCCCTGGTTCTTCAGCCCGACCATGCCGGTCTCTTTCTTCGAGTCGTAACTGGGACTGTCAGCATGTCTATACAAAGCCCAAGCCAGCGGGTTAGATCTCACTTGATAAAGTTGTGCCATAACACTCCAGTAGGGTCCTTGAGCACTCGTATGTACGCAGTCACATTGGCTGCGTTGTCCTCTACCATTGGCCGCCCTCGGTCCTCCCACGAGTTGCTGAAAAGTTTTCTTAGCTCTGCAAAGCGTGTGAAGCCCCAGTCGCCTTCCTCGGCAGTGAAGCGGTGGTGTGCGGTGTGTGTGGTGTAGATGGTTGGGTCCTTGGGGTTCCAGAGTACGAGCATGAACTCGACACAGGCATACCAGTCCTCTGGCATTTGCTTCTCCTCATAGGCTTGCTCGAGGTAGAAGGAGGCAAAGTCGACGTTGTTACCGTAGGGAAAAAACAGTATCCGCCAGGGATGTCCGCCGCACTCGAAGATGGGACCATGTTCGCGGCGTGTGAGTTGGCGCCAGTCCTTGATCTCCCATGTGTGGTATGCTTCGGCTTCGGTCTCGTACTCGAGGTTCTTGGGCATGTGCCGCTTCATAAAGGCATCGTACTCGTCGGCGCGGGGCTCGGGGTCGGCGTCGACCTCGTCCATCTGGTCGTCCGTGTCTGGCGTGATGATGGCCACGTCGGCCTTTTCGTCGTACTCGTTGTCGACGAGCATGTCGCTTTCGATCTGTTTGGGGCGTGCAGTCAGCATGCTTGCGTTGTGCATCGACGAGGGCGAGGGCGAAGGCGAAGGCGCAAGCTTACCTGATCCATGGCTGCTTCAGCTGGCCGGCAGGTGCGGGTGAAAGCGGGGAAAAGGCTGCAGAGAAAGAGCTAGACAGAGGCGTCGCAGGGCGAGGGAGCAGTGGGTGCGCTCGCGGTCGGAAGGTGCAAAGGAAAGCTGCGCGCCTGTCGCCTAGTCAAAGGAAGGTGCGGGTAGACAGACACAGCGCTGGCGCGGGAGACGGCTAAGGATGAGTTCCTCGCTAAAAGGTGGCGGCAGTGGAGAGGTGACGATCGAATTATGGCCGTCCTGAAAAAAACTCCAACAACGACAATGTGCAAGGGGGAGCGGGAGGTGGACACTGAGGGCGCACAAAGACGGGAGCTGGCAGCAGCTCTCGACGCTCAGAACAGCAACTCTCTTCGATGGTTGCAGCCTTGGCGCTCGATACAGTGGAGTGCAGTAACCCAACGCCGCGGCCGACGACGTCATTCGTCCAACACCACATGCTGGCCGCGAGCATGCCACGCACACAGCCATGTCTACAAATGCGCGCCCATGGTGTCTGTTGGAATGCTAGACCTGACTCGCGCTTCCACGACTGTGCCCTCTTCACTGTGTCACGACGCGAACAGGACCAGGCCGTGGGTGATTTCTCCAAAACTTGGGCCGGTTAGCGGAGCATGTCATCACATGCCCCGTATTTTGCTGTAGCTGCATCGTCGGGTGCCTGCACATGTTCGCACTCGCACCGACAATTATGAATATAGGAAGACGTAGTCTCGCGTTATGCGCGCAGCATTCTCATAGTCTGCGTAGGGTGCTTCCCACTTATACCATTTTCAAGCCACAAATTCGACCTTCTCACGCTGCAGCCGTCGCGCCAGCATGGAGACCGTCTTCGGCCCTCGACGAGTGAGCTCCAACCCAGCCAACAGTCATGGTGACGACTACAGCTGACATGCGACTAGATGGGTGCAGCGCGAAGCCAGACCTATAAGCTTGCGCCAATTGACTTTCTTTGGAAGGACCCTGACTGAGTCTCGTCTCCTCGACTCGGCCAACTATTGCCGTCTAGAGCTTCCCACAAGGTGCGCCTCTGTCCTTTGAAAGCCTACAGCGAGTGCTGAAACACGCTTAGACTTGCGCATCGCTTGCGCGATATACAGACCCTCCCATATGTCGTTGTTGCAAACCCCCACCTTGCCCACGTCTACGAGTCGTACTTGCGGGCTTTTGAACGTTTCCGCCGCGTACCCGAGATTAAATCGCTAGAAGATAACGAGAAATACTGCAAGGTGCTGGAAGAGACACTGACCGAGCATGCATCGGTCATACCCCGTCTCGCTATTGGCGTACTCGAAGTTCGAGGCCTCATGAAGGCCGAAGAGACGGACAAGTTCATGACCACCATGCTACGATCGGTATGCGCCCGGTCAGTACAGTTCTGTGGACAACGCTGATCATCGTAGCGTATCTCGCGACGCGTCATTGCAGAGCAGCACCTAGCGCTGACCGAGACCTTCGACTCGCCATGGCATTTCCCCCAGGCCCAGATCCATCCCCAGGACCAAGAGGCAGTCGGCGAGATATTCTTGCGGTGCAGCGCGAAAGACATAGTCGAAGATTGCGGCAAGACAATGCAGGAGCTCATCAAGCGCACCTATGGCTCGCATGTCGACATTCCCGAGATCAAGGTCTACGGCCACGTCGACGCGACGTTTCCATACATTTTGAGTCATCTTGAATACATCATCGGCGAGCTTCTACGAAACTCCATTCAAGCTGTCATCGAGCAGCGCAAGTCGAAAGAAGCCAAGCTGCCACCCATCGAGGTGCTGATTTGCGAAACCTCGCAGCACGTCATCATCAGGATATCCGATCAAGGCGGTGGTATTCCAAACGAGGTCTTGCCGTACCTGTGGAGCTTCAGCAAGGGTCCGCGCCGCGAGAAAAGGCTAGAAAATCTCGCAAGAGTACCAAAGTTGTTGGGGACGTTGCAGGAGCTGCAGGTGCCTGGGGGTGAGACTGCCGCACAGGTGCAACAACGCCTCGATAGCAGGTCAAAGTACGGCGATTCGGGTTTGCATCACGGCTCGCTATCCTCGTTGACTAGCCGTGCACCAGACCTGCGCCTCGGCATAGGACTCCCGATGTCGCGTCTATATGCAGGTGAGTGTTCTGTGATGGTGGTGCGGCCATGCAACTAACACTTTCCCAGAATACTGGGCTGGCAGCCTCGAAATCCACAGCTTGGAAGGCTACGGAGTCGATGCCTTCCTCCAAATATCGAAGCTTGGCAATAAGAACGAGCGACTCACTACGCGGGCCTCCATGGATGCCATATAGATGTTGCGCCAAGGGAAAGCGCTGCGGGTGTGTTCGCGTTGGCGGGAGGCAAGCGCGTCCTGCTCGTAGCTCATTCTCACCTCAGGAGCCAGTAGCCATCGACGAGCGTCTCTCTTGCCTAGTTTCTACCCCATACGGAGCTCTCTGCCTGAGGAGCACAACCTGACTGACAACTACACCAACACCATATTGAGGCCTCGCTCCATCCATCAAGGCACCGTATTGTTCGCAAGTATCTTTTACTACAACATGTCTACAGAACGTCTTGTGAGTGTGTGCAGCCGTGCCTCCGGATTAAACTGACAGCTCAGGATCTCGCTGCCCAAGTTGTGCAGTCGCTTCACACTGGTGTCGGCAGTGCCAGTCATGCTCACCCATCGGCCGGTTCCCTATCATCGGACGATGCAGGCTACCAATATTTCGAGAGCCTTCTGGCAAACGTCGCCTTCGATGTCGAGTTGCACGGTCTCGCTCTCCGTTCGACTGCATCGCCGAGTGAGATGCGCTGTCCGCTTTTGAGAAGGTCAGAGTCCAAGCAGCAAGGTACGACTACGAAGCTCCGAGCACATCTCATCAAATCACTGCATAAACCGATGTTACAAGTTCAACCTCTTGCAGTGCTAATTTCCAGCAGCAATCAATCATCTCGACGTAGTCTCGTGCTGGAAAGGCATCTCTGACGCCCAAGCTCTAGAGCTTACGCTATGGGAGCGCTTATTCCGGAGATGTCTGATCTCTCAAGTGGAGAACGACTTGCGACGCCGCACTATTGTTCAACTAAACAACGTTCGTGGTGGCGGCGAAGACGAAAAGGCTTTGCTTTCCTTGTTACGAGCACTTCCCGGCAAGCAAAGTCGTCTCATCGAGGTCAACTTGCCGAATCTCATCCACGATATGATCGGTGCTTTCTACAATGATTACTCCAGCCAAAATGCTGCCAGGAACTTTCGATGGTCGCTCGGGTCCGGTGATCTTCCAGGCTTCGTTTACAACTACATTACAACCCGCGACTGCTTCCTGCGCAGTTCAGAGGGGCTGTTCGTGTCAGCAGAAATGACGCTCGACTACTATACCATGCCCGTGGTCCATGCCGTCGTCAGGCTACGTTGGCAACCGCCCAATATCAAGTTCAGACCTATTCCTGCGCAACTTGGACGGAGAGGCCAATATCATATCGCCCCTTATCGTGAGCCAGACTTTTCCAGTCACAACCGCTTTCCCGACACCGTCGTTTACACAGTGACGCGGTCTACATCGACGGTCCAATGGGATAGTTTTAGCAAACTTTTTCGCGCACAGGCACCAGATACCCCAACACTATCTGAGACGCTCGTTCAAGCCAGCATGGTCACACATTTTCCAGACAACGTACGCTTCGAATGTGTATCGCGGTATGCCGTCAAGGTTCAAGTTGTAGACACGCTTCAAGTCAATGGGATGCCAGACGAATACAGACCACAGACCGAAGTCACATCGCCGCCCCTAACGCCACCGTATGTCAGCGAGTCCTGCCCCAAGAAACCCGCTTCACACAAGCTCCAACGGCATTGTGACCTCGAACCTAGTTTCCTTGAATCATCGAAGAAGCATCTTCCTGATTCACCTAAGAAACGAAAGGCTGTATTACACTCCACAAGCGACGATGGAATGCCACCGGCGGAACTGGTGTATGAAGGATCTGACCCTGACCTCAAACGTCAGAAGCTGGAACTGCGTAGCGATATCGACATGCTTGCTGGAATTGTTAAATGGCATGATCAACATTCTGCGATGGACGAGTGTGAAGCTGTGCTCGAAGCGGTCGAAACCTTTCGTCAGAACGTAGAGAGCCGAACTTCTTCTGTTGAACGTGGACCCAGTGAAGTGGTACTTCGTTTACAGATGGCAGTCGCCCCAGCACTCCACTTGGTCTACTCAGCAATTAAAAAGGAATTGTCGGACCTGTCAGACCTGAAGTTGGACAATTACTGCACGCCCGTCAAGGAGAAAAAAGAGGTCCCACTTAGTCCTGGCGGTCAACTGGCAACGCCACCAGAGTCTCCTATGAAAGCTAGAACTAGCTTTGCTAGCGCTTCCGAATCGTCCAGCAATGCAAGTATTCTTGATACAACGAATCCGGCTGTAGAAGTGAAGGGCGCTCACGACTCGTGCTCAAGCAAGCTTTTTCAAAACGAGATTCAGAAGAATTTTCGCGAGTTCGAGGAGGCTGCCAAGCGCAGGAAGACTGATCCCACTACTGCATCCAGCCACGATGTGGGCGATATGGACTTTGAGCGCATCTTTCTGGAAGATAGCGAGGTAGAGGGGGTTAGTGGATTGAGCGATGATATGGACGGGCTGACGGTGGATGAGGAGTCAGACTGATGGGTGGGTGATTATGTTGAGCCGACGATTGTATTACCTCGTCGGTAGGGCTAGTGTATTGAGGACTATTTCGTATTCCTTGAGCCGTCCGACCTTGTTCACGCGCTAATGTAAACGTGCCTTGAAGATCTTGGCTGCGTGGTGCACTGCCATTCCTAGGAGCAAAGGAATGCGAATGCAATCAGAATACATTGTGCTGGCGGAGCACAATATAGGTTATACGCGCTTGTGAGTGTGTAAACGATCATGTGTACCCTGTTTGTACTAACACCAATCGTATGAGGTGGAATATACTATACCAGGTGTGTGTTATTGTAGTTTAGCAAACATCGAACGGCCACGGTCTCCACCACATATTAATATAACCCGATCATCAGAGTCCCAGTTCTGATGAGTTTCTTTGCTTTCTTCCCGTTGCCATGTTTTTTAGATACTTTGAAGATCAGTCGTGGCTCGCTTTACCCGCCCTCGTACCGTTTATCATCTCATTGTATTTTATCAGCATCGAAGAGCCCAATCGAGAAACACATGTCGACCCAACTCAGTTCCGCGATGACCCCATAGAACTGGACAAGTATGTCGCATCAGGTTCAGACGAAGCCAAAGAGTCCCACGAAACGACCAAAAGCGACGACTATGTATCTTGTGCCACCGAGCTCCTCGCAAGCGCGCATGATCTTTCTGATAGACTCAAAACGCTTCATAATTGCATCTAATATCGCCTCGACAATGCGCGATTGCTATACCTACGTTCAAAGCTCAAAATCGCTGCTTTGTACCAGGCGCAGAACCGAATTTGTGATCTGGAAGCAGAAGCTGATGGCCTCGCGCAAGCAATTCGTAGGTTATTGGATATACAGGAGCTGTGTGCTGGTGAGAGAGACCAAGTGACGGAATGGAGAAACATCATATGGGAGTTGGGTGAGGAGATTGAGAGAGTGATCCGGGATATGAATGGCGATGAGCACAGGAGAGGTAATGATGGGCATGAGAATTTGGATGGTAGAGGGCCTGGTGGTGTGAATGGACGTCACGACCAGCGTTCAACATTTCCGCTGCCTTTTCCAGATGGACTTCACTTGCCAGATGGTCTTAACGGTTCTAGACGCCTAGCATGTGTTGACGACTTCAACAACAGTTTTCCTCACTGCACTAGAAGATGTCCATGGACTACAAGGAGAGTACGATGTCAGCATATATGGCCTGGCTGGTTGGTACCAAGGCTCCAACCGCATAGGTCACGGCATGATCTTGAGAAGCTTCCGTCGCCAGATGTCACCATGCCCATTCGCGGCTCCCCAGCTCCCAATCAAGAAGCAAACGAGATGGCGACTGCAAGGCGTAGTTGCAGCGAAGAAGAAGGCGGGATGGCCTTGCCATCGGACTCTTCGATCCATCTGCCAGACTTGTCTTGTCGGACGTCAAATAAGACGCAAACTCTTGATGGGGAAGAACATGGTGCAGCGAGTTGTGGGCGGAGAGGCGCGCCGCTTCCAGACAGCAATGATGGACATGCGCCACAGAGCAGGGAAATCTTCGAGGATCCTTGGTATCCAGATGGATTCAGTTTGCCGGATGCTGGGGGTGGAGAAGAGCAGGCCGAATATGGATCTGGACTTTGTGATTCTTCTCGTGAAAGCAAGCTCGACACTGCCAAAATACTCGTGTAGGTCTACTGGTGGAGACGGCCCTATGGAACAATGTAATTCTAGAAGGCGTAGGAACCCTTTCACAAGCAGCAAACCTGTATTGGAGATGGTTCAAGACGGTAGAAACTCTGGGAAGCTCAACCCAGGCCCATTGAAGAGATGTCGTGATATAGCGATTCACAAACGTCATGCCGCAAGGCAAACAGCGTGTTCACACCATCCACCTTCATTGCTCCAGCTGCCCTCCTCCTTTGCAGACGCATAGCGAAAAAGCCGCATCTACCCGGCTTCCCCTCGCACCTACCCAAACCGTACACCACGTGTGGCTCAGCAGATAACGTCGCCGGACGTACCTCGCTCTTACCCCGCCCCAGCTTTTGTCGCTTAAACCTGCGTCCCCCGCCACTTTTCCTCCGTCCTAGCTTTCAATCACGCCATTTCACGTGCGCCGCCAGACTACGTTCGACCACTATGGTTCAGGTACGCCCCAGATTTTCTGCTCGGAATGCCTAATGCGGTAGACTATGTCTTCACCATTAGCTGGTTTCGGTATGGCAGGACTAACAACCTGGGCGTAGCTCGAGTATTCGGTCGAAGAGCCGCTTAACCGCGAGCCAGAGCTTGAGAAGTTAGTCCAGAGGTATGTTGTAGCGTCTCAGTCTGGGGATACAAGCACATTGTGTGGAGACACGGCGATGAAAGGCGTTAGTTGGGCGCGAGTCATTCCCTGCGCGGTGTCTACCTGCGCTGCAACAGAGCTCAGTCTGCTTTCTTTTGGGGAACAATGATATACCGGATACTCTCGGTAGTAACACAGCCATTACGATGCTAATGCTGGGTACAGTTTCATTACCCAAGACGGCTACGACCGCAACCACGGCCCCATTCCCCACATCGATGCGAGCACGCACAGAGTCTCCGTTACCGGCCTCGTCAACAATGAACTCTCACTTTCCATTTCAGACCTCGAAGCACTTCCACAACATACCGTGATATGCGCACTGCAATGTGCCGGCAACCGGCGTCATACCATGCGTACAAAGCTGAAGGAGGTGTCCGGCATCGATTGGTTCGACGGTGCTGTCATGAACTGCAAGTGGACTGGACCTCTGCTGAAAGATGTTCTGGAGAAAGCTGGCGTCAAAGTCGAGGATGATAAGCTAAAGGAAGCGCATGTGGCCTTCTCATGCTACCAGACGACTACGCAAGAGGATGACTTCTACGGTGCCAGCATTCCACTGTCACGAGCCATGGATCGTGAAAGCTCAATCATGCTCGCGTTGAAGATGAATGACAAGCCTCTTCCGCCTAACCATGGAGCTCCAGTCCGCGTTGTCACACCAGGTATCGCTGGAGCGAGAAGCGTCAAGTGGCTTGATGCCATCTCAGTCCAGCTAAGCGAGAGCCAAAGCTACTACCAGCAACATGACTACAAGATCTTACCCCCAGAAGCTGATTGCAAAGAAAAGGCAGAGGAGTACTGGGGCAAGGTTGACGCGCTAAACGACATGCCTGTCAACAGTGTCATTGGAGTTCCAAAGTCAGGTACCACTGTACATCGCGACGCAGATGGGATGATTGAAGTCAAGGGATACGCGCTGCCTAGTGGTGCAGATGGGCCTATCGCCAAGGTCGAAGTCAGTGTTGACGGTGGAAAGTCGTGGACAGAGACAGAGTTGATCAAGAGCTATGAGGGTGAAGACGCAAAGGACGTTGAACTCAAGTGGGCGTGGGCGCTATGGAAAGCGAAAGTCAAGGTCGAAAAGGGGAAGAATGTCACAATCTACAGTCGGGCAACGGACAGGAGTGGTAATGTGCAAGAGAAATGTCCAAAGTGGAACTTCCGGGGTGTGGCGTACAATGGGTATGGTGAGGCTTCTGGACTGGAAGTTGTCTGACGTTGATGGCTGGTTCTCTCAATAGCGGATGTGGCAGACTGATTCAGATTCGTGTTTTAGCCTACATATTGGTCGCATAGCACGACCTTACGAATGTTATGAATGAACGAGTTCAACGTTGTAACAGCGGGACATACTAACTAGTCATGTCGTCAGGGCGTTCATGGAGGTGCGCATTTCATATTTCCATATATTGAGAAGCTCCATATCAAACGCCACCAAGAAACTCCTGTTACGCTATGCATTCATGATTCATGACCTCTCTCTAATCTCCTCCGTCTCCCTCCATACACACCCTGTCTCAAAACCCCTACAGCCCCAGACTCTTCCTGACATTCGTCCGCACAATCTTCTCGTACTCGTCCCTCTTTTCTCTCCACATCCGCGCCGCGTCCACATTCGCTGGACTCTCATCGTTCGGCTCTGCCAACATGCTCATGACGCTAATCAAGATCTTCTCGACGCTTTGTATGGGCGACCACCGCTCGGAGGCTTGTTCGTAGTGCATGGGGTCTTCGCCGGGTGCGTGGAGAATCGAGATACAGACTTCGCCGTTGGGATATACTGTACACAATGTTAGCACAGATTCTCGTTAGCGCATGCTCCTTGCGACCCGCAAGTAAGGGAACATGGGCAGCATGTTGTAGGTGACCAAACATACCATTTGGATGCCACATCTCGGTGACAAACTTCATCTTTGGCGGCGCAAGTGGGTAGTCTTTCGGGAACCGCAACTCTGCAGGGAAGACGCCGCCTTCAAAGGGTGTGCCCTCCGGGCCTTGGATCAGCGCTTCCCAGATGAACATGTCGTCTTCGCTGACCGGGCCGGCAGTGATGCCCTCTGGCGGGTCGTTGGAGAGCATGCGGTACTCTTTGAAAAGGCGCTTTGAAGCTGACGAAGCCATGATGTGTCTCGGAAGTGTGCGTGTGCCGAAGGTGACAGCAGTGCTATAGGCGCGGGGGGTGGGGCTTTTGACGTGTTGGGTTTGGGTGGTGAAGGCTAGCCGTTTACGTCGTGAAGCAAGGAACGGTGCTGTAGAGAGTGAACAAGGTATTGCGCTGTGACTGAAACACCAGAACCGGAAGGGATGGAGTCGTGGATGGTTAGATGAAAGCGTTCCGGGCGGACGATGACGGTTCCGACACGTCGGCTTCGGCAATGCGCGGTTTAGCGCCAAGGCACGTGCTCCACTTCTGCCATGAAGTGCTTGCGACGAATTGATCCTTTACAAACTTCCAGACTTGTGGTTCAGCACGAACCGAATATTCGAATCGAACATCAAGTATTCATTACAATTGTTCTAAGCATCGTGCATCGCTAACCAAACACTTCAATCATAAACCGGTACTCAAGCTTTCTGTCCTCGTTCCTTGCCCTTGCGGTCAACACGCTACACTGGTCGGCAATCTGCTGACCTATGACAGGCGGACCGCAGAAGAAGACACCGATTTTGATCTCATCGTCTTTATTGCCGTCCTTCTCGTTTATTCGACCCGCCAGAACTTTGCTCATATCGTCGTAATGCGCCTCCATGATGCGCCGAATATCCGGACGTCCGAAATGTGTCGGGTTGACAAGACCAGTGATAGGCGAGTGTGGATGATCCTCTGTTCGATGCTTCTCGAGTAACCAGCGGAAAACGTGTTGCGATATTTGCTTGCGTTTCTGCGTCACGTAGGTGTTGATGCGGATGTCGAGATCCGGGCTGTCCGTCCTGTGGCGAAAGACCTCGTTCAGGAGATCAGAGAACCATAAGAGGTTGTTCTTGTCGCGCACCATCCAATGCAAGTCGACTCGGCGGTGGTTCGTATACGGTGAAGGCTCCCTGAGGGTTTCGTCGGATGATTCTGGGGACTCATCTCTAGACTTGACGCGTTCGAGTTCGTGGTGCTGAAGGTCTGTCAGCACACCAGAGAAAGGCGTTATGCCGATACCGGCCCTACGATGTGTTAGTGAACCACTTAATCATAAAGTAAGCAATCTAACGTACCCAAAGACCATGCTGTATTCAAAGTCGTAGAATCGCTGAGCAGGTGCGCCAAACGGCCCGTCGAGGCCGATCTTGATCGTCGACCGTCCTCCCTCCTTGACCAGATCACGAAGCGAGTTTGTCCAGTCACCATCAGCCTTGATGTGGACCTGCATGGTATTGTTGATGCACGTGGAAACAGTGAACGGATGCCACTGGAATCGAGACAGTTGCGGAATTTGTACAAAGACGTACTGGCCGGCTTTGTAGTCCCACGGACGAGTCTTGGGCACCTGCGCAGTGATTACGACAGTCTCATCATCCAACAGCTCAAGATCCGCAAGGATGGGACGAAAGCTTAGAACCAAGCGCCAAACGCGTTCAAGTAGGACCATGAGTGTGGGGAAGGCGAGCCAGTAGCCGAACATGGGCCATTGCAGCAGGTGCGCAGTTCCGTGCGCCATCATGAAGCCAATGATTGGGAACATGAGCAGATGAGCCAGTTGGAAGACTTCGTAGCTCCACTTGCGTATTTGAGGCATGCTCATAAGTGCGAGGAGATAGAACAACCCAAGTGACGTGAGACCGGTCCATCCTGGTAATGACCGAAGGTAGTCAGTGTACGAGCGTGGCACTGCGTCCTGTCCAACGATATTGGCAACTGCACCCTGTCGACTAGCCATACTGCCAAAGACAAAAGAGCCGCCGAGGTGACCAATAGCATGGAGTGTCGCAAAGACCAATGCGACGATGGACATCTTGATGTGGAAACTCTGGGACAGATCCCAGTTGATGAACCTCGAGATGAAGTAGAATCGCCGAAGAAATGTCGAGAGCCATCTTGACATGGACAGAATGAGGAAGAAGAAGGTTGGGTAGAGCACGCCAGCGCATGTCTTGGATAGGACTGCTCCCCATCCGAATGCAGGCGTATACTGGTCAAAGGTCAGATATTTGACAAACTGCCAGACGCCAAAGCCGATCATCAAGAGTAAGACCAGTGCAAGAAACATGATTTCAGGCCCTTTGACGGCCCAATATGCCCGTGCTCGTCGGTACAGAGACACCTGCTTCAGGTAGTCGTCCTCGTCTTTTGCCTCCTTCCGGTCTTGCTCCAAGGATGGTATCTCCCACGTCTTCACGGTTCTGGCAAAGGTGTCTCGGTTGATGTGGTCCTCCCGCGTTCCAATGACATTTCTGAGAAACTCGTGTCGAGCTTCATCGCCCCGAGATCCATGGTGTAAGTTGTGTGGCTGCGGTTTGGGAGCTATTTCCTTGTGCACTTGGTCCAGCTTGCGTTCCAACTCCCAGTAGTCGACATTGCCATCTTTGTCGTGATCGAGGTCGTCAATAAACTTCTTGATTTCTTCGTCGGTAAGGAACTGTTGTGAAGACATCGACGTGCCGGTAATTCCGGGAATGTATTAGATCGGATTGCGGGAGTAGGTGATGGATCAGCTGCCACATGTGGCTCAACGGCAACGGTCATCTTTAAGATCTTCCTGATCCAGTTCCCTGATCAGCCCAGGTGTTTGCTGGTGGTCGACCCACGTAGGCCAAGGCGTCATGATAAAGCGTCGCCAATGACAAGGTCTCAACAATGGAGTGCTAAGAAAACAAGAGCACCTAAGACGGAGTAGGCGCCGGGGGGCACGACTTGTAACAGTTGGCGGAGCGGAACCTGGTCCTAGGCACAATTTCCGCCTGCTGCACAGCCACTCAGCGTTTGGACCAAGACCTCCGCCCAGGTGTTAACTCTGCATGCATGCGCGGCGAACAAGGATACCGGATATCGGAAGATGGCATGCAGCCACAGGTGAAATGGTCAGCGCTGCACATCAGGCAGGAACAAGGCGCAGAATCAGTTCTCTCATGCCACTGCCAATGAGATGGGATTTCCAGCACCTGGAATACGGTCTGTTGTCCTCAAGACTATCCCTTGACCCGTTCACTCGGATGACGATGTGCTAGTAGTTGGTGGATAGTCGAAAATGGCCAGAACTCGGATCGGACGTTGAGAAAGTTTGGCTGCTGTCGCCCAAGAAATCCAGGCTTGGCATGGGCGGATCAGCATGGCTACGCACGCTACGTCATCTCAAGTGCTTTTTGCAAGCCGACATCCGACCCGCGACGCGTACCGCATTTCTCGTGTGATGCTCATGACCTTTTGAATAACCTCCTCCAGATCGACCCACTCTCGGAAAGGTTCATAACTTTCCGCTTCTGGTCAGGGTCTCCTATATGAGGCGTAGAAACAGCGCCACGACGTCATGGATCCCGCCTACTAGCTGACAATGAGCCGTTCTGCGCGCGTGGGCGTGCGCAAGGCTCCGTAATCGACGATGCGTACTCCTCTTTATTTTGGCCTGATATGGATCCGTACAAGCGCTCTCCTTTCCTTGCATCTGGAGTCCCTTGTTTCTTGCCTGCAGCGGAGCTTCCTCGGCTCCTGTGTCCATTACCACAATTTTCGACATCTGCACCATGACAGACGACAAAATGTCCAGCACCGCCGCCAAGACCAGCTCTTCGATACAGCTCACACAGCGCAATGATCGTACCTTACTCATGTCTGTGGTGCAGTCGCTGGTACGACTAATGCGCACCCGTATCAGCAATCGTCAAGCGGAGCACGAAGACGGGTCCATCAAATTGAACCCGAACAAATCGAACCTCTCCCAATGTACTCTCCACGAACGAACTGTTAGCGGTGTACACATATACGACCTCATACCACCGAACCAAGCAGAGAAGAGATCGAAGAAGCGCATATACTATTTTGCTGGTGGTAGCTGGCAAGAACCACCTTCGCCTCAACACTACAAGATATGTGCCAAGCTAGCCAAAGACATGTCCGACACTTCTATATCAATCGTCTCCACACCGCTTGCCCCGAACGATCCAGCGCCAAAGTCTTTCCCTGTATGCCAAAACATGTATCGCGCTTTGATGACCGAGGCAGAAGAGGCTGGAGAGAAGGTTGTACTGGCAGGCGATTCGTCGGGTGGTAATATTGCGCTGTGCCTGGTATTAGAAGCTCTCCGCGAGGATAGCGAGCAAGAAGGCGTAGAGATCAAACAAAGACCACACCCTGTCGCCATTATGAATATATGCCCGTCGACAGATCTTACACGCGCCAATCCCGATATCGACAAAGTTGCACCTCGAGACCCTCTGCTCACACCCAAGATCATCAGGTTGACAGCAAGAGCATGGCAAGGCGACTGGGATCCCGCCGATCGCCGAATCTCACCAATCAACGCCGACGTCTCACTACTTGCGAAGAAGGGCATCAAAGTCCACGGTATAACTGCTGGGTGCGATGTATTAAGCCCCGACGGTGTCATCTTCCGCAACAAGTGCGCCGAGGCAGGTGTCATCGGTGAGTGGGTTCACTGGGAGAAGCAGATGCACTGCTTCGTCCTTACCATGCCATATGGATTAGCAGAGGCAAAAGAAGCTACCCAGTGGGTCATTGATGTATTGAAGAAGGAATGAGGGGGGAACGCCGTCCTGTGTCCGAGTAAGAAATACCCTTGCATTCCACGAAATCGTGGCTACTTAGTTTTAATATTACAGTTTTCGACTGCCTTCAAGGCCCAAACGCTCGCAACTCTCGCATATCTCTATGACGGTCACTTTCCAATGACGCAAGCTCATTTGCAGCCATCGTGTACTTTTCCATCCTTTTTCTTGTCGCTCGCATACTCGCCAGTGCCACTTCGCCGCCAATGTCTGGTTTCGACAGCTTCCGTCTCAGTCCCACAGACTCATCGCTGTTCTCATCAAGGAAACCAAGCTCCACAAGCCGATTTCGCACTTGTGTTTCCGTTTCCTCGTCGTAGAAGAAGCGTCCAAGCTTCATGAGACTTCTCTGTACGAAGCTCTTAAGCGTCGGAATAGTAGCAGCTATCAACGCCAGCTCGAGCTCCAACATCGACCACAGCGTAGGCATAACAGTTGTGCGAAAGATATCTTGAGATGTGTAGATCATGTTCGCATCCGCGGTACGCAAGATAGCGAACGAAGAGGCAAACAGGCCAAGACCCATCAGCACGCATAGAAAAATCTTCTCGCCACGTGGTCGATGCAACTTTCGGATGAACGTTATCGGTATGAAGGAAAATATGAGGTCTGTTGAAACGTGAACGGTACTCGCAGCGGCGATGTTTCCCGTTATGAGCTCCCGAGGTACACATTCTACACCTCCTCTGAGGAGGACGCTAGGATCCCAGTATATGCTGAATGGTTGGCATTGCAGGAATTGGAAGAATGTTGATGTCATGGCTGTCAGAATGAGTAGCACAATCGTGCTGTAGAGGAAAATGCGCCATGCGCGTGTTTGTTTGATGCGAAGCAAGAGCAGGGCGACTGAGATCTTGATGAGACAAATCGACACGTTCCAGAGGGCTTGACAGAGGAAGATGAGTCGCATGGCAGCGAGGCGCGAGGCTGCCGAAACGTACTTCGTGCGTTGGCCGAAGCCATTGGCGCATGCTAGGCAAACGATGATGTACTTCGTTATCGCAAGGACCTACACACGTTCAAGATCAGGTATGCGTTGGTGAAGGACGGAGTCTGGCTTACTGTTGCTGCAACGGCCGTCCAATCGTCCAGATGCAGATTCCAAAGCGGCCTCATTCTCGACCAGAGTCTTGCGGAAAGTAAAAGAACAGCAAGTAGTGTCAGACTACCGCATAAGCCGAGGAGAAGGGGTGCCTGTGTGTCATTGCGCTTGGGATCGGGCATCAGCTGTCTAACACGTAGCTCCATACTATCAACCGCAGAATGTAAATGGAGCGCTGGTATCATGCCAATGTGCGCCAAAAAGCGGTAAGAAGAGAAAAGAAAGATTAAAACTGCCCTCAAGCACGACGGCCGGGACTCTCAAGTCTATACCAGTCGTACTCAGCCGCCGTGGTCAACAATACACTCTACTCGGGCACCGCATAATGACACAACTCCCCAATCACATATTCCAGACCAATTGAGCCCCTAGCCCACAGGAAAATTGTTCAGACTCGTCTCTCCCATTGGTCCACGATTCGTGGTTCGTAAATACTACCCTGTTGCCGTTGCGGTCGCAGTGTGTCAGAAGTGTTTCGCGTAGTCGCATAATCGCAATTATCCATGTACCCCACAAACTGGCGTACTCAGACGACATTTCGAGGTCTTGAACTTATGCAGATGTTGAGGTCGTGTTTGAGATGATAGAATGGGGTGCAAAGAATGATGGGTGGCAGCGACGGCGGCCAAGGAATGTGAAAGGGAATGTTCATAGAGGGGGCAAGCCTTCGAGTCAAGAGCTGATGCCATATGACGAGAGTTTCAGGGTACGATTGAAGAACTGTGGTGCATCAGATAAGCAGGAAAGACAGCACTTGAGTGAAAAGGTGGGAAGGTTACAAAGCCTGGTTCAACGTAGGCCGTATACTGTAAGCGGTCAGGCTAAGTTTTTTGAATGGGTAACAACTCCGTTCCTTCACATCCGATCACAAGACACCAAGGATTAGTCTTTCCGTGCGGTCAGGTAAATCTCGAGGAATGAACATGGTTAAACGGAGTGGCTGTGCTGACAATATCTACAATCATGCTAACTGTCGGATGTGTACGGGGGATAGTGTATGTACCGAGCTAGCTATGATAGGATGGGACCCACATATACCTCGGCATGAACAATCCTTGGCAAACTCATGTGACACTAACTGGAAAGGGTAGACCTGCCGCCATACAACCACTCCTAGCAGTTATGCGACACGTCTCCTAGCTATCCATCAACCTACCACCATTCAGGGTGTTGCTGTTCAATCGTCCCTGTTTCTTCAATAGCAAGGTCTAGTGCTGAGGTGAGGCCGCCTATTCCTCATCCCACTAGTCGGATTTGCTAGTCGTTGATTCGTGCAAACGAATTCCCCCACGTCCCGCAAATTCCTCTACCCCAAGGCTCCATCTCCACCTTTAGAACGCCAAGTGCGGAGATTTGTTCTTTGCTCTTGCTATTCCAGGGGAATGTTACCTATCCTGGACCACCCGGCCGGCCGGATTGTTACTCGTGTCAAGGGCATTGCTGAAAAGGCAGTATGATGGCGTTCGCCTGCACACGGCACACAACATTTGCCCAGGCGCGAGATCCAGATCCTCATCGTGAACTCTTGGCCCTGCATGGACGCATTGTGGTCTGCTATATAACACCAGGTATCTAGGTAGTTTTCCAACGATCAGCGAGGTTTGTCTCCGCAACGAGTTACCTTTTACCCGGTATGTCCTCTACCAAGACCAGCCTCACGGCTCTCGCCCTGGGCCTCTCGTCACTTCTTGCCCCGGCCTTCGGCGCTCCTTCGGAATCTTACAACCCGGCCAAACCTGTCAAGGACCCCTACTCTAGAGACTACTGGCCTGCGCCTCGCAGAATCACAGGTCAAGACTTGGACGGTACACTTGGCGGTGTTCACATTCACGACCCGAGTGTTGTGCTTGGACCAGATGGCCACTACTACTCTTTCTCTTCTCACGGCTTGGCCACAACATCTCGTGCTTCGAAGAAGAATAGCCTAGATGGGTACTGGGAGGTTGTCAGCCAAGTCTTGCAGCCGCCTGGTAGTATCGATGACCCTGCTCAGGCAAATCGTCTATGGTGAGAAACAGCAACCTAGAAAATGCTCCAAGGTGTCAAGTTCTAACGCGATAATGCAGGGCTCCTGATGTCCACAAGATCGGCGATACCTACTACTGCTACTACACCGTCTCTGACTTCGGTGTCTCAAAGTCCTTCATTGGGCTCGCCACATCGAAGACCCTGCAAAATGGGTCCTGGACCGACCACGGCATGGTCGTCTCCTCCAACAGCACTGACGCGCCCTTTCCGCTGAGCAAGACCAACACCATCGACGCAGCTTTCATCCAAGATGCTAAGACTGGTAAAAACTACCTTACCTACGGCTCATGGTGGGCCAATATCTGGCAGTTCGAGTTGACCAAAGATCTCAAATCTGTCAAGATCCCTACTGCACGTCAGCTAAGCTACACCTATGACCCCGTGCTGCCGACCAAAGAGCAGGCATACGCCAACATGTCCCTTAACTGGGGAGGCGCATCCGCTGAGGAGGCCCCGTACATCAGCTACAACAAGAAGCAAGGCTTCTACTACCTCTGGTATTCGGCGGGATTCTGCTGTGGTTACAATCCCGCTGCTCTGCCTCCACCTGGTACTGAGTACACTATCTTCGTTGGCCGTTCCAAATCTCCCCGCGGTCCTTTCGTTGATCGCAATGGAAAGGACCTCGCCGAGGGTGGTGGAAGCATGGTGTACGGCAGCCACGACAACACCTACGCTCCCGGTGGACAGGCGGTGATTTCCAACTACCACGGACGCGACGTGCTGTACTACCATTACGTCAACACCACATACGATCCGTTGTACCGGGACAACTACAAGTTCTTGGGATGGAATCCAATCGAATATGTCAAGGGGTGGCCAGTACTGGTAGAATAACTCGAAAGAGACAATTGAGAGATTGTATTAGAAAGTGTAGAATATCCGACGAGATGATTGCGCTGTCGTTGGGGACACTTGAGTACCAACAAAGCCAATAATGCAGAATATGCTACGTATATGCAATGATTACGAATGTCTTTCCTTCAAATACGATCACAGGACGCTGAAAACTAGAATGCTGAGATGATCCGCCATTTGTCGTGAATGCGTTTTGGCGTTCCAGTTCACCAGGGCACACTAAATCGTCGGAATTTGACAGAAATCTGTATCGGGAGTACAGCGTGCTAAAGTATGCCAATTTCGATATCTTGGTGATCAGTCACGGTATACAGGACTGTAATGTACCAGATCATCGCTGTTTTAACTAGTTTGGAGTCACGATTCAACCCAGAACAAGCAGAACTATCCTTGGATAACATTGGGATAAGAGATGAAGCGAACATGGGAGTCAATTATCATGATGTAGCTATTCTAGCTACAGAAGAGTTTTGACCAACAGATCCACATTCATCATCGAAGGTTTGCAATCATCTCATGGGAAAAAGAAGTCTGCGCACTAGCAACACCGCGTGTTTCCAGAACCGCCCCAAAAATGGCAACCAATCATACTGGGAGGCTGCAAAATCTGTGCTCGTTCCTGTGAGGATTGGACTTTCTAGTGGACATTCCTGGGTTAGCAGTCATGGAGCAATTTGCGTGGTGAAGCATGTACTTTGGAGGTTGCTCTGGATGGTGCTCGCTCCGAGCCAATAATGACGTAAACGGTCTCCACATGGGAGGTGAAAAGAGGTTTAGCGCAGTTCGGTCAGATCTCCCTATCCTGCCGACTCCACTTGGAAAGAGCAACACCAAGGCGGCTGCTACAATCACATCTGGACCTCAATTCACCCTCTTGCGCGCTGACAGGTTTCGATGTTACACTGCAGTTGAAGATAGGCACGATGAGCGCTGGTGGTGCATAGTATTCTTGCAGCCGCAACATCCACCACGCGTTCAATATGCCGAGATCACTCGCAGGGCTAAACTGAGTCTCGCTCCGCAACCCAGCTCACAGCTTCGCTCAAAAGCAACCCGTATAATACCTGCAATAGCAGCACTACCGAGCAGTGGGTGCGGTTCATTAACAGCACGACATGGATCCACCATCAATGTTACCCCGCAGCCATCTGCACCCGGCTGTAGTCTGCATACCACCGCAACATCACCGCTTTAGGGCCAGACTATCGCCTTGCTGGGAGATGATAGACAGTACAAGATGACTTAAGAAATGCTACCCGAATTGCTTATGTGTTAGGTAGCATGCTCGCGGACCGAAGCGTTACTGCCAAGCGTCATGTAAGGAAGGATAAATAGTCTGCGCGGGGAAGCGCAATGGAGAACGTTGTCTATTTGAAACTTCTGTTGACCTGGCTTTTCTTACTGGAAGAGTCTGCGCTCAACTCAAACCATGGGCATTCCTACCATGAAGCACGCCTTGGCCTCTTTCTTATGTGTATTCACAATATCGGCAGGCGCGCAGAATAACTCCTCACAACCACAAGCAAGATCCGGGTTTGACTATGTCGACCCTCTGATTGGCACGATCAATGGAGGTATATTCGAGGTATTCATGAAAAGATAACAGACGACTGATCTCGCATAGGCCATGTGTTTCCTGGTGCTACATTGCCATTTGGTGAGTAATGATATTTGCAGTACAAACCAAACTTGTTAACAAGTGCTAGGAATGGCCAAAGCAGGGCCCGATGTGATAGGCGAAAACCAAGGAGGGTTCTCTTCTAACGACACGGAACCGATTTATGGATATTCCCACCAACACGACTCGGGGACAGGTGGCTCACCGTCGCTTGGTAACTTCCCAATATTCGCCCAATCTGGATGTGTGAACGATGATATCAACGGGTGCCAGTATTTCAAGTTTCATCGAGCCGCTTACCGGATACCTGGAAGTGTGCATGCGAAGCCTGGTTACTTTGATATCACACTAGCCAATAACATCAGGACTGAATCAACTGTCACAAATCGCACGGCTCTGTATCGCATCACATTTCCGGAGACACCATCGACTCCTAACACAACACTATCGCCACATATATTGGTTGACCTAACAGATTTGCCGAATACAAGGAGCGAAGCAAATATTACTGTCGATACTGCAACTGGACGCATGACGGGTGGGGGAATCTTCTCGCCGTCGTTTGGTATCGGCAAGTCATACTCATATATTCACTGCATATGAAACACTTACTGACTTCATATGCCTATATCTAGGCACATATCGGTCGTACTTCTGCCTGGACTTCAACGGTGCAAAAGTAAAAGAAGCCGGTGTATGGTCCAATACGCGTGCGACAAACCGAGCGACGAGTCTACGGATAGTCCCAGGCGATGTCCGGCAAACACCCAGTAACACACCAGCAGGTGGATGGGTACAATTTGGAAAACCCATTCAAGACAACCAGATCCAGGCGCGGGTTGGAATGAGCTTCATTAGCGAAGAGCAAGCTTGTGCCAACGCTGAACGCGAGATACCCTCATGGGAGTTTGACGACATTGTTGCCGCCGCCGAGACTGCATGGCGTTCCAAGCTTGACGTCATCACCGTCGAAGATGGCGGTGTTGATGAAGTCTTCCTCAAAGCTTTCTGGAGTGGCGTTTACAGGTCAATGATTAGTCCTCAGGATTACACTGGAGAAAACCCACTGTGGAAATCTGACGAGCCATACTACGACTCCTATTACTGCATCTGGGATAGTTTCAGATCCATTCATCCTCTGCTCACCCTTCTAGACCCGCATAGTCAAACGCTCATGATAAGAAGTTTACTGGATATCTATCGTCATGAAGGATGGCTGCCGGACTGTCGCATGAGCCACTGCAAGGGCTTCACGCAGGGAGGCTCCAATGCAGACATCGTTATTGTGGATGCATATTTGAAGAACATCACTGCTGGTATCGACTGGGCACTAGCATACGAGGCTATTGTGAAGGATGCCGAAGTCGAACCACCAAACTGGGATGTTGAAGGTAAGGGGACAGTTTCTGAGTGGGTAGAATCTGTGTACTAACCGTTAAGGGCGCGGTGGTCTTGTATCCTGGAAAGAATTAGGCTACATCCCTACCGAGAATATTGACGTCGAAGGCGTGGGAACAGAGACCCGCTCTATCTCCCGGACGGTAGAATATGCCTACAACGATTTCGTCATTGCTCTTCTGGCTCTCGAGCTCGGCAATACAGCCGACTATCAGAAGTACCTCAGTCGCTCTGGCAATTGGCACAACATGTTCAAAGCCGATCAACGTAGCACTATTAATGGTACTGATACGGGGTTTGAAGGTTTCTTGCAGCCTCGATACCTGAACGGCACCTGGGGTTTTCAAGATCCAATCTTTTGCTCACCACTACTTAATTTCACTGGCTGCTATCTAAACCCCGGCGGACGCGAGACCTATGAAGGTCCAGTGTGGCTCTACACCTTCTTTGCTCCTGGAGATATGGCGACTCTTATCCAAACCCTAGGCGGGCGCGAGCGCTTCGTTGAGCGTATGAACTGGCTGCACGAGTCCGGTGTCCTGTATCTCGGCAACGAACAGTCTTTTCTCAACGTCTTCCTATACCACTACGCCGGTCGTCCTGCTCTCTCGGCTGAACGCGCCCATCAATACATTCCCTCTCTGTTCAACGACACCGTCGTCGGGATACCCGGTAATGACGATAGTGGCGCCATGGGATCTTTTGCGGCTTTTGTTATGATGGGATTCTTCCCCAATGCTGGACAAGATGTTTACTTTATTATACCACCTTTCTTCGAGTCCATCTCCATCAAGAATGGCCAAACGGGCAATACAGCAACGATTCGGAACATCAACTTTGACCCAGGTCACAAGAACATTTACATTCAATCTGCGACGCTAAATGGTGCATCTTATACGCGGAACTGGATCCAGCACAGCTTCTTCTTAGAGGGTGGTGTCCTTGAGTTGACACTAGGTCCCCAAGAAAGTGATTGGGGAACGGCGACGGAAGATGTGCCTCCTAGCCTGGGACCTTTTGCAAACAACACTGTGCCGGGCAATGGACCAGCCGCGGTGGATCGAAGGTGGACGATGCCGAGAATGGAGTTTGGTTTTGCTGGTAGTCAGTAACCCGTGAGAGAGCGCAAAGCTGTGATGTCAGAGATAGAGTGTGAATAAACATCGTGAAGCACATTGCCCTGAGTCAACCCCAGTCGTGAAATGGCTGGTCTGCGCAGCTGGAAACCAACAGGGACCGAGCATAGAAATGTCGCGCTTGGGCTTGTCGGGGCCTGAAGTTCGTAGTGCACTGGTCATTGGTTCACCAAAGACTGGATAACGAGCGTAGTGGTCGACGAGCAAATGAACATGGGGATAGAGTGAAACAGGAATGGTGGGGAGAGATTGCATAGCATCCACAGCTGAAGCGCAGCTTGGGCTGACAGCCTCGTCAGATCGGCAATGACGAAACCAAGAATAAACGCCCGGACCACTCGCATGATCGTGTGGTGGCGATATCCGTCCGAGCTCATCCAGTCAATTAACAAGTGCGATGATCAACGATTGACTAATTTGGTATTCATCGTAAAGCTACTGTAAAGAGTGTGTTGTCGTGATCGTGAGTCATGAGTAAAGAGAGACCATGGGTCGATCCAAGGGGACATGAGACCAACTACCCTATCTCCATCTTCCTCCTAAAATGTGACAATTTGTTCCATCCGCCGCTAATCAAATCCAACCCGTTCTTACTTCTCGCGAACGGCGACACCGCCATTCAGTCCGGCACGGGCCTCAGCATCCTCGCGGCTAATGACGCGGTGCGCACCGCTCCAGATACCAAAACTGCGCTTGATAGCTTTCCAGCTCTCGATGGCGCTGATGTAGATGACAACACAACCGAATGCGACACCCCACTCCCAGGTGATAGCGCCATGCTTGAACACCTTCTCGTTGATGATAGGGATGTAAACAATGGGGAACACGACAACCAGTCCGGCCATGACAGCGAAGAAGAGGAAGCGGTTGCGCCAAATAGTGGAAAAGACGGAAAGGCCAGGCGGTGCCGACGAGGGAGTGTTGGGATACATGTTGAAGAGGGAGCGAGCGAAGTGCTTGACTTCCCAGGCCGTGACAAGGAGAAGTAGGGTAATTGTAGCGTAGGTGGTGGCGCGGGCGCGGAACACCACGTCGCAGGTATCGTTGTATCCCTCGTTACATCCAGAGCCGAGGTTGCCTCCGCCAGGACCGACATATGCGACAATGGCGAAGGAGAAGAGACATAGAGATCCCATGAAGAAGCCGTAGATGAATTTGTCCGTTATCAATTCAGCTGAGAAGACACCCTTCTTGTTGTCGTGCGGTGGTCGGTACATGCTGTCTTCCTGCGACTCTTCGAGGCCAAGGCCGATAGCGAGGAAGGAAGAAGTGATGAGGTTGACCCAAAGAATCTCGATGGGAGACAACGGGAAGACGGAGTGATTGTCTTGGTCCTTGAAGGCGAGACCGATAAGAAGGAGGATGACTTGCGCGATGTTCGAGATGAGCAGGTGCATCAAGAACTATAAGACCAAACATTATTGACTGATCATAGGAGGAAGAAGGGGAGGAAGCTGGCATACCTTTTGAATGTTATCGAACAGACGTCGACCTTCTTCGACCGCCTTTACGATAGACGCGAAGTTGTCGTCAGTGAGAACCATCTCAGCAGCGTCTTTGGCGACGTCGCTACCAGTACCCATAGCCATACCGACGTTGGCCTGCTTGAGCGCAGGCGAGTCGTTAACACCATCTCCAGTCATGACACAGAAGCGACCCCGCCTGTGGAGAGCCTGTACCATCTTGACCTTGGTAGTCGGACTACACCTAGCGATGACAAGAGGCAGAGTCTCCATAGCATCCACCTCATCTTCAGTCATCCTGTCAAAGTCTTTGGCGACCATGACGGCTGAAGCGGGGGTACGATCGTCGATAATGTCCACATCCTTAGCAATGGCTTTCGCCGTACCTGGAAGTTGGTCAGTATAAGTTTCGCTTGCAATTCATAGAGGGACAATGCATACCAGGATGGTCACCAGTGAGCATGTGAACAGTGATGCCGGCAATTTTACACTCGCGGACAGCACCTTTGGTCTCCAGGCGAGGTGGATCATAGATGGCGACAAGACCGAGATAGTTGAGGTTGGCTTCGACGACATCACGTTCCGAGATGTCAGTGCCGGCCTGCAGTGTCTTGTGAGCGATGCACAGGACGCGGAGACCTTGATTGGCCATACTTTCAGCCGCTTCCAGGATCTCAGTGCGCTCCTGGTCCGAGACATTGAGCGCAGGCATCATGAACTCTGTTGCTCCTTTGGTGTAGACATCCATGAAACCCTGGTGATTGTCCTTGTAGACAACAGTCATCTTCTTGACCTTGGAGTCGAAAGAGAACTCAGTAGCCAGATGGATGTTGAGATTGGAGAGAAGCCTCTCCTTGCCCATGTTGAAGCGGGAAGCGAGGACATGCAACGCGACTTCAGTTGGCTCACCATGCGCCACCCAAGGTCCATCAGACATGTCTTGCATGATGGCAGTGGGCGGTCGTGAGATGGTATCGATGGTAGAGGCATCAGTGTCGCGATCATCACCATTGACTGACTGATCTAGAGCCGCAGCTTTCTTCTCACTTGGAGAGTCGATGTGGGTATCAGATGGTGGTATGACCTTGGAGTTGTTGCAAAGAGCGATGGTACGTAGAAAGCGGGTAACAACAGCATCCGGCTTGTACTCATCCAAGTTGAGGAGCTGGTCAGCTAGAGCGACGTTTCCGCTAGTGGGGTTGTATGGGTCTGTAATAGCGTCGACGGTGAACGTGCCAGCGCCATTGATTAGGGCCGTCTTTGCGACCATGCGACCTTGAGTAAGAGTACCAGTCTTGTCAGAGCAGATGTTTGTGACACCACCCACGGCCTCAATGGCTGACTGGACCCTAGTGATGACGTTTGCTTTGGCCATGGCTTTGCCGCCAACAGCGATCGTAATCGTGAGGACTGCAATGAGCGATTCGGGAATGACAGCTACAGCAACACAAATACCATAGATGAGGACTTCTCCACCAACCTGCCATTTGCTTGCGGAGAAGACGATGATGGCAAGGAGGATAGCGAGACCAAACAGTAGGAGAGCGAACTTGCTCAACGTGATCTGGAGTGGAGTCCCGACAAGGCCTAGGATCGTCTTGCCGCCGTTTATGAAACGCTTGAAGATTCGGACAAAGACATTGGTAGACTGTGGGCCGGCATCTTTCTTCTGGCGAAGCATAGTAGCAATTTTTCCGACTTCAGTGTCCATGCCAGTTGCGACTACGATACCATGGCAGCGTCCAGATGTCACCTCACTACCGGAAAAGGCAAGGTTGGTTTGGTCACCAGTGGCGAGGTCCAGTTCGTCGAAGGTCTTCCATGGTGTCTTCTCCACAGGTGCAGATTCTCCTGTTAGGAAGGCTTCGTTGGTATAAGCGTTGACACCATCGATGAGGCGGATATCGGCAGGTACGATACTACCAACGGACAACTGTACAAGGTCGCCAGGGACGAGGTCCACTGCCTTGACTTTGATATCCGCAGTTCCGTCTCGGGTGACGGTAGCCTCGGGTGCGGTAAGCTTTTTGAGAGATTCGATAGTCTTCTCGGCTCGATAGTCCTGCCAGAAACCGACAACGATGTTCAGGAGGATAACTGCGGTGATGACGCCGCCTTCGATGTAGTCGTCTATGCCAAAGCTTATGGCCATGACAATGATGAGGACGAAGGTGAGACTGTTCGAGATCTGCCTTAACAGAATTTTCCACATGGAAAGCCCTTCAGCTCCCTTAACCTTGTTAGGGCCATAGAGCTGGAGGCGAGATTGCGCTTCAGAGTGAGTGAGTCCATGGCTGCAATCGTTAGCACAAGCACAAGGGATCTAAATACAAGCAGTGAGCCCTACTGGATATCCACTCGTAGTTTCTGTGCAACTTCCTCGGGGGTGAGGGTATGCGGAGCGTGGAGTGTGGGCGAAGTGTCGCCATTGGTGGGGTTCGGCTGTAGTTGCCTTTGGTGGGGTGCAGTATGCGGATCCTTACTACCACATATAGGGGGTTCATCGACGTTGGGAGAAGTCTCCTCGACGGCAAGTAGCACAGTTTCACCCATTCAAGTATATGTGTTAACACTGGTAGTGTCGGTGGTGAAGAGACAGAATACGCTTTTGCGGGGGAGTCCTTATAGGCAGTTTGTCCTGCCAGGTTTAGGCGGGGTTAGCACGCTAGATGGGCGACGTGGGTCCCCCAAGCGTGGAGAAGCTTGGAACTCCTTGCCCAACACGCCTCATTAACGGCTACAAACGTCTACATTACAGCGTGTGCTGCATCGGTATATGCAATCGCTTCAATCAGCTGATTCCGTTGAACGAACGAGTACCCACAGCTGTTATGGCAAGACCAATAATCGCCAGACGCTGCAACGCTCGGGTCATTGAACTGCCAATTAACAGAACGATAAGAAGCTTGGCTGACGGATCCAAGAAGTCCGGTCGTCGCATCCCGGTTCCAAGTATCGACTGTGTGGCTTTGAGCCACTGTGCCGCGATGCCGAGATCTCTCGGCTGTTGGCGTTGAGTACTATCGGAGTACTGGACGGTACGGTGCATGTCGGTTTCTCGCAGTTTCCCCGTGGAGGCATCGTACGACTCCGCGTTTTGCGCGCTCTGTGTGGAGCCGCGTGATGTTTTTGGACAGCAACAAGAGCATCCCAGGATATGCGTTTCCGGGGTAGAGATACGGTAGTAAGCAGCGCTGCCACATATGACAGGCTGATGTTTGCCACGTATGCCACTCAAGGCTTGTCCGGTTACAGGTGTGGCGGCACCACCAATGACATGTCTCGCAAGCCAATACGCCTTGATGTGAATGCGCAGCTATGGTGCACTAGGCCTGCAGCGCATCGAAGACTCGTCGCGAAGCCCAGTGAACATGCTCGTGGAGAATTGTCCCGAGGAATGTGGAGAGCGTCGCTTCGCCTGCCTGCACAGTGTGAGTAGTTGAGTTCGGGAGACCATGGCGTAGCAAGTTCGTTTTCAAAGTAGAAGATACTGCGAGGTATGGAATGTCGTTGAAATTGAGCCTCAATCGATAGACAAGCTCTGCACGTGGATACCTGGCCCAGGCGGGACGGGCAGAATGGTGGGGGTGGCAGTTGCAGATTCTGCTGCCACAACTCAACATCCGAGAGTGCCGAAAACCGTTCGCGGGGTAGAGATCAATATTACAAAGTTGAGTAGCTCTAATTCTAGGATTTCTCTAGCTCTAACCTTGCCCTAAGAGGGACGTTTTACGCCTAAAATGTGTTACACCTGTATAGGTAATTAGTTCTTCGCCTTGGTAGTTTTCATCAAGCTACACTTCCAAACAAGCAACCGTATGGACTGCTCCCGAGATCCCTCCTAAAGCAGATAATACCGCGCTAGCGCCTCCAGTTGCAACTGCAGCAGCACCCGCAAAGAGTCCCGATAATAGCTTCGCCCAAGCCGCCCCTTCACCGCACGAGCCTTCCTCGTGTGAAACAATAGTCAAATCGATGACGTCGGTATTCTTCCAGTCTAATTGCTCCTGAAAAGCAATTTGAACCTGAATCTTGATACTCGCCGGAAACAGAGCCTTGAAAATGTATAATTCGTTGTCCCAAAACGCTGGACCTGCCCCCTTGACCTTCTTCTCGATCTCGGGAACCAGCGTGGTCCGCAAAAGCTCCGAAACGTCCTTGATAAGCCTGGGATTATAGGTTGGATCCGTGGATTTCTGACCGGCTACCCAATTCACGCGGGCGCTGTGGTACTCGCTAGTCGAGTGACGCTTGATTTCCTTGTCGATGACGGTCTCCTCTGCAATCGAGCCCTCATCGGGGTTCAGGAGGCCCATCCAGTAGAAGGGGTAGTCTATTACACCGCTGACACGCGCATCAGGCTCGTTCTTCTCCGCGCCCTTGAGCTTCTTGGGATTTCTGCCGACGATACGGACCTCCACCGTCTCTTCATTGATGGATACGAGCGTGCGGCGGATCTGGCGCTGCTGTCGCGTGCAAGCATACTCGGCTTTGCATCGATAGTACCATTTGTTGCGCGGAAAGTTGGCAAGCGCAGCGGTCTTGTAGCAGCGCATGTCGTGGTCGCCCAGAGATGCTACGCCCGTGGCTTTGGTCATCGAGTCGCCGTCGGCTGACAGGCCGTGCACCCAGAAACGTCGCTCTAGCTTCGCAAAGTTGGCCTCTATTCGGTCGTCTTGTTTGCCGGCTGTCCACTCCACAAAGGCTCCGCCCATGGAGTCGATCCGTTGCCCTTCAGGATAGGAAGCAGTGGCTACGTCTTGCCATGAGAAGGATGCGTTTTTGACAGTATAGTCATAGGTATCGTGGTACAAAGCCAAACTAAGGTGCTCGAGAATGTCTTGTTGGTCAGACTCCTTGTCCTTGTATTTTTTACAGTCGGCTAGATAGACGACTGTGTACCTTAGTCAGCCCTTGGACCAAGTTATATGGGTGCCGGGAGCGTACCTTCGTCTCTTGGATCGGTGGCTCTTGTTTCAAGTGTATCTCGAGCTTCAAGCAGAGGTGGAGTCTTGATCGCGAAAGAGGCCACCAAACGCACGCTGAGTAAGAACTGAGCTATGAGAGTACGTCGAAACATCATTGGAAAGAAAGAGTAAGGACAGAAGAGTGTAATAAAGCAGACGCTGCTGATGTGACAGTGCGAGAGTATGCAAATATGAGAGCAGGAAGTAAAGTAAGAATGGCTTATTTATAGCACACACTCTTTTGTATTCTCTGTTATCCAGGATCTAGTCCAAAAAGTTTTCGGAGGCATGTTCGTGTAGGATCTGCCAGGCCTGTCAGCATAGTCGGTGAGGTGATGTTACATTTTCCAGCAGGAGTCACGTAATATTCCCATACACTGATGCACCTACAGGAAGACCCACAGAGCCCATGCAGCTGTTCTTTTTGTATAAGGAAGTTTTTTATCACCCGGAGATGACTAACGTATCCTTACCCAGCTACAAGCCTCGTATTTTGTTCAGCCAGCTCATGGCAACGCTTTTCGGTGTTGACTGTCACGGCGTCTAATGCAAGCCATAGTGCGGCTGAGAACAAATTGATTCGAAGCTTTGTCGATTCTAGAAAAAGCGTACTTTGTTGTGGAATAACGGTGTGGGGCTGCTTACTGCTTCGTGCAGGTACTAAGCCCGAAGTCGCTGCACGAGCGAGGCTGAATGCAGGAGAGCTCACCAGCTCACCGAAATGTTATACCGCTACAGTTTCTCTTTATAAGTTGAAAAGCCAGTCAGTGTGAGGTCAGGATCAGAAGCCCGACTCTTGTAGCCACGATGCAAGTCCTCAAGACAATATCCATCAAAAATACTACTTTTGTTTTGTCATTGCCCAGATCAGACTTCGCGACGGTAAAGACTTCTAGATCTGTGAGCCCCAGTCACAGTTACGAGTCGTATGAAAACACCCGCAAGACACCACGGCTGCGCACCGAATTCGACATGCACGTCTCTCCCACACCGTCCCGCAAAAAGGACATTCCGAAAGTCGATCGCTTGATTGTCCGTATTCGACTCATACTGCGCATCATATCGTTCCTCCTGGCGAGCTCCATTGTGGTCATACTATCGTACGCTGCCGCGCTCTACCGCGCTACGAAAGACGAGGACATAGAAGTAGAGGGACAGGAGTATGGCGTCCAGATGGTCTGGTTGACTGGACTGAAGATGAGACCTACATTCGTGTTGCTGGGTGTGTCCTGCGCAGCGATGATTACCAGTCTACTTGTGCTTTTAGCTACCTGTTCGAAAGTGGTAAATACGTCAGCAGCACGATATTATACGGTTCTTCGCTAACCAGTCTTAGATTTATCGTGTCACCGACTTCAGCAACATCTTCACGGCGGTCGTCTCAGCTATCGGTGTCTTCCTATGGCTTGGTGCCGGCGTCTGGTACAAGAGCGATGACTGGAACCGGGATATGAACATGGACATCACGTCGTATGTGTGTCGGCACCATGGCTACCCCGCCCTTCGACAAGTACTCGGCAATATGGGCGCGCTGTGTGGCGCGCTGAGATACGTTTGGCTAGCAGTGATAATTGCCAGTTGTATAGAGCTTCTCTCTATTGTCACGGTAGGATGGGGGATAATAGTTGCTAAGAAAAAGGGCGTGTATGTAAAGATCTAGTGTAACGTAGATTGTAAGTGAGTCGGTCACACAAGCGAGTTGGTTACCCCACCACCCTTAGCTTTGATCTACAGCACAACACTCCACTCCCTAAAAGCCCACTGTACAAAGGCTAGTAACGACTGACCGCGCGACTGAAAGTAACCGCTTTTGTGATAACCTGCACAAAAAAGAGTTTCTCACGACGAAAATAGTACGGTTGGTGAACAGACGACGCTTTTGATCGTGCGGTACAAATATATAGGTACCTACTACGCCGAAGAACCCCATCCCAATGCCCATTATTAACCCAATCCATGCATGTTCATAAAGTCATCAAACGCCCCTTGTGAATTCGAGTGGCCGCACTCAGCCTCAGATCGCGCGTAACGACTCGGCTTCCGACATACTCGAACTCGACGAGCGGCGCGGCGCAAGCTGGCTATCCGCCTCGGCGAGCGCGGCCTGCATCGAGAAGCCAAAGGTGGCTGCGAGGTACTGCGCATAACGAATACGATAGGCCTGCGCAGGGTCTTCCTTTGGCTTGAGAAGTTCCTTTTTTTGTGATGAAACACCTGCTGGAAAGATTAGATGGGAGGCTTTAGTATGGTTGATCAAATATACCCGTTGCGGGATGGAGAACTATTGAAGGCGTCATGGTAGGCGAGAGGTTAGGTGAAGAGGAGGGTGACGAAGAAGCGGACGAGTTGAATGGAAGAGCAGGCATGATGTCTGAATGCGAATAGATGATAGATGATAGGTGACAGATGAGTGGTGGCTTGTGTGCTGTAGGTGGCGCTGATTGGTTGTGGTAGAGGTAGTTCGAGGTTTGTATGAGGATAGTTCTCTGGCGTCGATCCCGTCTTGCAAGAGTTTAGGCTGAAACTCGAGATTGGTTGTAAGAGTTGCGGTGGATGCTTTGCTGCTTCGAGAGAAAGATGGGCAGCACATGTTCGCTTTATACGTGGCTGACGGCTGGGATCGAGGGACCACTGAATCACGATCGTGAGCCTGGCGGAAGCTTCACCGCACAATTAGAAACAGAACGAATGGCGCCGTCACGATAAGTTCCACACAAGAGGCACCGATGCCTGCATCTCGATCAGCCCGAACCAATGCAACGCAATTGGGGGCAGATTGTTTCCTAGTGGAGCAAGGTGATACAAGCCGGTTAGCCATCCATGAATGCGCCATTTCTTTGCTGATTACCCCTGGACCATTGCGCTCCCGTAGCGCTTCCCCAGGTTTTTCATTCGTGCTTGCCTGTTTGAGCGGTGTGGTAAATGTTGCGCGCCAACCTGCTTTGAGCTCTGTGCAGCCGGTTCCTTGCCATGGCACATATCGCGATGCTCAAACTATCTTCACGATGCGCTGTTCATGCTCGCAGGCACACACGATACATGTTGCGTGACGCATTATAGTCCGACACAACTGCATCCAAGTGGCACCACCTGACTAACCTAGCCAACATCGCTGCATAGACCCAGCTGCGGAGCAAGTCGCCACATGCCGTCAAAGCCAGTAATACTGCCGATGAAAACGAGCAAATGACACAGCCAATATTCGCTATTCGCGCTGAAGATGACGACGGCGCAAGTAACCCTTGTTTATAGCGGAACGGCCGTGCGTCGTGTAAGATATCAGCAGCTACGCCACGACTGGGCACTTGCCCATCACACATGGGCTGTCTCCTTTGTCGTGGCGGGCCTGGCCACCTCGCTCTGCGCCTGCATATTGCTGCTGAAGTGTTAGACGTTTGCAAAGGACCACGTTGTTGGCGCAAGGCGTCTCGGACGCCTGGGTGCTCTCTAGCGACTCGTGCAAAGGCCCATGGCGCCATGCAAGGAAACGGGGAGACCTTTTTCTAGACTATGAGGATCTGCAGCTAAACGTCTCTTTCTGACGGCTGAACCGCAAGAAGCCGCAGCCAAGGATTCCCACCGTGGAAGCAGAAACACTTTGGAATTCTCTGCCATGCATTCCGGTGCAGTTTCTGACCCACGTCACACCGGACCCACAATATTCATCAACATGGACATTCCAGCAACTTTTGCGATTACTCTCTGTCCTTTACCATCATTCAAGCACAGTCAGCACTGGTGATGATGCTACCATGCTACACCAAGGTGGTCCAGAAGCCCGACTTTACGTACAAGAAACCGGTCCAGCCCGCCCAAACGTCACGATGTTGAAAGCGCCGCATTGTTCCAAACGTGTTCTATGCAGACGCCGCATCATGAGGCCTCGACGATCGATGAGGGGCAGCACCATAAGCGGGACCAGTGCGGGGCCGATGCCTGTGAATCGGATGGCTCGGCTCAAAGCCGTCATCTGTCTCGAGCCAGGCACACCCAACCTGCCGACACAGTGACGGCGGCACCATCACCTTCCTGTTTACTCTGCATTGAGACTTGGCAGGCCCTCCCTCGATTGTCAGGTATCGCAGCCCTCCCTGCACTGTGTCAGCACGCGGAAACCACTTTCCGACGTTCCAATACCCTTTGCCCTCACCCTCGGGTATGGGCATGCAAGAACATGCACCTCGTAGTCAAAGTACACAGCCACTCTCGCTATGCACGATATTGCCTCAACCCAACGCTAGGCTCATCCTGTCAGCGCGCACATTTGACAGTTTCAAAGTCGATGTAGCCTCGTGCCCAGTGCGGCATTTCCTCAAACAACACCATCCCATTATTCCCGCTGTGGAGTCTGTCGATCCGGTCCAGTCAACTCTAAAGCAACGTCAATCACAAGCAGAGCACAGCATGATCGCGAAATGCGACATGCGAAAAACGTCAGGTACAGCGGCGTTTACTACTCACCGCCATGATGTAGGTTTATCTCTGTCGTCAACTCATAAGGCCTACCCTGCATACTGCATGAGGCCAACATCAGGGTCTGATGCGGGTGTATCTCATAGTAGCAAATCGAGTCTGGATTAATCTCTAGTCTGGTTTCACGTGTCACCCATAACCAAACTGTGATAAGGACGATCAAATCAAGGCTCGGAGGCTGGATGCGCGAATATTCAACGACTACGACTTTGCAGATATATCGAAGGTTAATTCGGCGGACCTGCGCAACGCCGTGAGTGACAAGTGCGGCTGGCGTGCATATCACGAGCTGGACGAACCAATGTTTGCACGAAAGCTGTGAACTTGGGTGTGGCGTATCCATGATTATTCTGGACCTTTCACCGGAAACTACCATCTAGAAATCGGGCCTACATCCATACGATAACAAATCAGGTACCATGAGTCTATGAGACAATTACGATGAATCAAGCATTATGCCGTGCTCCATTTGCGTGCATAGGAAAACAAAGGAAAGAAAAACAACGCAAGGCGTCCAACGGTAGACATGATGCCGTTGGCCATCACAGTACCGCCTTACCAACGTTGGTCTGGGTACATGTAACCAATCCGTTGGCCAGGGCCGCCAAAGTTGTCTTGCGGAGGAGAAGGCCCCCTGCCGTACACCATCGGCGGTTCACCTGGCATGCCGCCTGTGGGAGGAGGTCCTTGATGCGGCGCGCGTCCTCCAGCATTTTGTCCATTCGCCAGCTGTTGAAACTGCTCCGAGTCCTGCCAAACGCCATCCTCTGCCAAAAATTCTGCCCTGCAAATAGGACATCTTTTTTGATCATCCGGTCGATTCAACAGCATCTCCTTCAAACAGTTCCTCCCAATCATGTGATTACATCCCTCAATCCCTTTAATTTGTACGCAAAGATGTGACGCACTCGGTGGCTCCAAACAAATCGGACACTCTGCGTTCGGAGGCGCGCTCCCACCATCGCCAACGGGCTGCGTTCGTTCTTGCATGAACCACGCCATGTCTTCGGCAGCTTCTTGCGAGAGACCGCGGTCTTGTCGCATAGGAGCAGGGTCGGCTTCGATCTCGAAAGCAGCATCCGGACGAGGGCCGTGTCTACCGTCGGCACGACCGTTGACACGACCGTTGGCGTCGTTGACACGGAATGGATTCGGGCCTGTCCAGAAGGAGGACCGGAAGGCTCCTGGACGACTTGTCGAGCGGCCGCCTAGGAGACTACCGAGTGGTGCTCGTCCTTGAGATGGCCCACGGGGTGGCATGCCTCCGTTCATTCCCATACCCGGCGGCCCCTGGGCCCCACCCATGGTATGGCGATACGGGCCGTTAGGTCCATAGCCTTCTTGATGCATGTTACCGTCGGAGTCTTGGTAGGAAGAGTAAGAATAAGAGTTGCCGCCCATCATGGGTGGTGAGTCGTAGTCGTCATACGGATCTTGCTCTGCGTAATCACCGCGTTGAGGTTGTCTTGGTTGATAGCCACCACGGCGGCCGCCGAAAGGATTCGCGTCCCAGATTCCACCTTGGAAGGGTCCCATGTTGTATGATTCGGCTGGTAGTAACCCGTGACTTTTGGTTGCGATTGAGGATAAGCTTTTCGTGCTGAATGATGAGTTGGCAAGGAAAAGAGCAGGTGAGCTAATGTAGTCGGACGAGTCTCTCGTTGTGCTCTGAGGGTGAACAGCACGGTATGCTAGAAGAGTGCAGTCACCGGAGGACTGGTTGGTGAAAGTAGTCGCGACGAGTGGTAAGTGTTTCCAAGAGGTCGTCACCTAGGGCTACGGTTGAGATGTTCCGCGTCGTGCACTTGCATGAGTATGGCTAGGTATGATGAGCACTGATATGCTCTATGCCTAGAGACTTCATGCAACGGTCAGACATTCCAAGATGGCGAAGAGTATGATATCATATGCGCGTGACTCCATGTCCTGATGGGCCATGTGACCCAGAAGCCGTGAAGACGGCCTTGTGCATACACAGTGAAGGCACGATCTTCACTGAGCTATTCACACGTATTCGGATAGGCATGCGATTATCAAGCTGCATGTATCGGAAGGTGCGTTTATGCAAGGTGTGTGTATTCATCGCGATAAGCATCCGTAGAGGAAGTACATTATACTAGTAAACTGGGTCATCCCATGTCGTAATCAAACTGATCAGGGTATCTACATCGCTCCATGCGACCACGATGTTGTTCATAACCAGACGAAACCAAATGCAAGAGAGGGCATATCCTCACGCTCCAGAGCCTACCTGCATCAAACATTCCCCTAGCTATTCCTCAAGTTCGAGACTCTGCCGCCTATGAAGTTGGGACTAGCAGCTCTACTCCTGGTCTTGGGTTGAGGTGTTGCACTCGTGCCTCTAGTGCCCACACCCGGCCTGCCGACGCTCCTCAGACGAGCAATCTCTTCTTCCTTGCTCTGCAACGTACGCTTGTAGATACTCAACTGGGCCTCCAAGCTCGTGATTTGCTTTTGCTGTCGGTCGTAGTTTTGATCGAGGTGCATGCCCTTGCGCTTTGTTGCTTCTCCCGAAGCTGCAGACGAGAGTTTCTTCACTTCTTCCTCAAGCTCCTTGACGCGGGCAGCATTGGCGGTAGCAGCGTTTTGCGCATCTTGGTAGGTTTCTCTCATGTATTCCAGCAGGTTTTCCGCATTTGACGCGTTCTGTAGAGCTTTGTCTTTCTCCTCGCGTGCTTCGGCAAGCTCTTTGCGAAGCTTCGTAATTTCGGCAATATGTGCATCAGGCGAGAGAAGGTCTGTAGCTCGCTGTTCCTTTAGCTGCTGGCTTAGGTCGCGCACCTCCGCGGTACGTGTTGTGAGGCGTTGGGTGAGAGTAGCATTGAGCTTGGTCAACGTCTCCAGTCTGTTCTCTGCAGTCTGCAACTTTCCCTTCTGAACGCGGTAATCGCGAGCAAGATCTTCATGCTTCCCTTGCTGTTTGTCCCACATTGCCTCACTCTCTCGAAAGTGCCTCTGTTCTGCCCGGTGGGCTTCTTGCTCCTCCCGAACCGCTTCGTCGGCGGGAGCTGATCCTCTCTGCGAATGAAGCTCGCGGGCAGCAGTGCCAGGCATGGAGTCGCTTACATGCGTGACTTCGTGCTCCTTCTCTACAGCGGAAACTCTTTGTGGTTGCGGAGTGAAGCGCATACGCTTCGCCGGATCAAGGTCTTCTTCATCCAAAGGGCGCTTGGTACGCTCAGCGATAGGTGTATCTGTAGAGGGCTGCGACAACTGCGTCTGATATTCAATCACGTCCTTGACGCTACCAATAGACGGCAGTGGCCATTCGGCACCTTCCGATATGTGCTCGATCCAGTTGGCGACTTCCGAGGCGCATTCAACATCTCGCGGTGTTCGATCGTCGATAGCTTTTCCGATATCTGGGCGGACATGCGCCAGACTCGCCACGATAGTATGCATACGTTCTATTGGATCCAGACTTGATGCTACATACCGCTCAAGGTGGCCGACGGTCCTTGGGATTACTAAATGAATCACCGGCACCACATCGCGGTCAGGAGAATTTGCCCAATTCTTCTTCCGAATTTGTGTTGCGTCCTGCACGCCATCGAGGCAGATGATCAGATCGGGGGCATGTATGACAGGCGATGTATCACCCGATATGACGGTGACTAGTAAGCTACCGTCGATCTCTTTGCAGTTCACCTTCCAGTCTTTGCCAGGCATGGTGTATCTGATCAGGTTTGCCTTGCAGAACGTCTGGATGATCCGGAACAGTGTCTCGTTGTCCCGCTCCGTGACCAAGACAATGTGTTTCCGCGGCTCGGAATGTCGCAAATCCTGGAACAGTCTGGCCAAGAACCTGAACTTGGTCGAGTTTTCCATGCCGAATCGAGCAGCATGTTCAGCTTGCGTCAGCGAAGCCTCGCCGTTCAGGTCTTCTATTTCGGCCTCAGCGAAGACCAAGTCCATGTGTGTTTCAATAGCCCGGAGTTGGCACAAGACATTCTCCACCTCTTCTATCGGGCTCACACTGCGGGGATCTTTCAGAAAGCGCTCCAACAAGTCCTTCTTAGACGAGATGTACTGGGCGTACGTGTCGCTTTGTCGGCCCTGTACGAACAACGGCACGATGAACTCTTGGTCAGCTAACTGTAAGTCGTCGTTGAGTAGACTATCACTATCCTCATCGTCTGCATCACTAACATCCATTTCGTCAGAAGCGGGGGACGTCGGTACTGGTGCGACAGGCTCAGACCGGGTTGGTACTTCAGCAACAGTAGGTACTGGGGGAGCGTCTGGTAGTGAAGCCACTTCCTTTTCCAACGGCAACGCTTCTGATGGGGCATTGTAAGCAATATTTCTTAGCGACGTTGGGGTTTGCGCAACAGGCAAGCGGTCGGGCACAGCAGAAGGCGAACGAGTGCCTTCTGGTGGCTCGTTTGTCTGTAATCTACCCAAGGGCGCGGGAGTAGCTGCCGGTCCATCCCCAGGTTTTGAAGGCGTCATAGGCGATCTGCTGGCGCGCTTTGTAGGAGTTCTTTCCTTGAAGCGCCTGGCAATGTCCTCTTGCATCCGTCGGCGGACATTCTCCGCGGTGGTCTCACCCGACATGGTTGATGGCGATGAAGTTGGAACAGGCGTACAAGGCCGTGATGGAAGTCTGGATTCTTGGGTTCTTAGGGAATAGCTTGGGGGGTAAGGGACTGGCGAGGTATCGTGATTTAGTGACCTTGACGGCCGTTCTGGAGTCTCCTGTGATGAGTCGTGACGAGATTCAGAGCTAGCCCGATGTTCTGGCTCTTTCTCGATTGTAGGCCGTATGCTCCCAACTGTGTCGTCTTGGGTGCTTAAATCTGCCTCGAGAGATAACACTTGCGCGTTCTGCTCACGTCCAGGACTAGAGGAAGCGTGGAGCAACTGAGTATAGAGAGTCTCGACTCCTTCGGGTTGATCTGACGGCAAGGCGCCGTAAGTAAGAACAGATTCGGTCTGCAGAGATTCCACTGGCGCGTCGTCGTGAACTTGGTGATGGGCTGGTGATGCTTGTATTGATTGGTGAGGCGGGCTAGACGCCGGCGCCGGAAGAGTGGGGCTTGGCGCACTAACCTCGGTGAGCACTTGTTCTGGATGGCTGAGTGGTATCGCACGAGTATGTTCAAGCTGCTCCAGGATAGCAGTGGGAGGTTCTTTCAAAGGCTCGTACGGTATAAACGGATGCTGAGACTGGAAGGGAAACTGATCGTTGTCTTCTAGCAGCGAGTGTTCGATTAGACTAGGCTGACTGTCACGAACGCTGATTTGCTGGGATGTCTGATGTTGCGCCGCCTCGTCAATGCTGTCGGCTGCGATTTGCGTGCCGCTAGCTACGTTGCTTCGTTCGGAATGATGCGGCTGGCTGTTGTCGACCAGCGTAAAGGATTCGTTCAGAAAGAATGGGATTCCAGCTACCTCTGCGATACCTGTCGAAGCGTTCCCTGTAACGTCTGCAGAGGTTGGGTTCAAAGGCGAATGTTCGCCTTGTATGCTGTCTCCCCTGTCGGAGGTTGTCTCACAGGCGGTTTGTGCTGGACAGACCTGAGCGACGTGATCAGACAGTTGAGTTTGAAGCTCGTTGGGCTCTTCCCTTGGATGCTCAGCTGGCGCAACACTCTGAGTGTCTCCACTGTGTTGAATAGGTACGCTATCCTCAAGCTCTTGGCTCGACGCCTCCACCTGTGACGAGATGTATATAAACTCGGGTGTCTGTGGAGCGGCTCGTGACTCTGCCTCAAGCCTTTGGATCTGGCTCTGTGAATCTGCCGCAGTGGTATCGGGGATGGTCTCAGGGATGGATCGTGCGGGCGATGCAGCGTATTGTGCGGCTTCTTCTATCAGTTCAAGGAGGCCCTGCCGTGATAGTCAGTGGACATGGTAACTTGCAGGGGAACAGAGGGCGAACGTACCGAGTCTTGGACAACGTCGTCCTCAATATATGACTCGTTTGTCTCTGTGCTTTGCTGGCTTGTATCTCCGGCAAGCTGAGTGATAGGGATGAAGCTTCCTTCGCCGATGGAACTTTGCGAATCTGGAACGATGCCGGGAAAGATGGGTCGTGGGCGTGTGCGTGCAGCAAACAGCTGCGAGCTATCGAGGTCGGTGTCTTGGGTAGGTGCTTGAGTCGAAGGCGAAGGGATCTGGGAGAAGAAGGCGTATTCGTCTCTCTCGAGACTGTCACCACGTGGAGCGATGCGAATGCGAGGCGACAGGCGGGCTGCTGCTGATGCTGTGGCACGATCTGAGGTCTCCGGGCCCCGTAGATTGGTGAGGGGTGATAAAGTTGTGGAGGAGCAGGTGGTGGGCTCCGGACTGCTGTCGACGACTCGGGAATGGCGAATGCGCCTCGGTCCTCGACCGTCTTGCTGTTGTCGCTCAGACTGTCCTATGCGCCTTCCTAGTGATATTTCACGGACCTCTTCCAAGTCTCGCGCTTTTTCCTGCTCCCAATCGGCGACAAGGTCGTCGTTGGCGTTCTCTTCCGGCTCCCAGGTTGGTTCCCACGCCTTGCCAGTGTCCGGGTCAATGCCTTTCCATTGAATGTGATACCTGCGCACTCCGTGGATGAACTTCTCGTCTAGGATGCACTCTGCTGCCCACAGAGCGTCACTATCCTTGGTGGCTTCGCTTGCGCTGGAATCAATGCACCGTGCCCGTTTGTTTGGTTTCGTCCTGATGGAGTTGCGCTTCCTCTTGGAGTGCGCCATTACGCGCAACGCCCAATAAAGATATTTTCCAAGTGAGCTGACTCCATTGTGGGAAAGAGAACGCGGGGATACCAATGCGCCTGGGCTGTTGGCAGGTGAGGGTGACTGGTGATGACTGCGGGACAGTCCGCGAACCGAATCACCACCCCTGCCAGCGGTGAGCGCGTCGCGACGCGTCCCAGACTACCGGTAGTACCGGTAAGAGAGACTCGAGAGCAACCCCTCTTGACCAAAAAGCATGGATTCAAGCTTGAGGATCCAGGACGTAATTTGATGCATTGCATAATCTGTCAATCGATACTCAGATGGGAAATAGCTCCTGATTTCTCGTTGTGCTCAAAGTGCTAGGCCCAATGCTCGTTGATCGCCCAAATTGCTGCTGTGTCACCACGGCACGTCGAGACCAAGAGGTAAAGTCTAATATACAAAGATCGTCTTAGCAAACTACAAGCAAGCCGCCAATAGACCGACTCTCGAGTCCTTCGTGAAACTATACATGCCTTCGCAAAATGGTTGCCAGCATGGACCGGGTATCCTACAGCTTGCCGCACAGCAAAGTACGCCCAACCAAATATGCATGCACACAATGCCCATGGCTCTCTCAGGCCCCTCTTAGTATCTCCGGCTCCTCTCAGTATCGCCCGCCACGCCTGTTTCCTCTCCGACCGCCTCTGTTGCCGCCGTTGTACCCACCACGCTGTCCACCTTGGTAGCCACCTTGATTCTGACCATACTGACCGTTATTGCTGTACTGGTTAACACCCTGGTAGCCGTACTGGTTACCGCCCTGAGTGCCGTACTGAGTGCCGTACTGGTTACCACTCTGGTTGTCGTATTGATGACCGCCGTACTGGTTACCACCCTGACTACCGTAGTAAGTACCACCCTGATTACCGTACTGGCTTCCATACTGATTGCCTTGCTGCGGACCGTGTGACGCCATGTTCATGTTCGGAGGAAGAGGATGAAGCCATGCGCCCTGGGAACTGGGGGGCGGAGGAGGAGGGGTCCATACACCGCTGAAGTTGGGGGGTGGGGGAGGAGGAACAAAGTCTCCAGGTCCCTGGAACTGAGGCGGAGGAGGCGGTGGGACATCGAATGGAGCCATCGACATCGGGTACTGGCCTTGGGACTGACCTGGCATATGCTGCGGCGGAAACGGCGGGGCGTTGAGAGGCGCTTGCGGAGGCTGAGAGTATGGTTGACCGTAGTTCTGCGGCGGCATGGGCGGAGCATGGTGCTGATAACTACCCGGGCTGCCCTGGCTATTCCTGTCCGTATCATACCACGGCGGTTCACGTCGAGACCTATCGCTCTCATATTTCTTTGACTCTCGTCCCATCTCAACTAAACCCTGGTCCTCAAGGACTCGGCGTGTAAGCTTGGACACCCGAGGCGAGATCCTACGGCGACCCTGGGTTTCTTCGCCGAATCTTCGGCGCGAAGGCGGATGACCATCGTCGGACGACCCGGAGGAATGAGAGTAACTAGGACTTCGACTGCGGTTGTATCCTTTCCGCTCGCGCTTATAATCTGAGTCTGATGAGGAAATAGTAGGCCTATTCTGTCGGTCATCACGACGCGTCATGGAGGTGACTGGCAGGTCGTCCATGTCCTCCATACGCTCAGCGTCTTCTCGCGCAATCTTGATGTTTTCGGGAACGCCAAACTTCTGCATGTCGTGACAAAACTTCGGCGACCAACCGTATCCATTTGCCACTGTTATGGTCTCACCAGTCTCCTTGTTCTGCTTGACCAACTGTCCCATGGGATCCAATGACAGCCTGTACTTGGTCGTCTCGCTCGTCGGATTGTCGCCCGTTGGCATGTACTTCAGATCGATCTTCTCGAAGTAGTCGTCGAGCAGGTTGCGAACGTGGGGACTGACAGGCTTCTTGTCCAGCCTCTGGATCTGGATCTTGGCGGGGTTGATCGGGCGTTTCGGGTCATTGATCATCGGCTCGAGCATGTAGGATGCGGGGAGATCGTGCCATGGGGCATGTCGGTCGCCGTGGAACTCTGGCAGAAGGTAGTTGCGCTTGCGGACAGGCATACCACCTTGGGCAATGAGCAGGGCTTCGTCAGCCTTTTCCCGACAAGGCTTCAAACTCTCAGTGCTGAGGAGCCCGTTGACAGTCCAGTAGTTGATAATGGCTCTCAGCTTCAGCTCCAGCTGTGATGCGCTCTCAGTGATACATGTAGCTGCTTGTTCGATCAAGTCAACAACAAAGCTCTCACATTCGTCGCTGAAGATACCCTGCTTCATCGTGGTGCGACGATGGAACTTGTCAGTATGCAGGACATCGTTGACAATCAGCAACAAATCCATCCGGTTGCGGGCTGCTTTCTTTGCTGGTCCTGGAGCACTCTGGTCTACAACAATGGACTTGGAGACAGCGATGAGATAGTCACCGAAGATGGCGATCCGAGCCTTGGAGGGAGCTACGTGCTTCACGATCCACTCTGTACATTTCTACGAACGGGAAATTAGTCTGCTCCCAGGGACATGCGATCAATGGCTTTAAAATTAGATACCTGGATGTTCACACGCGTGTTCTGCTGAAGAACAGCATCAATGTTGCTGAAGAGCTGCGCGCTAACTTCGACTGGAATGGGAGGGAGACGGTCTTCGGTATCTGTCTTTTTCATTGCTTGCTTGAACTTGATCTGTGCGATTGTTAGCACACTTGTCGCGCGCTTGACATCGTCATTAGACGCCATTTTTTTTGCAACGTGAGGTTGCGGCAAAGAGGTTCGTGGTGGGGAAGGAGGTAAACGCGAGCGTCGCGAGGTGTTGATGTTTTCGAGTGCCAACGACGCTAAGCTAGCGCGCCTTTCGCTTAGTTCCACCCCGCCATCTGGCCAAGGAAAGAACAACCATGCCCGCAAACGATGCCATCCAAGACGAAGTCACCTCACTCAACGCCATCTTTGACGAAGGAACTCTATCAGCTTTAGATGAAGATGCAAGACTATACAGTCTGCGACTACCTTCGCTGCCATCGATCACTCTCCGCATAGAATTTCCTTCAGATTATCCGGATGCGCCACCATCAGTGCTAGGCACTCAGAGCGTGGGCCAGGATGTACCCAAGGGCATGGGTAACCAGGCTGTCGAAGTTGTAAGAGACGTTCTGGCAAAGGTCTATCAACCAGGCGAATCATGTATCTACGACCTCCTCGAAGAAGCGAGAGAAGCTCTGGAGCAAGCTGAACAGCAAGGAGCCATCCAACTACACGATCAACATGACGACCATTATGTGGAAGAAGAGGATGATTCCCGTGTGCCACCTGATTCGGCCGTCGATCTGGGACCGGAACCACCGTGGATCGTGGCACCTGCACTTACCGAGAAGAAATCAGTCTTCCTAGCCCGCGTAGCACCAGTATCATCGCCTGCTCAAGCCAGACAGTATGTTGCGCATCTCCTAGCAACAGACAAGAAGGCTGCTCGCGCGACTCACAACATGACTGCCTGGCGTATCAAAGGCCCGAACGATACAAGCTACCAAGACTGCGACGATGATGGCGAGACTGCCGCTGGATCGCGCATGCTGCACCTGATGCAACTGATGGATGTCTGGAACGTCATGGTCATCGTCACAAGATGGTATGGCGGTATACTGTTAGGGCCCGACCGCTTTCGCATCATCAACACCGTGGCAAGAGAGGCCTTGGTGCTGGGCGGCTTTACGAAAGAGGGTAAAGAGAGTGACACGAAGAAGAAAGGGAAGAAGTAGAAGAAACGCAATGCATATATGTTGTCAGATTATTTCATCGTCTCCGTGACCCTCGATGCCATTTACCTTTGCGTTCCTGACGTGATGACACGCCAAACGTATAGCAGATTGTTCTCGAGAGCCCGTAAACATGGATAATCCACAGTGACTGTAATGGCATCATTGCAGCCAAATTCCTGTCCGAATTCACACCAGTCTCACCTGTTAGGCAGTCTTTCACGCAAGGTCCCATGCCCATATAAACTGCATCCCTTTGTGCCTCCCATTCACGACTACGATTAAAATACTGTCTCAACTACAGCTCGCCAATCGCACATCGGCTCTACCCTTGAGACCCATACATACTGCAGCAAAAGTTGATATGTCCAGCCATACACGCAACAATACAGGCTCTCGTAGCCACGCTTCTCCTAGGTCCTACGGACATGGACATCGTATTGGTGGTGGCCACGCCGACGATCGAGCCCCTCAAGGCAGTAACTCGCAAGCCAGACACGCCCATCATCACCAAGGTCATCCCCTTGTTCAAACTACTGTCTCTACCGGGCCTATTTCCATTGATGTACTCAACAACGGGGATATCCATCTCCAATGCTATGGCAATAACACAGGGAACTCTATGCGCGTACTTGGGGAAGCAATGTCGAGCCTGAACATTAGCCTTGATGGGGCGCAACAGATCACTTCTGGTTCATGGTTCCCCTTCAACCAGGGTGGGCACAACCATGTCCCTGGTATCAGCGGACTTCAAATCAGCGGAACTGAGGACGCCTTAAGCCGCCTCACAATTTCTGGGGGTCATTCCGCTAGTCATCCTGGGTCCATGCTGGACAGCTTCGTCCCAGTCCGACATCCTTTCAGGAGCGGTATTTCCTCTCCATACCGCGTCGAGCACACACCCCACCCAGGCTTTCAGTCAGGCGACTACCTCCCTTTCGACGACTTCCTAACTCTACCACTGGGAGATTGGCAAGGCTTAAGATCTGTACCATACAGTCACTTCTCCGAGACTTTCGATTCCATTTTCCCAGCAGAAGACAGGGGGCCCACAGAGAGCGACAAGCAGTGTATCGACCGCTTCATCGCACACCACACCAAGCCCCTCACCACCGCCAACAGAAGCAGCTCGACAAACACGAACTGTCCCATCTGTATGGAAGACGCCACCGCGCATGCCTGCGTAAAGATCAAGGGAATCACGGGGTGTAAACACATGATCGGCCGAGATTGTCTTGAAGAGCTTCTAAGCCGACAGAGTGATAGCGAGAAGACGTGTCCTCTCTGCCGGGCTGTTTGGCTCCCTCGTAGGAATGGCGTATCACAAGATGCAGCGGCGCAGTCGGATGGACCAACTGGTTACCAAAGTGCAATTCTCGCTCCTATTCATCGTAGTCGCCGGGATCGCGGCATGGAGCGCGTGAGGGACTTATGGCGTGGTGCACGCAATCAGCAACGGATGCGCAATAATTGAAGCATGCTGAGGCTGGGATATACCGAGGAAAGAGAGAAGCAAGCTAACAAGTTTGACGGTGAAGTGTGTGGCTACTGTGTAGGCGTTAGCAGAACGCTCTTATGTAATGTCTCTGTTCCAACGAAACAAAACTTGTGGTGCCTGATCGTCGTCAGGTTAACGCGAGAGTCACAGATGAGATGAGGACGGACAAAGAGGACAGGAGATGCATAACTATGTAGAAAGAAGAGTAGAGAGATGGCAGGCCGTAGACGTCATATACGTATGTTCAAAACGCTCATCATTAGTCTATCGTACGTGTCCGTGACTCAAATCGATGCCTCGAAACATGCCGACCGTTATTCGTAACCCGGAACATGGAACCACCAGAGAGTATGAGATACTAGGAGCGGAGCATGGTAGGATGAGGAGAAGGCGAGCGTCCTCTGAGCATCGGCGTACTAGGCTTGAGCATCGGGCTCGCTGTGGCGCTCAACGCATCGAGACTGAGCTTGCTGATGGCGTCAAGGTTGCCCTGGACATCGTCCTCTGTGAGATCGAGCATCAAACGAAGTTCGTTTGCCTTCAACTGCTCGCCCAGCCCGACCATCAACTGTTCCTTGTCTTGAGAGCCCGGTACGTCATAGTAGTACCACCTGTATCCGATGTCTTCCAGCCTGTGTGGCTCTACAGGTGTTGTAATCCTCGCTGAAATCCGTCGCACATCCATGCCAAAGACGCCTGATATAGATGGCTCGGTGCCGATGTCACCCAAGCTGCCTTCGGACCTGCCTCGTAGGGACCCGGGAACCTTGGCATCCTTCTCGATCGGCATTTCGTTGATGCGGTTCGATGCGCCTGCGTCACGCAGTTTGGCGCGCTTGAAGGTTGCGTTCTTGAGCTCCGTCAGGCCAAGGACGATGTAGAGGGGCTTGCCCGCCTTGATCTGTTCGGTCATCCAGACGCGCGCCTCGGGGTCGTTGCACACAGCTTGGAAAGCCAAGGACGCCGACTGCGTGGTCCGCTGTATCATCTGCTCGGCCTTGACAGTGAGCAGATTCGGCTGTCTGTATATCTTGCCCAGATCGAACCTCGCGCCATAGTTGGTTGTGAATCGGCCTTCGGCATCGACGGAGTAGAGGTCTTTGTAGCGGAGCTGAATGTGGAAGTCATTCAGGTCGTCGATCTCGGCATGTGCCTTGTCGGGGTAGAAAGATTCGCGTTCCGGGTGTAGTGGCTCTGTGACCAGCTGGCCAACGACAAGGGAGTCTGCGGGGAGGGGCTTCGGGAGGAGCGCGTTCTGCACCATTGTTGCAGACGTACGGGTTCCTAACTGTTGCGTGGTGAGGGGTGTCTGGACAGTTTTCAAGAAAAGGTTACGTGTTAGCTATCAGGCTCCAAGGGGCAGGTGAGGCATGAGCAAAAGTATGGTGTAGAGCTCCATAGCGCTGCGAATCAGAGGGCTGCATCAGACCCGGTGGCAGGTGCTTGGCTAATCTGGCTAGTAAGTGACTACAATTCTTCACGTTCGCAGCTGCGACATCGACATTCGATCACATTCTGCGCGCCGAGCCTGATACGATACTGTAGATATCTTATGAGATGAAATGAGAGGTTTGGCCGATGGTTAGTGTCACGTGCCGACGCGGCATCGGAGAAATAAAAGTCCCAGCGCCCATGTCCTCGTCCGGGACCGATGGGAACATGGCAGCCTAGGTCAGCTCACGGCGGATACCGGCAACGTCATCTGTATTGTCAATAGAGCCCCATTGTATCTCCGTGGACAGATCACCGATGGCTGCGAGGCAGCCTTCACCCGCGTGGAGTTTTTTTCATGGATGCGCGGTTTTCCTTCGGCTTTGCCGCATCGCACGCGCTCTAGGCCGGCAGTTCCAAGGTTTGCGCGCCAGATCGGATCCGCTTGATATGCTTCGATATGCGCAGAGATTCTCGGAGCTGCTACCTCGTTCGCCTGCAGCTACCTACCGTACATGCAGGGTCCATCAGAGACTTCAATCGTGGTCAGATAGACAGCTGATTCATTGATTCTAATCAAGCTTGAGGACAAAACAAGAAAGAGCTGAGTAACGATTACTCTTTCCCAAGCCGGACTGCCAGTACGGCTCGAGTAACTAAGCCTGGTTCGACTGTACGCACATACGCTTCCGACATGGCACAAGGGGCGGGGCTAGCAGCGTGGCAGCTTCAGACTGCATAACCAGCCTAGATACGAGGGTTGTCGCGGCCAAATATCTTTGTCAAAGCCGTAATCGCTGACAGCGCATGTCGTGTATCAATCGTGGGGTTCCACTTTGAGAACATGCGACAGCTCGAGCACACGCAGTCACACCCCCAACATCAGTGTGCGTAAGGCGATTATGTTGTGTGATTGAAACACTGGTACGGATTTGACGGAGATGATAATAACGCGTGGGCAGAAAAAGCAAAGAGATGCGATGCAATGCGTTCGCGCGCCGGAGCATTCGAAAAAGGGGCCCAAGCTCCCCGTAGGGCAAGCTAACAGAGGGGCAGGAACGTCACAGCAACCCACCTCAACCCCCGTCTGTCGCTAGGATCTCAGTGGAATGGTAAAGCCAGACTGTCCACCTTCTAACCCCATTGGCGAATCAAACTCACAGACATGACGTCCGATGGCTCTTAGGACGAGCCACACGTCACTGTCGACCCAGCGCCCCTCACTAACCGCTAATGCGTGAAGCTGTCCATCAAGTCTTTTCAGCTGCCAAAGAGTACTTGAACCCCTCGGTGCCCCTCCAGATCAGCCCTCATCTTCATAGCACATCACACTTGAACTCAATTCCCCTTTATATACCCCAAACTTCTTTACTCTCTTCACAAACCCACATAATCGTCACAATGCCCATTCCCGTTCCCCAAGCTACCGAGCTCAAGGACCTCTTCAGCCTTAAGGGCAAGGTCGTCATTGTCACCGGTGCCTCCGGCCCTACCGGTATTGGCACAGAGGCTGCCCGAGGATGCGCTGAGTACGGTGCCGACCTCGCCATCACCTACAACTCTCGCGCTGAGGGCGCCGAGAAGAACGCAAAGGAGATGAGCGAGAAGTACGGCGTCAAGGTCAAGGCGTACAAGTGCCAGGTCAACGAGTACGCTCAGTGCGAGAAGCTCGTCCAGGATGTCATCAAGGACTTCGGCAAGGTCGACGTCTTCATTGCCAACGCCGGAAAGACTGCCGACAACGGTATCCTCGACGCTACAGTTGAGCAGTGGAACGAGGTCATCCAGACCGACTTGACCGGTACCTTCAATTGCGCCCGTGCCGTCGGTCTCCACTTCCGCGAGCGCAAGACTGGCTCTCTCGTCATCACCGCCTCCATGTCCGGCCACATTGCCAACTTCCCCCAGGAGCAGGCCTCCTACAACGTTGCCAAGGCTGGTTGCATTCACCTCGCCAAGTCGCTCGCCAACGAGTGGAGGGACTTTGCCCGTGTCAACTGCATCTCCCCTGGATACATTGATACTGGTCTCTCCGACTTCGTTCCCCAAGACATCCAGAAGCTGTGGCACTCCATGATCCCCATGGGCCGTGACGCCAAGGCTACTGAGCTCAAGGGTGCCTACGTTTACTTCGCATCCGATGCCTCATCCTACTGCACTGGTTCCGATCTCCTCATCGACGGCGGTTACTGTGTCAGGTAAACGTGTCGTTCCGGAAGGAAGACACGAGTGGAGGAACATAGTAATGGACGACGTCTTGCCGGAAGTCTTGTGTCCATGTAAATAGCATCGAGACATCAATAAAGCTTCGCAGGTTTCACATCACAACTCATCCATCCTATCCTAATGTGACATTGTCTGATTTCTTTTCGCTCACAATCCCTAGGGCGCACTGAACATGAAACTTTTGTATAGCTGCGTGGTAGGTTCTCTCCATCGAAGCAGTGATGGAGGAAATAAACAAAGAATATTGTAATGCAACTATCTTGAGGCATTCTCTCATACAGAACTGTCTAAAAATAGTAGCACTACTAAATTCTTTAACTATTTCCTCCGTCGCTGTCATCAGAGTAATGGCAGGGCTAAGGTCCCAGGCGCGCCCAAATCAGCAATGCGCCCCCGCAATTTAGCATGCGAGTCAGCATGATCAGCATCGTTCAGCCGCGGCACCTCGACTCCCTTACTACAGGGCCTCGTAAGCTTTACATAAACCCCTCCTACCTACGAACATGTTGCGCAGCGACACGAAACAAGTGCGATGGCGAATCCCAAGCCCCAGACCACGACGCCTCTTCCCTCCCTAATGCAACCCCAGAAGAAGGAGACCTTTGGCAATTTGGCACCATGGAGCGAACCTGCATGGTACTCCTCCCTTGCGTCACCCTACTACAACGACTCGCACAAGAAACTCCGCGATGCATGCCGCGCATACATCGATACGAACATAAAGCCGTACATGTTGGAATGGGAGGAGGCTGGTGAAGCGCCTGCGCAAGAACGACTCAAATGGGCACAAACTGGCTTCGAGTTTGCGGATGTGCCCGAACCATATCGCCCACGCAACATACCGGGGCCAGCGGGTATACCGGTTGGCGATTTGGACTTGTTCCACTTGATGATCATGATGGATGAGAATAGTAGGATAGAGGGGGGTGTCGGCATCGCATTGGGTGGTGGAAGCGTGATTGGTGTTCCGCCGATTGTGCACCATGGAACCGAAGAGCAGAAGAAGAAGTGGCTGCCAGGTTTGTTTACGTGGGAAACAAGTTTCTGCCTGGGCGTCACTGAACCAAGTGGTGGAGTATGTGTGCTTCTTCTAGGGCCTAGAGAGAAGAATACTAACATTACTATGCAGTCCGATGTCGCCAACCTCCAAACAACCGCAACGAAGACCGAGGACGGACAATTCTACGTCGTGAACGGATACAAGAAATGGATCACTGGCATGCCTTGGGCCACACATATGACGACGGCCGTTCGGACTGGCGGACCAGGCGCCAGTGGAATCTCCGTCATAGTTATCCCCACCGACTCACCTGGTCTTACGCACCGTCGCATACCCAACTCCGGCCAAAAAGGCGGAGGCGCAAGCTTTGTAGAAATGGATGATGTCCGCGTCCCCGTCTCCAATCTCATCGGCAAAGAAAACGAAGGCTTCCGTATAGTGATGACGAATTTCAATAAAGAGCGCTTCCTAATGAGCATAGGATGCAACAGAAAAGCGCGGACCTGCTTGAGCGAATCTTTCCACTACGCACACAAGCGACACACCTTTGGCAAGCCCCTCATCGCCAACCAGATCATTGCGCATAAATTAGCAACTATCGGTCGATATGTAGAGAGCCACTGGGCATGGCTAGAGCAACTTGCATATCACATCCAACAATCGCCTCTCGGCTGGCAGGACCCCGAGATCGCGGGCCAAATCGCCTTGAGCAAGGTACATGGTGGCCGTATACTCGAGATGGCGAATCGAGAGGCTCAGCAGATATTTGGCGGCGCTGGGTATCAGAAGGGCGGGCCTGGTGCCATCGTTGAACAAATCAGTCGCGATTTGAGGATGATGGTATGATTGAACCTTGGAAATGTTGATATATCGGGGACATTATGCTAATTTCTGACAGGTTGTTGGTGGTGGAAGTGAAGAGATCATTGCGGATTTGGCGGTCAGGCAGGAGACGGCGCTTGCGAAGAAACGCGGATGGAAGTTGTGATCATATATCTATACCGCGATGGTATGTGAGTATGTGCCTTTGAGATGATGGAGTGAAATGATGCCATGTCTGGTCTATGGTATTCTATGAGCTTCTTGGCATCGTTATGTGTACTGGACAGGCTGCACGGTAGCGGGCGCTACGGCGGGCAGGTCATGCGCGATATGCTGTTACGCGAAGCGCTAGTTGCTTTTGGCGTCGTGTCCCTTGTCCTTGCGCAACCCAAAACCTCGTTCGTTTTGTACACCACATCTTTCACATCTGCCAACAACATAAACCTAGTTGGATACGGTCACATTTGACAGACTCTGTCAATATATACTGGCGGCACTCTAGCCACTCGTTCAATATAATCACCTGATCCGCAACATCCACATATCCGTAGGACAGACCCATCTTATCACTACACTCAGTTCCAGAGGCGCGTACGAACCTTTCATTTTAAGTCACCTTGCGGGTCGTACATTTGTCTCTACAGACGACGCTTAGAAGCACTACCAAATGGCCGACACGTACGGTTCGTTGGTCAAGTAACCTAAACTCATACCTTTCACTCACTATTCTTTGAAGCCTTTAGTGAGAAAGGCTCTAGTCCCGTTCACAGTGACGGAAGGAAGCGAAGGAGAGAAAACCACGAGTCAGACGCAACAAGTGCAGCATCTCCACATAATTCTCAAAGACAACGCACACTCGGGCCAGATTCTGTAGACGCTCCTGCAGCACCGGACATGGGCTCAACAGCCTTATCTTTCGAGTCCAAGATTGCTCTCGCCTTGGGAGGGTCAAATTGGCAGCAGCTGCAGGACGACAGCAACACGGAGCCGGTCGCCACAGTCGAAGAGGACGAAGAATCCGATTTGGATGATGAGGAAGAAGCCGATGTCAAACCTACAGAAGAAGTTGTGGTCGACCCAGCCAAAGCCAAGAAACAACAAAAGAAAAAGGAACGCTTTGAACAAAGTGTCTCAAGAGATGCGGGTGAGATCCTAGAGACCATCGAAAAGGATGCACTCGTCCCGGTGGCGGAACAGGTCGTATGGGACCGAGATCCGGAGTTGTTGTGCTGCTACAACTGGCAAGCTTCTGACGATGGCACGAATACCATCTTTGGTAAGTATATTTTGATTTGCTGTTAGGCAGATATCAGTCGAGGTCTTTGGTGCGTTGGAACTCACGTATGTCCAGTGCCGGGTAAGCCAGCAAAATGGCAACAACCACCCCTGCCACACACTCTCAAACCAGACAGTGGCTTCACATACAGTGATTACAACTATGCTCGCCAGCCGAGAAACCCGTACTCGCCAATGTTCCATGCGCTGAGCCTCATGGCACCAAACACGAGTTTCCACGACGTCGACGTCCTCGCAGACCGCAACAACCTCCGTATCCTGCTAGAGTTCGCCCAAGGCAAATCGAACGGACCTTTCCGACTCAACATCTATCTTGTCTTTAACACGCTCGTCATCGTAAGACAAGTCCTTGTACAAACTGGATGTGAGACAAATACTGACTTGGTCCACGCACCTTCCAGGTACGCCGAGAATCACGATGGTGGAAACATGCAGATGGCAAGAGCTACGGCTTCAACTTTGAAAAAGACTTCACCCGGTCAGCCAAAGGCATGGAAGATGCAACGAGCCACTACCGCGCGATACGCTACGCAATGGGTCCTCTCAACGTCGTCTGCCGCTTCGAAGCAGACGCCTACGACGACGGCATCACCCCAGACGATCTCACCCAGACTGAAGCCGCAGCTGTACGTGGAGCGAACGAAGGAGGCCTAGCCGAACGCGGAAAATTTACATACAACGCTCCCATCCGCGTCCTGCAAAAAGGCCACATTGTACCCACGTCCCAGATGCTAGAGCTCAAGACGCAAGCCTATAACCCAGAAGGCAGCCTGGTGCAATGTCAAGATCAGCTCTGGTTCGGGCGCACTAGTCTACTCTTCACTGGACCTTATTACAAAGGGCTTGGAACTGTGGAGCGTATCAAGAAAGAAGACGCAACGGCGAGAATCAAGACATGGGAGACGAAACAACAGGAGCCGTTGAGGAAACTCGTCACTCTGCTGATTCGCCTCAGAGATGTGTTGAAGCGGGAGCGTAGACCGAACCGCGCGCTAGTGCTTGTGAGGGAGGGGAAGAGCGGGCCGATTGTGCTGCGTACGATGGAGGAGCGAAGTACGGGTGTGGATAGGGATATGCGGGAGAAATTTTGGCCGCTGCCCACGTATGGAAATCGTGGAAGAGGGGGAGGAGAGGGTAGGGGTGCTTTCAACGGAGGCTATCACGGCCGTGGAGGGCAATTCGTACCTGCTCAAGCTCGAGGTGATTTCGCGCCTTCGTACGGTCGTGGCCAGTTCGCGCCTGTCCAGCACCAGGGTGGATTTGCTCCCTCGCGCGGTCGCGGACAGTTTGTGCCGCCAGCTCAAGGCCGAGGAGGTGACTCTACGCCTTCGCGGGGTCGCGGATACTCTCCTCACGGTCGCGGTCGCGGTCGCGGTCAGCACGACGCGAATGCTTCGTACGTACCGCGCGGTCGAGGCGGTCGTGGGGGCAGAGGAACTCCAGACGCGTACTCGCAAAGGTAGAAACCAGGGCAATCCAGAGGCAAGACCGCAGCGTTAGACGAAGTTCATATGGTGATCAAGAAGAACCTCCTGGTATACCCATCACGATTACCAGAGTCAATGTTCACAGCATCAGGGGCTCGGTTGAGAATTAATTCTTGTATTATTCAGGCACAACAAGCGCGCAGCCATGTGCTTGCAGCAAAGGTATCATAAGGATAGACAAGAAACCTAAAACGCCTCCGTTCCATCGTATGCACGTAACCAAGCGTGGACATGATCGTGACAAGCTAACAGCAACGCTTTGAGGTAATTCAAACGCCAATTGGGTACTCCAGAAGGTGGACGAAACGAGAAGAAGAATAAAGCGGATGTTGCTTATGACGCTGCAACAAGCACCTCAGATGACTGTGATGTGGTCTGGGCAGCCGGTGCAGCCACGACGTCCTCTTGTGCCGATGCTGTTGTTGTCTCTTCCTCAGCAACAGCAGGTACCTCCTCGATGACGACATGCTTCTTCTTCTTCTCTGGCGTCACGCTGCTAGCATCAAACTCCTTGGACAATCCCGACGGCTTCTCAATCCCCGCATCAACAGTAACGTAACTCGTCGCGTCACAGCCCTCGGCGTAAAACTCGCTCGGCGCCAGATCACCCAGCGGCTTCCTGTCCTCATCCATGGCATCCTGGACGACCTTGCGCATGCGACGATGTTTGGCCGGTGCTTGGACCAAGATGTCCGTCTCATAGCCGTCGTCCAAGGAAGAAGCATGGTTGCGCTTGCGGGTGTTCGCAGCAGCGCGGAAGTCTGGAGGCGGGACGTTCTCCTTGCCGCGATCCTCGTTGCAGAGCTTTGTCGCCGCGTCGTCGTCGGACGAGATGTCGAGGACGGATGCCGAGTGCTCCATGAGGTTTGCGGCTTCTTGCTCGGGCGTGTCTTCGTGGATGTCGAAGAACCAGCTCTTGGGCATGCTGTCATCGAGGACCGGGGCTGGCGCGGCGGCTGGTGCTGAGACGGGAGTGGCGGCTACGGTGGGGGCCTTTGGTGTGTATGTGGAAATTGAGCCGCTGAGGGCAGCGTCGATGGAGAAGGGCAGGCCGGGGCTGCTCAGGTTGAAGGAGGGCGGGTTGACGCGTCGGAAGGGCGAGCTGGACGCGCGACGCTTGGAAATGACATGGAGGCGCTTGTTCTTAGGTGAGCCGCGGCTGTTGGTGATGGGCGTCGACTTGGCGGTGCTGGGTGACGAGAGAGTTTTGCGCACAGACGGGACGGAAGGCGTGGCATGGAGGCTGGCACTGCTGGGCTTGACGGGCGACGCGAAAATTGAGAAAGCAGCTGGCTTGATGTATCCCGCATCGATGCTGTTGTTGGCCGTCCGCGACTTCTTGGTCGGGCTGCTGAAGGCGCAAAGGTCCATGTTCTCGGAATCGGCATCTTCGTAGATCTCGGGTGCGCGTTGGCGCTTACCCGTCGATGGCGTAGACATTGCCTTCAGACCCTGCGACGACGTGAAGTTTGGCGAGATAGCTGTCGCATGCGCGATTAGTCAATGTAGTCGCAACAGGAAATTGAGCTCTGTTTACCATTTTGCCGGTTCTTCGCGCTCTGGAGGACCTGGAGACGTGACGAGCCGATCTCGCCGAAGGGCTGGCGCGTAGAGGTGGCCATGGTAAAGACTGTCGAAAATGTTGCGATAGCAATGTATATGAGGTGCAAGTAAATATATCGGGCCGAAAGCGCAACTGATGCGACTGAGGGCTCGGGGTAGTGGTGTTGAAGGTGGTGACTGTCGTTGGGACGGAAGGTGCGAAAGGTGGGGTGGCAGGTTATCATATGTAGCTCTTTCGCGACTAGGTCGGTTCAAGGCGGCCAGACCAAAACAACGAGGACAACAACAATCGTCTGTTTGTCGATCGCAGTGAAGAGAGAATGTCTGAGCCAACGACGGAGAACCTGAACACACAGAGTCAAGCCTGGAGAAGAAGAGTAAGGGAGAGTGCATGTACAGCTGGGCCGCGAGGCTATTAGACCAGCACTCGAACGCGTCCCCAGTCTCCCTCGTACTTTTAGCGCGTCCATCACGCAACTTAGGGGCCGCCTCCCACAATCGCGTCCGTCTTCTCCACTCAGACCAGGGCCACGTCCCGAAACTATGACGGAAAACTGGTTTTGACTCTCCTAGCCACTTCATGCGATGCCCTCTATTGGCTGCGAGGCCCCGGATCCGCCTGCAGTGTCACTTGCGCCACCAAAACGCGACTCTGCGCGCTCGCGATACAGACGTGAACGCTGCTGTGTTTTCTGCGCGTACATCCCAGGCCCTGCAGCTGACTGTGTGCTGAGGTAGTAATACCCGCAGTAGAGACGCCTGCCCAAGGCATTTGGTCTGCTGGTCTGTGGCTGCCAATTGTCGCATATATGTCATAGACTTATAGGTGGTTGGCGACCTTGTCGAGTTCGGGCCATCTGCTGGTCCTTCGAGTACCATGCTGCTTACCGTTGATGTTTCGACGCGCATATATGTACGCGGGCTCCCGATGCAGAACGCGATGAGGCGGGATGCGCGCGACTTTGCTGCATCACGCTCCGAGGGCTGGGTTTTGTTGCTTCGCCATGCTGGCTGCGGATGTGCATGTTAATTGCCATGCAGCCCTGTCTTAGCAGACATCATCATCATCTCAAGTTGAACACTTTGCATGCTTGCGCCTGGTAGTTCAAATTAATTTTATGCACTCTAGGAACTAATTCCGCACGCCATTTCGTTTTTCCATTGCCCCACCTGCTTCTTTTTCTTCGCGATGACCATGTCGCGCCATCCTTACTCCAAGCTCGGCGCGGTACCACTCTGCCCTCGGCTCTTACTCCCCGCCCGACTCCCAACCCTCACCGGAACTCCGCCCCAACTGTCATTAAGATATGTCGCGTTGTCCTCGTCGAATCCGTTCGCGTACTCCTTCATGTTTTCACCGACACCACCCCATTGGTCATCGTTGCCATCATCAACACGAGCCTTCTGACTATTCCAGCTCTGTTCGCTGACGGCACGGCTGCCAGGCCAGATAGCTGCATCGTCAGGTCGACCGGAGTGGCGACTCAAATGGCTAGTCTGACTACGGCCCGCCCAACCTGCTTGACCGTCTTCCCAGCCTGTAGCGTGTGTATGCCTGCTGCTCCTGTGACTTGCACGAGTACCATGTCTACCATGACTTCGAGGAGCAGAGTGCATACTTGATACTCGGCTTTGACGACCAACAGACGCCCGCTCACTCCCTGTGTCTACCACACCGACCTCACTAGTTGATTTGATCCTCTCAAAACCATCCCACGTAACTTCGCTCAGGGGACGTGTGGGGCTACCAAAACGTACAGACGTAGGACTGTTGGCGGTTCCATGAAAAGCAGAAGGCTCAACACCGGTCCAACTAGGATTGTCAGTGGCTTGAGGTCTCTTGCTCCAGCTCCGTTCGCTCGAAGACTTGCTACCCACGTCTGCCCAGGTATGTGGGTGAGGTACGTTTGTAGGCGAGGTCCACGCCGACTCCCTGTCTTCTCTCTTGCTGTTCAAACTCTTCTCCTTGTTGATCTTGTCACCACCCCAATCTTGAGTCCCCCTGCTCTTTACGCTGCCGCCCCATCCAGCTGCGATACAGTCCTCCCCGTCTGACGGTATGTTGCTCGCATCTTCGACTGTAGGTGCTTTGTACGTCGCATGACTTTTCACTGAAGCATTGTCCGAACCTTTCTTCGACTTTCGCGACTTGTTGCTCGCGCTAGTATGGGACGATCTTTGGCTCTCGTACGAGTGACTTGGACTCGGGACTTTCCATGCACTTTCAAACTGCCCACCGTCCCAAGATGCATCTGCCTTGCTGTCTCCCTTGGCCGGCGACAACTCAGGAGACGACCATCTATCGGGTGGTGAACGCACAGGCGACGCTCTCTTCTTCTCGATCCAGGAGTTCGGCGCTGGAACGATGTCTTTATGACCCCGTGAGCGCGGTCTGACATATCTGAATCCCTCGCTGATGGCCTTGATTGGAGAATTCGGCACAATATGTTCGGAAGTGTCTCGTACGGACGCAGCTGGAGAAGCTACAGACCTAGCTCTGCCGAAGGGCCATCCGCTCGCTCCACCCGTCATCATGAAGTCCGTCGGTGAACCCAAGTCTTCGCCATCAAAGTCCAGATAGCCTTCTTCGTACTCGGATTCGGGGATGGGTGTAAGTGTTTTGGGTGGTGAGAGGTGAGAGCGACGAGACTTGCTGGATTTGTCATTCTTCTCTACGTCGCTCTTTTGTTTCTTGGTCTCTTTCGAGTGTTCTTTTGGCTGGCGGGAAGACGTGCGATGTGTCGGTGTAGAACGCGGAATCCAGTCTTTGATCGGAGAATCTGGTTCAACGACAGATGCTGCCTTGATCCAATGTTTTGGTTGCTCACTGACAGCCTTCTGTGGTCCAGAGTCAAACTCACCATCCTTGTCCACAATGATAACGCGACCATCGTCTGCTTTGATGACGAAAGTTCCCCATTGCGGCGGCATAGGGATAGTCACTGTGTCCTTCGCTTTCTCTTGTTTCCCAGATTCCTCATCCTGACCGCCACCGCGATCCGTCCGCTTAACTTCGAGTCCGCCCAGTCCCCGTATCTTGTCCAAGTTCCGTTGTATGTCTCCGCTAATCGCCTTCTGCACGTCGTCACTCCACACGACCCCCGCACCGTCTTTGGGTTCCTTGCGTTTCTTCTGCTTGTAGAATCGTTTGTCGATTGGGCCAAAGCCTGGCGCTACTCCACGAGGGAGGTGCATATCCGCGCCGTCATCGATGAAACTGCCCGTGTAGGCTGAGGCGTCTGATTTGCTGCTAGCGATCCAATTCGCAACTTGACGCTGATCGAGACCGCGAGGTACGCGCTTGGTGAAGGATCCACCGTCATCGACAAAGGACTGGGGCGTGATGGCGCTCATGTTCGCACTATGGTCGTGTGATTGGAGCCCACTCGAATCCCGTTTAGGAGGCTCGTGGAAATATGTATTACAGACAGAAGAACGGTTCCGCTTCGCTGACTTGCGGACTGCGGGGCGGATAAAGAAGCGCCGGTGCGGTGTGGTGGACTTTGAGTGCATCTCCGCAACAGCAGAGCAGAAGTGAAGGTGAGCGACCTTTCGACCGCACTGCAAAATGACAACGACAAAACGACATGCTGACTGGCGAGACATGATGGCAAGACACAATATACTCACACATGCTGAAAGCGTTGAAAACATTTACCGTGACACAACACCCGTGCTGCCAATTGCTAGGATATCTATGCGCACATCCAACAAACACCAACATGCACCAGCACCGACCCTCCCACTGCCCTCGGCGCAAAGACAACAAACCAGACCACGTGCTAGAGTTTCGCCTTCTCCCGCTTCTTCTCTTCTTCCCACTGCAACTGCACATTCCGCATCTTGTACCAGCTCAACATCGCAGCCAGCGCACCAAATAACGGGTTCACCCAAAGCAAGAAACTCCACCACCTCGGACTATTACTCCTCACATCCTGCATGACCCTCTGAATCTCCTTCTCCAAATAGCTCCTGTCGTGATCATTCCAGACCACGACGCCATGACCCGGGCCTCTGCGCAAACAGCGCTCCGCCTTCTCGCGCACGTCGCCCTGACTCATAACGCGGTTCCGCGCATCCTCCTCGGTAAGATGCGAATCTCGGGCGCGCAGGCGTTGTATTTGGATCGCGGGATCCGACACGCCGACGACGAGGATGGTGCCGCAGTAGCGTTCCCAGCCGCTCTCAAAGAGGAGAGGGACGTCTAGCACAACGGCCCAGTTGCCGCGCAGGTAGGCCCATATCATTTGTCTGTACATCTCCTTTCGTACGGCGGGATGAACGATGCTATTTAGCTTCTTTCGGTCGCGCTCCTTTTCTTCTCCGCTGCCAAAGACTCTCCGTCCCAGCGCTGGTCGGTTCAGCGGGCGTCCTTTGGGCGTCGCATCGGAGAGAAGCAGATCTGGTGTGGTAGGCAGGAAGTGCTCGACGATGGCTTTATAACCTGGAGTCCCGGGCTCGACGACTTGCCGCGCGATCAAGTCGGCGTCTACGATGGGGAGAGAGTAGGGCGGCTTGGAGAGAATGGACGAGACGGTCGATTTGCCCGTTGCGATGGAGCCTGTAAGGCCGAGGAGGAGCATGGCGGATCACTTCGTGTGAAGCTGGTGTTTCGACAGAGAAGAGTAGATTTGACAGATGCAAGCCCAGATTCGACGTCTGAGCTGGTCATGTGGACTTCACATGGCCGGTGCTTGAGGGATGGGATGACGATTGCGGGGAGCTGGGAGCTCGTACCTCGGAGGTGAGCATGGACCCCTTGGTAATCGCCCACCCGACAGCACTACGAAGCTTTCATATTCACTCAAACGATGGTGGGTTGAACTAGATACGTTTTGATTCATGTGTTCACGCGACTGGAATCGCAAATATTCAAAAGGATATCACCAAGCCGTTGCGCCCAACACCGTTCTTGTTTTCTTCCTTATTATGGAGAGGGCGGAGTAGGGGGCAAAGATAGAGTCCTCTCGCTATCATCAGAACCAGCAGCGACCTCTGCCACTGGCTCTGCTGCCCCTTTTTCGGGTATAGGGCTTTCAGGTACAGAACTCAGAGGCGAAGAAGATGGCTTCTGAACGTCGAAGGCCGGTACGATCGGGACAACAACCGCTACCTTAGCCTAGAAGAGCCCTCAGGTTAGCCATCTCAAAAGGAAGATACACAGTGGAGGGAACTCAGTCTGAGACGTCTCCATGGTTCACAGTCTTCTTGATTGGCTCGACCAGTTTGCGCGCGGGGCGAAAGATTTGCAGCTGGTTATCCTCGGCGGCGCCCATCATAAGCCATGGGTCGTTCTTGTTCCAGTCAAAGTCGCAGATTCGGTTGGTGAAACCACCGTGCATGAACAGTCTATTACATGTTAGTACGTGACTTGAGATTACGTTCGCGGTGACTTACAGCTCAGGGGGGCCGTCTTCTGCCTCCTCAGCCGTCTGTTCGGAACCGATCCTGCTGAGATCCCACATGCAGATGCGGCGATCATAACTGGAACTGGCAAGGATGGCAGCATCTTGCGGGTGCCATTGCAGACCAATGACGTCCGAGGAGTGGTTTTGCAAGCTGTGAAGCTTCTTGTCGAAATTCCTCATGTCCCAGATTCCGACTGACTTGTCGGCCGAACCTGTCGCGAATGTCCCTTCAAACTCGGGATGGAACGAGATGCAGTTGACCGCGTCCTCATGGGCCTCCTTCCTGTACAGCGCCTTTTTGTGTGTTTCCATACGAGTATCGATGACTTGCCAGGTAAGATCGTCGGACGCGGTGCCGATGAGGAAGTTGTGGATCGGGTGGTATTGGACGTCGTTGACCGTTGCGCTGTGAACGTTGTATGTCGCCGTCGGGCTAATGGTCTTGTTGCTCTTGGAGAAGCCACTCTTGATATCCCAAGTCTTGACCGTGGTATCTTCATTACCCGTCACCAAGTGTCCCTCTTTCAAGGGACTCCAGCTCAACCCGAATCCCTCCTTGCTATGGCCTACAAGCTCGGCCTCGAACTTGATTGTATCATCCTTGGGCTGCAGCGGGTGCTTGGTGCGGTCGAAGATGAGCACCTTGCCGTCCACGCAGAGCGATGCTATGATGTCAGGATTCTGAGGCTGGTAGCGCGCCTTATTGACCTCGCCGGGGTGGTTGATCTTCTGCACAATCTTGAAGTCAAAGGGTCGCTTCGCGTTGCCATGGCCGCCGATTTCTCCGCGCTCTTCGTTGAGCTCTGACAAGTCTGGAACACGGAAGTCGGGTATCTCGCAGTGGGCGATTTGGAGGTAGTTTTGCGCTTGGTTCGACGTGTGGGTTCCAAGAATGACGCGGTGCTGGCTCATGTTGGTGCCTTCTACGGGCTTCTTGTCAGGAAGCCACTGTGTAGTGAGCGTAGGCCATTCGAGCGCGCGGCCATACAGCATGTCGTATAGAAAGACGCTGTTCTTCTTCCATATCTTGTACTCTTCGTTGATGAGCTTCTGCTCCGTCTGCTCTTGGTCGTCCATCTCGCGGGAATCGAGAGCGTCTGTCGTGGTAGCGTTAGAACAAGGTTCCAGAGAATGCAAAGAGTGTCGCGGCGTGAGCGATTGCGCATGTCCGGTAGCGGGCTGGCGTGCCATGTGCCGACTGTGTCGGTGTGATGTATAGAGTAAAGCTCGCCTTTGGCTGATACGACAATGTCGCAAAACAAACCCGCGACAGATAAAACGACTTACCGCTCATATTCTCGTCCATGGTGATGGCAGAATTGTGCTGAGATTCAAGGGCGTGGGGAGATGTATGCAATCTTGAAGTGTGATGCGCAGAAGCTACGGCGCACGACGCGCTCCCAAAGTTCGCGTTTGGACCAACCCCGATGTCGATCCCTTAGCGCCCCACTTGCTTGGCAGTCGCCGCCCGATATCCATTGCGTCTACGACCAGGACTGCGACTCTTTGAAGACCCCAGCGTCGAGAACCAACACCCCATACTCTCTCCCTCGCCCTCTCGCCTCAGCGCCTTTGCGCGCCTCTCTCGCTGCCATCTTCCCCTTTGTCGCCCACTTTACTGCGACTCTCACCCCCCCCACTCGTACACAATTTAGAGCCTATCCTCAGCCATTCCTACGCAGTAGCAGCCATGGGTGTCCCAAAGTTCTTTCGATGGATGTCCGAAAGGTATCCGGGCATATCGCAGCTCATCGCTGAGAACCGCATTCCCGAATTCGACTGTCTCTACGTAAGTCCTCTTGTGTCGCATTGGATGCGCATAGTTAGCTGACAGCCACAGCTCGACATGAACGGTATTATCCACAACTGCACCCACAACGATTCCGACAGCGTCACCGCGCGCAAGTCCGAAGACCAGATGTTCATTTCCATCTTCAACTACATCGAGCATTTGTTTGGCAAGATTAAGCCCAAGCAGCTCTTCTTCATGGCCATCGACGGTGTCGCCCCGCGCGCCAAGATGAACCAGCAGCGTGCGCGACGCTTCCGAACCGCTCTTGATACTGAAAAGGCTCGGGAGAAGGCTATCCGCGAAGGCGTAGAGATGCCGACCGAGGAAGCGTTCGACAGCAATTGCATTACGCCAGGCACTGCCTTCATGGCGAAGCTCACGCAGCAGCTCAAGTACTTCATCAACAAGAAGGTCTCCGAGGACATAGACTGGCAGGGCGTGGAAGTCGTGCTGTCTGGTCACGAGGTCCCCGGAGAGGGAGAACACAAGGTCATGGAGTACATCCGTCAGGCCAAGGCACAGCCGGGGTACGACCCGAACCGCCGCCACTGCCTGTACGGTCTCGATGCCGACCTCATCATGTTGGGTCTGCTCAGCCACGACCCCCACTTCAGCTTGCTGCGAGAAGAGGTGACGTTTGGCCGTCAGAGCCAAACCAAGTCCAAGGAGTTGGAACACCAAAACTTCTACCTTATGCATCTTAGCATTGTTCGAGAATACCTGGAGCTTGAGTTCCAGGAGCTGGAAGAGCCCGGTGCTCTCAGCTTCCCATTCGACATGGAGCGTGTTATTGACGATTTCATTCTTATGGCTTTCTTTGTTGGTAACGATTTCCTTCCTAATCTTCCGCATTTGCATATCAACGAGGGCGCCTTGGCCCTCATGTTCAACGTCTACAAGACTGTCCTACCCAAGGGTAAAGGATACATCAACGAGGAGGGTGTCATCAACATGGAGCGCTTGGCTATCTTGTTGGATGAACTCTCAAACATCGAATACCGTCACTTTGAATCAGAGAATGCCGATGCTGCTTGGTTCAAGGGCAAGAAGCTTGGAAAGGAGGATGTAATGGCCAAAACGGCGAAACGAGGCACGGTTGTCATGACTACGCAGCAGAAGGAACTGTTCTCCAAGGTCAAGAGCTGGCTGGGTAATTACATGGAAAAGAAAGACCAAGCCCCGTTGGACCTTCCAGTATCTCTCAACGCAGAGGACCGAAAGTTCGTCCAGGAGCTGGCTGACAAGCTGCATCTCCCCTGGAAGACCGTCCAAAATGACGACGGCGATCGTCACATTCAGGTTACACCTCCACCTAAGCTAGTTGAAGGCGACTCGGATGAAGAGGATGAGATGGATGACGAATCCACGAAAGCGATTGTACGCGTTGTACAAAAGTACGAACAGGCAAAGATTGTTGACATCTCGCCTGAGGACGCCCAATCGGAGATGCAGAAGAAATACGACGAGAAGTTTGACGCATGGAAGAATGACTACTACAAGAGCAAGTTCGACTGGGACCGCAGCAATGAGGAGGAGCTCCGCAAACTGACAGAGAACTACGTCCAAGGATTGCAGTGGGTTCTCTTTTACTACTACCGTGGAGTAGCGTCATGGCCATGGTATTATGGCTACCACTACTCGCCTATGATTTCCGATGTCAAGCGAGGTCTGAAGGCGGACATCAACTTCAAACTTGGACAGCCGTTCAAGCCGTTCCAGCAATTGATGGGTGTCCTGCCTGACCGCAGTAAGAGCATCGTACCAAAAGCCTACCATCCCCTCATGACGAGTGAGGACTCTCCGATCATCGACTTCTATCCCCGAGACTTTACTCTCGACATGAACGGAAAGAAGCAGGACTGGGAAGCTGTCGTCAAGATTCCATTCATCGAGGAAGATCGTCTGCTCAAGGCCATGGCAACCAAGGAAAAGGATCTGACGCCAGACGAGAAGCAGCGCAATTCATTTGGTGTTTCGTTAAAGTTCACTTACGCTAAAGATTTGGATTTCGTCTACCAGTCATCTCTGCCAGGTGTATTCCCGGACCTTCCCCACTGCAAGTGCATTGAGAACATATTCGATCTGCCTACTATGGACGGACTGGAATACTACATTGGCCTTATGGACGGCGTCAAACTAGGTGCTGAGGCATTGGCCGGCTTTCCCAGCTTGAAGACTTTGCCGTTTCATGGCAAGCTTGAGTTTGCAGGCGTTAATGTGTTCCAACAAGACAGCCGCAACGAGAGCATGGTCATTACACTGCTAGACACGGAGCCACGCCAGTCTGTCTCGCACGCACAAGCAAAACTCGGCAAGGCAGTTCATGTTGGCTACCCATTCTTGCATGAAGCAAAGGTAGTAAAGGTATCGGACGAATTGTTCGATTACGTTCTGCCGGAGAGCGGCGATTCTCCTGCGCCTGTTGCTATTCCCCATGGACCGCAAGAGATTTCCAACTGGAAGAAGACCGCGAACCGCATCGAAAGTCAATACAGCAAGCGTCTCGGTATCAATATCGGAGAGATTGAGTCACTCGTGCACGTAGAAATGCTCAAGGGACTCAGGAAGACCGACGAAGGCGCTACTACCAAGGAGTACGGTGAGGTAGCCGGGCTACAAGCGGAGTATGCGACGCAAACAGTCGTAGACGACGTTATCAGCGAAGATCCTCGCTTCATAGAGAAAGAGGCGCTTTCTATTGAAGAAGAGTTCCCTGAGGGGGCTCGAGCGTTCTACCTCGGAGACTACGCCTACGGTCGTCCCTTGCAAGTGATGGGCCATGCCGACAATAAGGCTACAATCATGGTCGCCAAGCTAAAGAAGCAAGAGCCACCCTTTGGACGTGAAGTTGTCAGCATGGCAGAAAGGGCTACGCCCTATATTCCATCCTACGTTGTGGCAAGACAGCTGAACATGCCACCGCTTGCATTGTCAAAGCTCACGTCCTCATTCAATGTCAACTCCAGCGGTCTCAAGCTCAACCTCGGTCTGAATCTCAAGTTCGAAGCGAAGAAGCTCAAGGTGTTGGGCTACTCTCGCAAGTCAGCCAACGGATGGGAGTATAGCCAGAAGGCCATGGAACTCTTGGCTCAGTACATGATCAAGTTCCCAGAGTTCGTCGCCGCCATTATCAACAATCCGACAGGTGATGGCTGGGAAGACACGGACTTTTATCCTCCCGAAGTTGCGAAGCAGAAGGTCAAGGAGATTGGAGCCTGGCTCAAGAGTGTCCAGACAAAGAACTTTGAGAAGGTACCCTTGGACGCTGAGCAGCTCGACTCGGACACAGTCAAGCTCATCGAGGCAGCCGCTGATGCCAACTTTCCACTCACCCAAGATGTTGAGCCCAAGACCGTCACGAAGGTGCCCCGTGTGGCTCTGCTGAAGCCTTCTGATGCAGAGCAACGATTGGGACACCAGAACTTCAGTATTGGCGATCGCATTGTCTATGTTCAAGATTCTGGAAGGGTCCCTATCGGATCGTCAGGTACCGTTGTTGGCAAAACCCGCACTGCGCGTGTTCTCTTGCTCGATGTTGTATTCGATGCTACCTTTATGAGCGGTACATCTCTTGGCGACCGTTGCTCTCCGTTCAGAGGATCTACTGTGCCAGCCACTGCCGTTTTGAACATGACGGATCAGCAGGTCGTGCATTATTCCAGTGCTGCTGCCGCCAGGCGTCCACAACAAGCACCCACTTCGTACAGCATGCCTCGCTTCGGTGCTCCTGGAGGCCCTGGGCTAGTTCCAGCGGGTACGCCACCACCTCTGCGTGGTTCATACCGAGGAGCTTTCGGAGGTGTGAATGGACGTGGCGGAGGCATGGCACCACGTCAAAGCTCTGGACCGCAGCAAGGACAGCAGCAGACGCTACCGATTCATGGCGGACCACCTCGTGGTGGTCGTGGCGGCCGGGGCGGAATCGCTCCCCGTGGTGGACAAGCAAATGGCCACGCGTCTCAAGAGCAGAGCCAAACTCCCAACGGTAACAACGCTCGCGGCAACCTGCGAGGCGGCTCTGCTGATTTTGTTCCGCGTGGACGAGGAGGGGGTCACAAAGGCCGGGGAGGCTTCACCGTCATTGACAACACTGATCCCACGGAAGGAGTTGTGCCCAACAACCCGAACTTCCAGCCGCGCAACTACTCGAACGTACCACCGCCGGCAAATCTAGACGGTGGACGAGGTGGCAGAGGACGAGGCCGTGGTCGTGGCGGCTTCCGTGGACGCGGAGGACCGCGGGGCGGCGCACCACCTGCTGCCCAGTAGACGCTTCCTCGCAGTACATGTCAACTTGAATTTCGGATTGTTTGAGCGTTTCACAAAGCATGTTAGCGTGGCGTTGCGGCGTTCAGCTCGAACATGACCTGGGAAATGCATAGATGATACCCGTAGATACACGGTTGAATAGAGCGCAAGATGATTTAGGGGAAGATGGTGTAGGATAGCTAGTGCGCAGGTAGATGGCCATGTCAGACGGCCTGTAGCGATTGAAAATAAAACACCACGTATAGCGATCACATATGGCAGTCTTCAATCGTGCAAGGCCAGATGCTAACCGTGGAGATGCTGTACTAGGGTGGAATGGGTGGACCCTGGTTTCGTAGGGCTGAGCTCCGACCTCCGCGCGACAGTCCAGATACGTGTTAGGACCAGGGAAAGCTAAACGCCCACGCCCGCTTGCAACGAGCTTCTCTTCCTCTTCTAGCCGACAAACGTTCAAAGATAGGGCTCTGCGCTCATCTTCCACCTCTACAATGCACTCGACGCTTGTGCGTCTACAGAATGTCTTCGGCTTCTTTACCACGGTCGCTTTCACAGTCGCGAGCGTCATCGCACTGAGTAGCTTCGTCTCCCCACAGAACCCGAAGGCCAGCATATCGCTGCAGAATGTACAGCTAGTCATGGGGCGGCCGCACTACTACTCGCCCAAGAGGGAGGAGTATGCGCATATCAAGTTCGACCTCGACGCTGGTATGTCTCTCACACGGATCGCAACAGTGCTACGACTATGCATTGGAATAGCAGGACTAACTCTCGGATGCACAGATCTCAGCTCGCTCTTCAACTGGAACACGAAGCAAGTCTTCGTCTACCTCAAAGCCGTCTACCCCTCGACCCGCGCCTCTGAACCGCCGTCCGAAGCCATCATCTGGGACGCCATCCTCGCGTCCAAGTCGGCGCCCTGGCACACGGGCTACTTTACCCACCCGGAGAAGAAGTCGAAGCTGCCCAAGCAATCCGCCAAGAAGCGCGCTGTGTCCAAGTCAAAGACGACGTCGCCCTACCCCATCGGTGAACTGCACCTCGAGAACAACAAGCCCAAGTACAAAATCACGGATATCACTGGCAAGCTGGGCAACAGGACGGATGTCACGTTGGAGCTAGGATGGAACGTGCAGCCATGGGTTGGCGCGTTGACCTGGACGAACTGGAACACCATTGGCGCATGGCAGGGTCTGGAGGGAGGCAGGAGCAAGGCGTTTGTCTTCCCCGAGGTTGGTGCCAAGGCGGCGAAGCCCAAGGATCTGGAGACTGAGAAGGGCGCCGAGGGTTACAGGTTGGTGGTTGGCGAGGAGGTGCCGCTGAGGAAAGCCGTCACTTAGAAACGGCATTTAGGCAATATATGCCCTGAGGGGAGCATGAATCTAAAAGGGTGGTTATGTTGGTACCAATAGGGATATTTTTTCGCTGGTTTGCGTCATATTAGCTATACAGAGCAATCGCTGCATCTTCGATTACAAACAACAGAATGCTGTGGGTAGATGTATTGGTACATGCTCGGGTCAAGGCCGGACCTCCGATCTCGCCGCAAACCGCCACTTTCTCGTCGTCGGATTTCAAAGCGCGCTCCACAACCCTCAACCACCTCACACTATGCGCCATCCGCCGTATCACCAACCCCACTCCTCCTCTCGCCCATCCGAATACGCTCCAGATTAACAGCACAACTCCGCAAGGACAGTCCTTTATTCACCACTGCCATACAAAGTGCATCCCATCGACCTGCGCTGACGCAACCCCCACCAATTCTCCCACTGCTTGCGCCAACCCACGCACGCCAAACCCCAATTCCGCGATGCCTCTCGAAAACATACGGAACATCCTTCTCGTGCTCTCCGGCAAAGGCGGAGTCGGCAAATCAAGCGTCACTACCCAACTCGCCCTCACACTATCGCTACAAGGACACTCGGTCGGTGTCCTGGATATCGACTTGACGGGCCCGAGCATACCGCGCTTCTTTGGAATCGAAAATGCAAAAGTAAGGCAGGCGCCTGGCGGCTGGATACCGGTTGATGTGCACGGTGAGCAGACATTGGCTACACATGAGAGAGTGGACGGAGAGAATGGAAGCACCACAGAGCAAAAAGAAGGAGGAGAGGCGGCTGCACATGGCCAGAAAATTGGACCGTTATCCTGCATGTCACTTGGCTTCATCTTGCCCTCGCGCTCCGATGCTGTAATCTGGCGCGGTCCCAAGAAGACAGCCATGGTTCGCCAGTTCCTCACCGACGTCCTCTGGCCACCGCTCGATTTCCTACTCATCGATACGCCGCCGGGTACCTCCGACGAACACATCTCTCTCCTCGAAACGCTTTTGAAAAACACCACGCCCTCGCCTGCTCTTAACCCGCACGTTCCTTTCCTGACCGGCGCTGTTGTCGTGACGACCCCTCAGGCGATTAGCGTCAGCGACGTGAAGAAGGAACTCAACTTTTGTAAGAAGACTGGCATCAGAGTTCTCGGCGTAGTAGAAAACATGGCCGGATTCGTCTGTCCAAACTGTTCGGAATGCACAAATGTCTTCAGCAAGGGCGGCGGGGCGGTCATGGCAGCTGAATTCGAGGTCCCGTTCTTGGGTTCTGTGCCCATTGACCCAGCGTTTGTCGAATTGGTCGAAAGTGGGACGAGGCCGGTGTATCCCAAGGGCACGGTGTTGCAAGGCAAGGAGATGGATACTGAAGAGGTTGCGGCGTTGAAGAGCAAGGATGGCCTTTTTGTGGACAAGTATCGGGATTGTTCGTTGGCGCCGCTTTTTGACGGGTTCGTGAAGAGGTTGAAGGGGGACATTGGGAGGATTCAGTGAGGAAGGGGGAGAGTTGGTTTGTAGGGATGGAGAGAATGAAGAGATGGAAGAGATAACATTCAGGATGTAGAGAGCAATAGATACCCGTCTGAATACCGCTGATCATGCAACGTCGGTCAGTCTTCGATACTACTAGACAGTATCAGGTATGCTCACTTTCTCATAGTTTTCGCTATGCATTCTGTTGTCGTCATTCCGCCTGATGCGATTACAGCATTGCAAGGTCAACAAAATCACACTGGTTCCGCTACAGCGAGTTTAGAGCGCAGTATCTCTCTCACCGGTATTGGCGGTCTGTCCTCATGATGATACAGGCTCCACTCGCAGTCGCAGTTATCAGTCTTGTGCTCAAGATCCCGTCTCCTGTTGGCGCCTCTGGATTTTGGCCTGCAATTCAAACGTGCGGGTATCAGTGTAGAGGTAAGAGAGCGCTTTTTTTGCGTCTTCAGGTAAAGGCGGGTGTATATAAGTACTGGTCATTGGGCACTATATAAAGCCCCTACTGCGTGCCCACAGGGAAAAAGAGTCTTACAGTCCCCCCTACTTACCACACACACACCAACTTTTGATATTTGCAAATTGGCAAAGATTCAAGATCCGGCGAGCAAGAAACTACTGCGACGCTGAGGTTGCTTTTCCGCTACGACTTTGAGTATAAACGGAGAACTGCACCTCCACGACACTGCGTCAAAACCAGACACCATGGACGTCGCGGGCGATAATACCCCACCAGACACTCAACTTGCCGTCGGCGCTTTGCAACAGCCCTCTCCAGATCCGGTTCAAGTACATGATGAGATTCAGAAACTTGAGAATGAAGCGCATCAGGAGGATCCGCTCATTCAAGGACCCAAGGATAGCGCGGACCAAGAGTGCGACGCCAACGAAAACGGAATACTGAAAAATCAATACTCTGTTATCGCGGCTAAAGCAGACAAAGCCTCAATTCCTGGAGAAGAGTCTAGTATAGGGCAGAAAGAGCAGCTCGTGGTCAAGCTCAAGTACAAGACCAACACCAAGAACACTACCACATCCTCTTCGCCAGTCCACCCGAGGTCCGCTGATGGCACTTCTACTGGCTTGAAGCTTGACGCAACTTCGAGAGTCATTCCCAGCCCTTCCAGCGGAAGCCCTGTCGTCAAGCAACATGCTCGAGAGCGTCAACACATTGCATCCCCGAATTCGGAGGCGATCGGCCCGCAGATCGAGATCGAGAAGAGTGGCGATGATGGAGCTTTGGCTCTAGAGCCTCTGAATGAGCCCACAGAAGAGTTGGGCCAGGTCAGTATCATCAAGCATGAGCCTGATCACGCCGTGCGTCAAGAGGTCGATCATCTTGCCCAAGGTATCGTTAGGGATCAGATGGGTGTTGCTGCTCGTGTTGGTGACCAAGCTATGCGCGTTCCGGGCAACGACGACATCGTCAACAAGCCTCTGGATATCGCTGGCGCCCGGGCCGCTGCCCTTCAACCTGGAAAGCTGCAAGAGTCTATGACTATTGACGAGCGTTGTGTTGATGACGTGGGCGGTGGCCATGAGCAGAGCGAGAGCGCATTACCAGAGGCTGCTCGTGATGACAACACGGCATTGGATGACGGCGACAACATGCCTGATGAGATCGATTTGAATGAGTGGTCATCAGGCGTGGTCAACAAAGATCACAAGAACCAGCCGACTGTCGACTATCTACTTGCATCATCAGGCTTCACATTTGATCAAATGAACGTACAGCGACAAGACCAGGTTGAGCAATTCCCGCAGATATCCAATACTGGTCGATCTGAGCTCGGCGCCCAGGATATATGGAGTCAGCCTCAACCTGACTTTTCGGATCCGATTCACTTCACCAACAAGTCATCTTCACCTCATTACAAGAACTCACCCATCTCGACTCACGCCATCACCTGGAAAGGTTTCTCACAGCCTCAAGCACCGCAACCGCGTCATGTCTCGCAACAGCCTTCCGGTCAATACAACCAGCCCAATTTCGGTCCTGACTTTGATCGCCGGCAACAGCTTCAGGCACAGATCGAGGAGCGAAAGCAGCAGCTAGAGGACTTGAGGAAACAGAACGAAGAGCGGTCGCAACAGTCACCTTATGGTTTCGGCTATCCCCGGAGGCAATCGACCGTACCCCCATCGTTTGTCACAGGGCCTCTGACCTATCCCCGCGCACCTCAGTTCAGCAACCAGCAGGTTGAAAACGGACTCAATAGCACAGGGTTTCAGTATTCGACTCTACCCACAATCACCTACAGTCAAGTGCCACCAAACATGTCTTTTAGCATCAATCCAGCATCATTATACAAGAGTACAGCAAAAGCTTCAGCGCCTCCTGATTTTAACAGCTGGATGCTAGGACAGCATGTCTCTCAGGGCCCCCAAAATATGAGGACGAAGATGTCGGATGATAACAACTGTGGCGACGAAGGCGATGCTTCCGATGACGATGAGCCTCTTCGGAGCCGAGTGAAGCGTCACCCATCAGTCACTAGCAGTCGTGATTCTGTCATCGGTGCATCACATCTACCTATAGCATCCAATGGCGCTGCTCAGCATTCACAACAAGACGATGATTCTAGTGTTGAGTTCATCGCAAGCGTATCCAAGCCAAATGGTGCTACACCCAAGGCCAGCAAGGACCAAGTACGCAAGTCCCAACCCATTTCCCAACCGATACCATCCTCCTCCGCTCCTCCCAACAACGCCTCCCCTTCCTCGGAAAACGCCGAAGAAATCGACTGGACCCTTCCCCAATACGAAGTCCAGCGCCAGCCCCTCGCAAAAGGCGAAGACATTCCCAGCGCCAAAGTCTCCCTACCCGGCCTCGTCCGCGAAGAAATCCTCCTCTCGCCAGACCACGCCGACGACGAAGTCCATCTCCTAATGAACGTCTTCATCCCGAACCAACGCGCGCTTCCAAACCCAGACCCGGAACCTGCCATTGCCCTCCTCAACTTCCACACCATTGCCGTCATGGTAATAGAAGCATACGTGCAATACGAGATCGGCGACGAGTTTGGCACGGGACGCGGACATTTTCACACAGAGCATAACCGCAGCGACGCGGACTACGAGCGTATGCGTGACGCGGTCGATGCGGATACCAACGAGATCTTCTTTGCGGTCGTGGATCGGTATAGAGCTGGATTGGAGAGCAAGAAGAAAGCACTGCAGCTCATCAGGGGCACGCAGGAATTCTGTGACTTGGCGTTGGATTTGATCTTTTACATCAAGGATCATGGATTGTTCAGGCCGGAACCGGAAGTCAAGGCTGCCAGGGCGGATAAGGGTGTTAAGAGGGGGCCGAGGGGCGGGGCAAAGGCTGAAGAGGCAAAGGGCAAGGGGACTAAGAGGGGTACGACGGCGAAGCCTAATGAGATGCAGTCGAGGAAGAAGGCGAAGACTGCACCGATGGAGGCCAAAAAGAAGAAGAGGTCTAAGCCAAACACTCCGGGGATTACGGTCCTGAAAAGGTAAAGAGCTGGGTTGGGAGTGGCGAGTGGTGAGCGATGAGTTGAGTCTTTTCTGCTTGCGGTGAGTTGATCTAGGGATATATGACTTGCTATCGGTTTGATTGGAGCTAGCCGTGTGTAAGATAGAAGGTGGTGGGCTGAGGCCTATTCTTCCCATGGGCGTTGGGCAATTTGACATATTCCTCGACCAGTACGCTACCAGGGATACAATGCTCAGACTCAAGAGTACCTTCTGTTAAACATGCAAAAGTGGTTGATTTGCGTTGTGCTTCAGGCGAGACATACGAGATAACACTCTGTCTCCATACATAATCATGCGTCAATCCTTCATTTCCTGCACCGTATCGGTTTCGGTCTTCCCGCATGATTCATCTGTGCTTGGTGTTCGAAGGCGGTAATCCGGTATGCTAGCAATCAACGTACCCCGTAATAAGATCGATCCAAATCCCATGAACAGTGTCCGAGCTGTCGTCTACATTGGTCGTTAACGACCACTGGTATCTTGCATCCACCTCCTCTTGCTCCCTGTATAGCCTCCATTGTTCCGATGTTACCTCACACAGAATCCAAAAGTCCCTATTGGAGTAACGAGACATACTGGTACCCCGATGGAAATAGACCCGCTGTGCTTGGGGGTTGGATCTGAAGATGGACATCAGTAGCCGAAATACGGCCCAGTATGCAGTGAAGCGACCATGGATGCCAGATGTCGGCACACTTGCATCGACGGAGATTTTGAAAGTGAGACGTTTGAGATTGAGAAAAGCGAGCGGGGTGTGTATGCTGGGACCGTTCCTGTTAATTCCCCATTCATTCAGGGCGTCGGTTGTGAAAGGATGTCCTGAAAGGACGACGACAATTTTTCCAGGGTCGATGATGGGTTCTACCTTCATGCGGAAGCTTGTTGAAGCAACCACCTCGCTTCATAAGCGCGATAGTACTTGTCGGCCGCCTTTTGGATTTCCTTTTGTGCTTCTTTCCGAATCTGCTTGCAGGTGCGTAGCAAGCAGTCATATGCTGGACTGTTGGAGGGAAAGATATACTGATCTTCGGGTGTGAAGTATGCATAGATCATGAAACGCAGTTCTGCCGGAAGGTCCAGGAAAGCGAGTTTGTCTAGATCAATGACAATAGCAGCTTTGGTGGAGTTGCCCTCCAACTTTGCCATGTGACCATCACGCCCTGTGGAAGATGGAGAAGACATCTCTTGGGAACCTTAGATACTGGTTTGGGGTTACGGTGGCTGAGTGGAGGTGATGGGACGAGTGTAGAGTGTGGCCGCGACCATGTCTTGGCTCGGGGTTGGTGTGGTGTCTTCCGGTATAGCCATTGTCAGCGTCAGTCTTGAGTGAGCGGTTGAGTAGATGCAGCGGGGAGAAATATGGTTACTGACTTTAGTCGAGTTGATATCGTCTCAGCATGAAGGTCCGTGGTGAGCAGCAAAGAACCGAGAGAAAGCAATCGCAAGCTAGCACTGACCCTGAGAACCCGCATTGGTCTTACGAAGTAGAAAAAATAGTTGCCTAAATCAAGAGGGATACAGAAGCGACGTTTAAGAAAGACCTTACGATCGAGGCTCACAATATCAGGTCAAACCATTCGCAGTAAATTGTAACATATTCTTATTTCGTAATTTCATTATACTAACATTCCATCCGCTCATATCAAAACCCACTACTTCTTAGCAACACCGTGGTAGTTATCAATAGGAGCAACCTCCTTGACGCTCTCCCAAATCTCATCAATAGCCTTGACCGCCTCATCGCTAAGTTTACCCGCCTTCAAGCTCTTAGCCGTCTGTTCCGCCTGGCTAAGCTTGCTCGCACCGAAAATAATACCATCCTCATCTCCCTGCAGCGCACTGTGATATGCGACCCAACGGTATGCCAGCTCCGCCTTGGGAACATTCTCCTTCTCCGCAATCTCGTTCCACTTGAGAAGCGCCTTGCGCATAGTCTCGTTGTCGTAAAGCTTTCCGTAAATATTGCCCAGAACCCGGTCGTTGAAGCGTCCCGCGCCTGCGTCCAGATCTGCGGCGGTCTTTACGAGGAAACTGCCAGCGAGCGGGGAGTAGGCGTAGAAGTGGATGCCGAGCTTGCGCAGGGTGGGGAAGAGCTGGGTCTCCAGGTGGCGGGCAACGGGGTTGTAGTTACCCTGGTAGACTTGGGGCAGAGGGTAGCCCTTGGCCTTGGCAATGTCGTAGACTTGCTGTACTTGCTCGGCTGAGAAGTTGCTGAGACCGAAACGGCGGAAGATGCCCTTCTTGTATGCTTCGTTGATACCGGCTAGGGTCTCCTCAAAGGGGACGGTTGGGTCCGGTGCATGGATGTAGAAGATGTCGAATTGGTCGATTTTGGTGGTCTCGAGAGAGTCCTGGGTGTCCTTGATCACATTTTCCTTTGAGACTCCGCCAGGTGGGCCAAAGCCGCCCGGAAGCTTGTTGTCGATGGTGAATTCTTTGCGCTTCTCTAGCTGGCTAATGACGGCCTCTGATCCGGAGTAGGCACGAGCAGTGTCAATGTTCTTGACGCCATTGGCGAGCAGCACATCGGCGAGTTTGGCGCTTTCTTCTGGTGTGTTGAAGTAGCCAAAGGTTGCGAGCGAAGCTCCGCCGAAAATTGACTTGACCATGGTGAAGTTTGGCAGTTTTCGATGTGAAAAGCGTATTGTGAGGGTTTATGGGAGATTTGAAGGCGTCGTAGGCTTTGGTTTTGTTATGGTTCTGATAGCGGGGACAGCACACGCTATGATGTTGCTGTTCCTGCTCGATAATGTAGTGGAAAAAGTTGCGGTCCGATTGCTGGTGATGGTTTCCCAACGGCGACCCTTCTTCTACTTATATACATGCTTGAACAAGCATTGCCCTAATTAATGCCCCGCTCTCGCACCCTTCGGAGCGGACCAACCTTCGCATTACAAATGCTTCCCAAGACTAATCGTCCATTGATGCCCACAATACAAGGGGCAACCACGACAAAGGCAGGCCCACTTATACCCGCTTAACCCCTCCTCCGCAGACATTGCGCCATCTATTGCCAATCTTGGAAGATCGTTTGCTCATGCGCATACGACGATGCCATCAACGCCGATTACGTATTGTTCATTCACTTCACACACATCGGAGACGAATAAGAGACATGACCATACGAGGCGGATGCGAAAAAGCGAGCCTCTTGAATACGTGACAGCGATGTTAAAGGCCCTACTATGGTAGGCGCGTAGATTAAACTAAGTCCTTTCTGGACTAGCGCGTTTCCGGGCGACGGTCGAAAAAGCCCAGAACGGCGGACGATTAGTGAACGTGACTGCAAGCTGGCCTTTCGTGATGCTCAAAGCAGTGGAACACTGCAGAATCTTTCAGAAAGTGTGGTCGTCTTATCTTATCCAAACTAGACAATGCGATGCAATGCGATACCCAACCAGATTCATACACTCTGCAAGCATCAAGATGGTCCGGAAGCCATCTCCGTCCAACCACCGTCCGCTCTCCAAACTCCCGCTTTCGTGTAGTCGCCTCTTCCTCCGCCTTTCAAGTATGCAAAGCGGAAATACTCATTGACACCTTCCATGTGTCTCGTCCAAGTCCAGCTTTCCTCCATGCGGTCAGCGTATTCATGGTACCTTTCCACATCGTTGACCAGGATGCTCATCCCGTCATAGGGCTCAGGAAAAGGGAAGTGCCAATCAAAGGTAATGTTCGGTCTCAAATGATGAATGTTCAGGTTATTGTGGATGATTGGCGCAGTAATGATAGGAAGCAAGGTGCCTATAGGTGCGTCGCCACGTAGTGCACTAGGTGTTTCAAGGATGCTGGCGAAGCCCCACCGTGCTGTGCCATTGATGAAAAGGCCGATCAAGATGCCTTGGAAAAGCAGAGAGGGGCGTGTTTGCATGGATGTACCAGGAACAAGGAGCAAGCCGAGGATATAGTGGTGGATGCGAACATTCATCTTTGGAATGGCAACAAGCGCAAGGATGCCCGCAACCAGGGCACCATAGATGGCGAGGTAGCGCGGCAGGCGACCCTCGACACGGAACGACCATGCTTGGCCCAGAGCGATGGTGAACAAAACAAGGACGATGATGATGAGCGCTGGGATGGCACCTGGCTGATTCTTGATGTCGTGCGGTGTGAGGCGCTCGATGGGAATCTTGTCAAACGTGTAGTTGTTCAAAGCGCCGATCCAGCATCCTCCAAGCCACAGGATAGTTTTCTCGACCTGTGCGTGGAGACGCTGCAATTGGCGACGCACCGCAAATCGGTAGACGGCATACATGCAAAATGATGCCGGAAGGAAGCGCGCCAAGGCTATACTGATGATGGAATAGTAGTCGGTAAGGTTTGGTGGGTCTGACGCAAGCGCGACGTGGAAGAAGACAGCGATGAAGATGGAGGAGAAAAAGACGGGTGGCGACGTCGTGAACAAGGACAACAGAATGGTAAAAGTCAGCGACACGCCTAGTAATGGCCATCGCAGGTCGCGACATTTGGCTTGAGTGCCAGACAGGAAGGAAAAGGAGCGTGGGAAGTAAGAGTCAAAGCCAATACTCTTGATATGCCTCCTGTTCACGCTGGGGTAATCGGTCTTCTCACCCACCTGCGCGACAACTCCGCAGCCACCGGATGCGTCGTTTATAAAGCCAGCATGGATAGCCGCTCCGCAGATGAAAGAGTCGGCACGGTAGTATGTGTTCTCCAGTGTCTCTTCCTCGTCGGTGGGTCCACCAATGACGAGTGGACGGTAGTTTACGTTCTGGTCACCAACAGCATGTGGATTCAGCAACTGCACGCGCTTGCAGTTTGCCGGGCAACGGAACGGCATGGTGCTGTTCTCAAAGGGCCGGCAGAGATGCCCATTGAGCCCGCAGCCGTTGCCATCGCTCCAGAAGCGATCCGTACACCGTATGCGCACCGGGCTTCCGTATCCTGGTATGTCTGCTGCGAAGGCGCTACGATGCAGGACCAGTCCAAAGGTAAGGAGCCAGCAGAAGTAGAAAAAGACCAACAGGGCAATCTTCTGTCTCCGTTGCGGGAAGTAGCTGTTCAGTAACTGGATCGGCGCAGTCTGGATCTTGGGAAAGAAGGGGTGTATCTTCCACGGTCGCGGTGGCTGAGGACCCTTGACCCATACGACAGCATTGTTCCATATGCGCTGCAACCGGGGTGGAATGTATTTACTGGCGTAGTAGGGCTCTTGCGGGCTGTAGTAGTCGTCGCCGGATGTCTCGGAGGTGGCGGGAACGTCGGCAGGCTCGGCAGAAGAGGCATTCGCAGTCTCGTCGTCGCGGTATGCTTGGGGAGGCGCGCCCTCGTCGTCGAGGCTTTCTCGTGGCTCCATGTGGTAGAGGGACGCCAGTTCGTGGCGCGAACGCGTTGGGGACGACAGTTTGGTAGCGAATGGGATGACGATGCGCCGAGGCTTGACAGATGCTTATCGATAGGGAGGGGCGCAAAGGCGGAAGACGATGAAAGACTGCTTGGCTAGAATAAATCAAGATAGCTATGCATGGGGTTATGTGAAGAGATGTTTAAAAGTGCTGAGGCGAAAGTATAGCAGCCAGGAAAGAGCTCTGGGGAGCTCCGGGACCTGCATGATGCAGGCCTGTGGAGTTCCCACATTCCGGCTTCACGGCGCTAACACGCTAGGCGGCGCTCGAGTACGGCGTATTCAGTGTCCGCGGGGCCACAGGCAGAACATCGTGTGCAGCCTGCTGCGTCTCTATGGGGCTGGGGAGATGGCGGCTGATGTTGTCTCGAGCAGGTCCAGATGGCTTCCCCAGATGCTCCCACGTGTGGCCCAACGTAGCTCAACGGGGTCTAGGCGTCTCATGCGGCGTCCCGTTTGATGGTGAGGTCACTGTTAGCTGGCAGCTGGCATTTCTAATCAGCGCCCTTATCGGGCCCTCGGACCATTTGCTACGGGTGTCCGAGCGACTCCATCTTTGTTGACTGCCTTTTACCTCTGTGGACCTGATTGTTTGTTCGAGTTGGAACGACGTGTTGTTGCTTTTCGACGCGTCTAGATACACGCTCAGGTAAACGCTCCGGAACATTGGATTTCGGCAACATTCCCACCATGGCGCCCTACACCTCAGATCCTAGCTCTTTCCCCGAGCCAGTCGATCTCACCCACTTCCTGTCCAGGAGCACGAGAGCACGCGAAGCCTCCTCGATCAAGCAATTCTACAAGTACTTTTCCATTCCCGGCATTGCCCAATTGGCCGGAGGTATGCCAGCCCGTACACCACTGTCTCGCCACTAATTGCTGACGCATCACAGGCCTGCCCAACGACCACTACTTCCCATACGACACGCTCGAGGCCAAGGTCGCACACCCGAACCGATGGCAGCCAACACCAAACAGGCCCGTCGACCCGCCTCCCGAAGACCCTCCGTCCGACCAATTGAAGAAGACGTCCATCTCAAAGCGCAAAGAGAAGGAGCCACCGGCGTCGCGACTGGTGGTACCCAAAAACTCCAACGTGCCAGATCCTCTTCGCATGATTGACCTCAAGTCAGCACTACAATATGGCCAGGCTCTGGGATACCCCGCCCTGTATCAGTTCATCCGGCAGTTCACAAGGGAGAATCTACATCCATTCGTGCCGTACAAGAACGGCCCCGAGGTCATCTTGACCTGCGGCTCTACCGATGGCTTCTCCAAGACATTGACCGCACTCAGCAACGAGTGGTCAGCCGACCATGACCCTATCGATGAGAGGCCGGGTCTGTTGTGCGAAACCTACTGCTACATGAACGCTATCCAGACCGCTCAGCCCCGCGGCTTCAACATCGCCCCCGTAGCCATCGACGACGAGGGCATGGTCGCGCACGGACAAGGAGGTCTTCAGGACGTTTTGGAGAACTGGGACTTTTCCAAGGGCCGCCGACCGCACATCATGTACACTGTCACTATCGGCCAAAATCCTACATCAGGCACTTTGTCTGTGCAACGAAGGATCGAGATCTACGCCCTTTGTGTCCAGTACGACGTCATCATCGTCGAAGACGACCCATACTGGTACCTACAGTACCCATCTTCATCGCCCAGCAGCGTCCCTCCCAAGCCCACAAAATCTTCTGGGTTCGAATTTCTCGACAGTCTGATTCCTTCCTATCTCAGCGTAGACTACCAAGGCCGCGTCGTACGTCTTGACACATTTTCCAAGACTGTAGCTCCAGGGTGTCGTCTTGGTTGGATCACCGCGCAGCCCGCACTTGTAGAGCGCATCCTCCGCATCACCGAGACTTCGACTCAGCAGCCTTCTGGTTTCGTGCAGTCCATGATTGCAGAGTTGCTCATGGGCCCTCAGTCATCAAACGACCCTGGAAAAGGCGGTGCGGCCGATGGCAATGGCTGGAAAGTCGATGGATGGGTGCGCTGGCTGGAAGGTCTTCGGGGAAACTACGAGCGTCGCATGTCGGCCATGTGCGATGCACTCAACGCTGGCAAGGAAGTCGTCAAGGCTGGGCGCCGAAGGAGCCTCGCCGATGTCGTAGACGAAGAAGAAGACTGGGCTGTGGTCGAGAAGACCAACATGTACTCATTCGTTCGTCCTCTTGGCGGCATGTTTGTCTGGGTGCGATTCGACTTTTCCTCTCATCCACTCGCCAAGCAAGTACCTGCCGCTCGTCTTGCCAAGGCCCTTTGGGTGTTCTGGACGTCGAAGCCGTATCTATGCCTCGTAGCACCAGGTGCCATGTTCGCGGCCAACCAAGAAATCAGAGACAGCGACAGCTTCAACTGCTTCAGGCTGTGCTTCGCTGCTTGTCCCGCAGAAGATGTCGATGACATTAGCAAGAGATTTGTAGACGGCGCACAAGCATTCTGGAGGATCAAGAGCAAGAGCAAGATTGACAAGTTACTGGAGGACGAGGAAGCCGCCGTCACGAGCGTGGATCATGTTTCGGGTATGGCCGTGCTAACGGGAATGTGTTGATGGTTTATGAGTAATCAGAGTAATACATACTTACTGCCGTCAGGCTTTCAAAGCACAATAGGCGTTCCAGGCCATCCCAGATGCTGGGCTATTATCACGGCGATTAAGTTTTGCTGGGTAGATGCCGTCTTCGACCCTTATGACCTAGTAGATCTCTCTCCCGTGTCACCCGCTGTCTGAGCCGCTGATAAGAGCATGGATTATGGCAGTTACAAACTCAAAAGAAGTAGCCCTGGTAATGTTTTCAGTGGGCCCAGAGAGTAGTTGCAGATCAAAGGTAATATTGATTAAGTATTATGTACACCAGATCGACGTTGAGCAGCACGCTATAGTGTCCCCTCACTCGCTATTTATTTGGAAGCCTTGGCCTCGGCCATGATGGCGTCTGCCGCCTTTTCCGCCATCATGTACAGGGGAAGGGTGAGGTAAGTACCAGGGATCTTGGGGAAAGAGGAAGCGTCAACGATACGGAGACCCTCGACTCCGCGTACCTTGAAGTTAGTGTCAAGAACAGCATTTGGGTCGTCGTCCGAGCCAATGGGGCACGTGCAAGAAGCATGATGGCCCCAAGATTCGTACTTGGCAAACTCTTTCCACTGCTCGTCCGTCTGAACCTTCTCTCCGGGCCAGACCTCTGTGAATTTTCCGTCAAGAGGAATGAGGTCATTGAAGATTTCGCGGCCGTACTTCATTCCCTCAACAAGCGCATCGAGATCCTCGTCACCGCCAACGGCAAAGTTGCGCTTGCGAATCTCGGGAACATCCTGGGGGTCAGCGCTGCGGAGCGTGACAGTACCAGCGTTGTTGCGCGCCTCGGCCTTGAGAGTAAGCCAAGTCCAGGCGTCGCGGCCAGCAGTAGCGTTGGCGAAGTAGTCGGGGTAGTAGCCGTTGAAGTACGCGGGCCAACCGGCGACGAGCAGATCAGCGTTTCCGTTGATGGAGTTCTTGGCCTTCTTTGTAATGACCAGCGCAATACCGTTGGTAGCGTAGACTCCCTTTCCGATTCCGAGCAGACCCTTCTCCCACTTCTCGATACACGGGTCGTAGTCGCCTTCGAGGAACGTGCAGTCGCCCAAAAGAGAGATCTTGCTGGGTGCCTGGCCAATGACGGGGACTTCGTAGCGGTCCTGGAGGTTCGTGCCGACACCTGGAAGGTCCTTGACGACCTCGATGCCGAACTTTTCGAGCTCGGCCTTGGGGCCAACACCGGAGAGCTTCATGATCTGCGGGGTGTTGAAAGCGCCGGCGGCGAGGATGACCTCGCGAGTGGCCTTGACGGAGCCCTTTGTTCCTGTACCAGTGGCAGATCCAGACTGGCGCCTTGGGTCAGCGCCGTAGAGAGACCTTCCTGTCAAGAAGCTGACGCCAGTGGCCTTGGGTGTTGCACCAGACTGGTCAAAGTCAACGTTGGTGACGAGAGTGTTGATCTGGACGTCGAGATGGTACTTGCGGCTTCCATCACTGTTCTTAGCATTCATGACTTCGCGAACAAAGTCGATAGGGCCAGCACGCTTGTACTCTGGGATCTTCATGGACAGAGGGACCTGCCAGATGCCCTCGGCGGAATCACGGCCGGGGCCGGGGTTGTTGATGTCGCGAAGGAGAGCCTGGCCAAGACCCGTGACGGTGGTCAGGAGCGATGAGAGAAAGGTCTTTCCCATACCAGTGGCAGCAGCCAGGACGAGGGAAATGACCTTGGGATCCTGAACAATCAAGTTCAGGTCAGTCAGAGACGTCTCGAGCCAGCCTGAGAATCCGTGGCCAGCAACGCTGTTGGGCAGGTAGCGCGCCCTCTCCAGGCGGGTGTAGTACTTGCGCATGTTCGATGGTGCCCAGGAATCATCGCCGGTGATGGCCTGGATGCCCTTCCAGTCACTTTCATATGGGTACACAGTGATGAGAGCGTGGTGGACGGTGCAACCGCCGAGCGAGCCTACACGCGGATATAGAACACCAAGGGGTTTGGCGCCGGCAGGAGGGTTGGCTCCCGTGTAGCGAGTGCCATCAGCAAGCTCATATGTAAGCTTGGTGTCCTTCTTCATCTCCTCTTCGTCGTCGAAGTGCTTGACAAAGTAGTCCCACCGTATCGGCTCGTATTCACTGGCAACAGCGTGCAAGACGGGTACGTTGTAATGAGTGGTGTTGGTCTGGTCATCGCCAGCTTCGAGGAGCAGGACCTTGTGGCCATTGAGAGCCAGTCTAGCTGCCAGGGGTGCACCACCAGCACCAGAGCCGACAATGACATATTCGTAATCCTCAAGAGTGGTGGTATTGGTAGCGCCCACGGCACGCTTGACGTTTTGCCCGCGGTAAGGAGTATGTTCTGCGCCATCGATTAAGTTTGCGGCGGCGAAGTTTGTGAGTAAAGAGAGGACGGCAACAGCCTTCAAGACAATCATGATGACGGTATTAGAGTTGATAGTAAATAGGGCCGGAAGAAGAATACACAAAAGCGAGAGAACGACTGGATGTGAGCGGATGGGGAGAGCAAGGCCTGAGGGCTCTCCTGTGAAGACTTATACTCCCATGTGCATATGTCAGCTTCGAGTAGTCATCACGAAATGCCACTGGTGTTCGCTGTACACGTGGTGATGATTGCGATCATCAACCATCGACCCCTTTGGTCACTGCCAATGTACGAATGCGACCTACGGCTAATCCTACCCCAACACCTCTGGCCCGTCTTGCCACATCCAGATGGTAAGACGCACCGTGCGCCAGTTGAACCGCGAGCTTGGTAAGATTGTTTTCCACGTCGGGCCGCATCCTTGCCCGCACCCATGAATCCCAGGCGGTCGAGTCAGAATGGTACAAAAATTCTCCTAGCTGCAGTCAAGAGAAATTGAGCAGGGAATCTGAGCAGTGTTTGAAGTTAGACTTGTGCCTACAGCCGTGAACGGGCTGCGAGTCGGCCCGACAGCAATTGGTGCGAACTCAACGCTGGAGTGCAGGCAACTTCCGCGAGTCGCATGAACTTTGCGAGCAAATGCTCCAAGTTAGAATCACGGGCTGGCTTCTAGCTTACAGCCGTCTTGAAGTTAAGGTTGCGTTGAATCCGGAACGGATATTTAATAAGAGTTTCCGCTGTCACCGCTCCATGTCCAAGTTGGTGCGTACTTTGCCCAGGTGGTTGACAAAACAGTAAACTCCAACGACGATCGCCACAGCCCGGCTCAAGTGCTGACTATGCTTCACCCTTCCCGACAGTATCTTTCTAGCCTCGTTCCTGGCTTCGACTGCCCAATTTACGAATCAGCAACGTCATCAAAAACTCCGGTGCGAAGGTACCCACCCGAAATTTCAACGACTAAGTCGATCCAGGGCTATAGCACAACCAGAGACGTTGAGACAGGTACGTATCTACCCACGGTGACCCCTGCACCCCTCGAATATGCACGTGCACCCCTCGACTTGGCAGCCAAGGTGGACCCCCCAAAGGGTCTTGGGGGTCTCTATCACCAATGTCTCTGATCGTCTCCAGTTCCGAAGGGTACCGGAAGCACCCACTGTGCATAAACATGGCCTGATTTCTCGAGATACTGCATGGGGATCACCAGTTGGGGAGGGGGGGCATTCAGCAGCAACCCCAAGTGCCGAGAAGCAAACTCCTCAAGAGGTTCACCAGACGCAGCACCGCGCAATATGTACAGACCCTGGCTTCGTGAGCCGGGCTTACACGCCCGCGGTCGTTCCCCGATTCGATGCAACTTTGGAGCGAACCCTTGCGCACCACAACTCGGTGCCTTTCGCAACCTAGTTTACCAAGTTCTCCTCCACGGGTCCATATTGCGGTATGATTCCCCCTTGGCCCGGGTGGAGTTGGCTCGAATGCGCACTTTTTGTGTTCTCGCAACCTCCACCAAGAGTGCTGTGCGGTTGGAATGCTTAAGGTGTACATAACCCACTACTTCCATGGCATTGAGACCTAGCGTGGACTGAAACATTGTACCATTCTTTCTTTCTCCAGTTTCTCCATCATTGTCTTCGATTTTGCGAAGCCCTTATATGAACATTTCCAAATGCGGTTAAATCTTCTTTTAGCATTTCTAACGGCCTTTGGGGCTGCCGTTCATGCTCAGAATCCGCTTGAGGCGTTGGCAGCGCGCATGCCGGCGTGCTCTGTATGTTGCTCCTACGATAGCCAGACATCTAATCCTGTATCTGACTTCTTTGTGTAGCTAGCGTGCTTTATGGAAGAGCTGCCCAAGTCTACCTGTGCGACGAACCTCTCTTCAGAGTGCATGTGTACAAATGAAGCTCTCAATGCTGCGGTGGGCGTCTGCGCGGCGCAGACATGTACTGTATACGAGCTTCTGCGTAAGTCAACCTTGCCACTTATAATATGCATGTCAAGACACTGACATCGATAACAGAAACGAAGAATGTGAGCAGCCAGGGCTGTGGGGTGCCTGTCCGCTCCAAAGGCAACACGTTCCTTGCTGTTGCGTATAGCATGGGTATCGTGACTATCGTGGCCTTCATCCTACGAATGCTTGCGAGTGTAGGCAAGAACGGCCGACAGGTATCGTGGGACGATCTCACAATGGGAATCACGCTCTGTACAGCTATACCTCCGGCCATCTTTGCTCACTTTTGTAAGATCTCCGGTCGGTTGTGCTTATATGACAATCACTTACAATATCCTAGTGGTCGAGAACGGTCTTGGACGCGATATGTGGACGTTGAAAGATTACGAAATCACCAACGTTTTGTACTACTTCTACCTCGGAGAGATATTCTACGTGACCGGTCTCGGCATCTCGAAGATCTCCATCCTCTTCTTCTACCTTCGCGTCTTTCCGGCAAAGAGCTTTCGGGTCCTCACCTACAGCGTGATGGGTGTCTGTGGCATGTATACCGTCACGTTTTTCGTCGTAACCCTCGTACAATGTGTACCCATTAGTATGGCCTGGAACCAGTGGGATGGACTCCACGAGGGCACGTGCAACAACATTCATCTCCAAGGTTATGTCGCGGCCGCTGTCAACATCCTCCTGGATACTGCCGTAATGGCGCTTCCAATGAAGCATCTGGCAGGACTTAACATGAGTCTGAAGAAGAAACTCATGGTCATGGCCATGTTCGGTGTTGGTATCATCGTCATTGTGGTCTCGGTCATTCGTCTGGAATCACTCATTCATTTCTCGAACACGAAAAACGTCACCTGGGATTACATGAACGCCGGTATGTGGAGTGTTATCGAGATTGACGTTTCCGTCATCTGCGGATGCATGCCGGCTCATCGCATGTTGATTGCCAAGTTCTGGCCGAAGATTACATCGACATTCGCCTCAAGCAAGAACACCTCGGCACAAGGCTCTTCGAATAGCAAAGGATCAAAGAACAGCACGAACAACAGCTCCACGACTGGCGGTCACGAGAAAACTGTACGTCTCTCCATCAAACCTAAAGCTGGAGACGAAGGCCAATTTATCCCGCTAGACGATATGGACGACAACAGTGACCGGGCCCGTTTGACAAAGGCGGAATACGATCCCGAAAGAGACTCTGGAGGCTGGATCATCCAGACTCATGAAGTGGAAGTAAGTCACAGGAATGCTTCCGTGGTGACCCAGGACGTCACTGATGGAAGACCACAGGATTGGGGAAAGCCGGCCACGAAGGGAACAGAACACGTTTGATGTCTTGCTATTTGCTCGACTATGGTATAGATGGAGTACAGGCGTCTGGATCAAGCATATGCTATGAAGGGAGGTTAAATTCGATTGTAAATAATATACCCAATGTCTACTTGTTCGCACCACACACACACACACACACACCCAAGTCATCAGCGCTGAATCACTTGGTACGCGACAGGTACATGGAACATGATGCCCTTCCTCGGAGAATGCGTACATGAATCAGGACGGCCTGATATCTCTTCGTATTCCAATCTTGCGCCGAAGTCGGTCAAAGCCATGACTGCAGACGTACGCAATGGGTGGGGGTTGCTTGCTATCGTATTCAGGTACTTGTAAAACCGTGAGAAGCTTGTACGCGGGGTAAGGAGGATCATCCTTGAAAGGGGCCCGTAATTTAACCACGGCACGGCAAGGATCAGCCTTCCCAACGGCACACTTGACCTGGGTACGCCCCACAGCGACAGCCAGATTTTTGTCACCTTGTTTTCTCGATCTGATTGCTTCGGTGCTTCTTGAAGATGTCGGGTGGGTCTTCAACGATTCGTGGTTAAAGACTTGTTTGAGGTTTCTACGATGGCGCCTAGGGTCTGTATGTGGTACTCTATTTCCTAGCAAACCTCAACGTGAGAGTCGCAATCTTGGTGATTTATGCAAAAGCGCAGCATATAATCGCATCAACCCTGAATCGAAGTCGTTGAGTAAACCGGATCGGACCGTGCGAGGATGATGACAGCTTCGGTTTCCTGTCTCCGGACACGGTTGGACCTTGCTGAACGGACCGTTTAGTCGGACCTTTACAGCGCGGCAGTGCGATCCCACCAGTGTCGATCTGCCTGTTCCTCTTCCTTCGATCCCTTCCTCCGCTGGACTTGTTTCAGAGCACGTATCCGGAATCGTCAGCCAGGCTCCTTCTGAACATCCGAAGTATCCGCGTGGGATCTATTCGTCTAGCCTCCCATGAGTCTCGTACCTGGCATGAGCGGAGCCGGGACCGTTGGCATTTTCCGTGCCACGGCTTTTGATAGCTCTCCCCACGTACAGTTCTCCCAGGGCTGTTAAATGAAGATAGACGTTGCTTCACTCCTCGACCAGAAAAAGAGGTTAGCCTGTCATGTGTCAGAAACTCCCCAGCCCAATCGGGGAACAGCCTCTTTCCTGTATCGTTCATCCGTTTTCAGCACTTCGTCCGCGTCTCACCGCCCGAGCAGACATCCATGCTGTTCACACAGTGCTCGTAGGGCTCAACATGTAATTACCATTTCCTCATCTCTCTTTGGTTGCTTGTTGTTTGCCTCGCAGTCGCTCTTTTCTTACCATTCTACTCACCATGAAGTTGTCGTTTCCTCTTCTCACACTCTTTTCAGGCAACATCCTTGTCAATGCCTTCCCTGCTCTTAACCCGAGTCACCTCAAAAACCTCACACCAGAAAAGCTAGATGCAGCTATCCGATCGGTCAACGAGTTGAAGCAATCCAAGAGATTCCTTGTAGACGTCACCAAACCCATTGACATCACTGGTGAACACGCTTTCCGGGCTCCTAAGGGTAAAGACCAGCGCGGACCTTGCCCCGGACTTAATGCCTTGGCCAACCATGGATACATTTCCCGCGATGGTGTTACAAGTTTTGTAGAGGTTGTTGCTGCCATCAATCAAGTGATGGGCATGGGTACAGAGCTCGCACTCGTACTCGGTGTTATGGGTACAGTCTGGACAGGGAACCCGTTATCGTTGGATCCGGGCTTCTCTATTGGAGGTCCAGCGACTGGCACAGACAATATCCTGGGAAACCTTCTTGGCCTTCTCGGTATGTGAACCGTCCTGCATCGCATTGCATCAAACCCCCTCATGCTTACTGCTTGGTAGGTGATCCACGGGGTCTTCAAGGTTCGCACAACTGGATTGAGTCCGACTCGTCTCTCACGCGCGATGACCTTTACGTTACGGGTGATGCCTGGACAATGAACATGACGCTGTTCCGCGATATTCATGATCGCGCCGACGAGAATGGTGTCATCTCTATGGATTTGCTGGCCGACCAGGCTGCCCGCCGTTGGAAGTACAGCGTCGCACATAATCCCAACTTCTACTATGGACCTATCACCGGAATGGTAAGCCGTAACGCCGGTTATTTCTTCCTCGGTCGGCTGCTTTCCAACCACACAGCCGAACACCCCGATGGCATCCTCACACAAGAGGTCTTCCGTAAATTCTTTGCTGTCTACGAGGGGAGCAATGGATCGTTTGAGTACCGCAGAGGTCACGAAACCATCCCTGAAAACTGGTACCGCAAACCGATAGAGTATGGCCTTGTTCCTCTCAATCTGGACATTGTAAGTTGGGTCCTAAGGCACCCAGTCCTTGGCAGGTACGTGAAACCTTTCAATCATTCCTTTGCTTGGCAATTAGCGTTCAGTACTGACATTTCTTTGCAGCATTGGCGGTAACACCGGTACTGTAAACTCATTCTCTGGTGTCAATGTCGGTAACATCACGGGTGGCGTGATAAACGCAACTACCTTGCTTGAGAATAACAACCTCCTGTGTTTCGTGTTTGAGGTGCTCAAGACATTCTTGCCCAACTCGCTCTCTCCTCTGTTGGCCACCCTTGAGGTCCCGATCAAGTTGGTAACCGACACCCTCGCCGCGCCACTTCTGGATCTCGCTTGTCCTGCGTGGAAGGATATGACCATGGGTGGCGAGCCACTATGGGATGCTCTCCAGGAGAACTTCCCTGGAGCACGAAAGGCTGGGTCCAGTCTCTGAGCCAAGCATAGAATAGAAGATTGAGCGCGCGGCTTCCTGTAGCAATTAGTAATATGTACCATACCATGTACGGGAATGCGCGCTCTAAATTAATCGTAATGTCTCGTCAAACCCGAATCCGACATGTGCATTGCCGGCTCATCATCGATCTTGCAGGCTTTGCGGGTATTTCTTTGCGCTCGGCAGTCATAGTGTCGCGTGGAAATTTGACCCGGGAAGGAGGCCTTGCTGTTGCACACGGCTGCCATTTGTAGTTTGCGCTGTGGTTAGCATTGTCATTGTGCAAGAGGATTGTGGAATGTGGGATGGCTGGAGAGATTACATAGGTGGCGCTGCGCGATCGCGTCGCGTCTGAAGAAGCCTAGCCAAGTATAGACAAACTCACGTGCCGCAGACCTACGGGTTGTACTACAAGCCCCCAATTTTGGATGCGACAAAGACAGCTACTTGATTTGTACCCGACATACACCATAATACGCCAGCTTACAAGTATTACATGTTTTGGGGCGTTTTGAACAGATCTTCATTCTGACCTATGAGGGTGTTGCACAAAACCGCTTTGTAAGAGGGCAGGAGCATTCTTATACTTGCGGGTTTTGTTATCTGAGAGATTCTATTTGTTCAGGTCGTTGAGAACTGTGTAATTTTTGGTTGGATTAAGCTAACCTGCGTTATCATTGCAGTACCATAGGATGAAGTGGATAGATTAGATCGCAACTATGGTTCGGCATCGTGATTCCTGAATTAACAATATGATCCTTATCAAGCACGATACTGGACTCGCTCTTTGTGGCTCGACCTCCACAGTACGTACAGCAGCTGCTAGTGAATAATTGGAGGGATATTTTTAAATGAATATTAACTCGAGTGAAAGCAATCTTTTAAGAGAGAATATTCAGAGTAGGTAAGCGACATACGAAGTTGGAGATAACTGACCATGCATCAAACGCCATAGCCTGAGCAGTGTGTTGGGACAGTGTCAGAATGTCAAGGTGTGGGCATAGGCGATGTTCACAAGGACTTTGTATACCTGAGTGAATCGAAGCGACTAAGCCCACAGCTTAAACATCCATTTGTAAATTTTCCCTGGATACCTCAGTCTTTGACAAAGTAACGATCATTCTAACTTTGTTCCAGAGCAGGTAGTGCTGTGAATCAATCACATGCAAGTTTGTGCGAAATTCCCTCGCATACAAACATTTCTCGACCCGCCGAACCAACTCGAATTGTCGGTTGGTATCACGCCATCTCATAAGCCAAACATGAGTAACAACATCGATACGCGCAAGACCAAGTCAAACTTGGCATACCACGATGCCCTCGCAAAAGGAAAACGCCTACTCGATCTCACTGTCGCAGATATCGCCAACGGCCCGCCCCAAAGCCAGTTTCAAGACTGCGGAGATCTTGAAGAATGGGGCTGGGGCACATTCACTCTTACTTCCCCCAAATCTGGTCCCTGCGCAAATCTAATCCGGGCTTTGGGCCGCAATCCTAGATCTCTTCCTTCCAATACCTCTACAGTGGGTAAACTTACATTACATGAGGATGTCGTTACAATCGAGGGCAAGACCTATCCAGCTACGATGGGCCATATCCAGAGCGTGTTGAACGCTGAAAGCGGTGTTTTGGTAGCAGAATGCAACACGACACCATTGGCGATGATGAACCCATGTCGAGACGTAGATCCAGCGACGCTGGTAACCGGTCTGCCAAAGCTACGATATTGGTCCGACATTGCGTTTCTGCAATGGAAGTCGTTGGCTCCCCCTACTGAGCCAGCGCTCGTACCCAAAATGGAGGTTGTCGTGAGGTACGAGATTCTGAATGCGGATACTCGGGCTGTCTGCAGCACTGTTCTTGCTTCCCTCCGCAAACAGCGGCAAGAGAGAGCGAAGCCGGGGGTTTCGTGTGATGGCTGGCTCCCAAGATGGCCAGGAATTTCCTTCTCAACAGACTCTGAAGAGGCTAAAGCATTGTGTGGGACACCACATGGAAGCGGTGTGCTGTGGCTGCTCGCTCAACACAAGGCGGGACTGGGCTGTAAGACTGTCGACAAAGTGACGATGTTGTATCTGAGGGGGAATGGCATGGGACTGAGTGAAATACCGACGTTGATCTTCCACATCAAGGATGTCGTAGAAAATGCTGGCATAGAAAGCGCAAAGAGCGCAGTCGAAAGCGATAGTTTGGGGAAGTAGAGGAGAATACTATCACCTCCTGATCTTGTCAACCTCTAGACTACATCAAAACCTTCGTAAAGGCGTCGCCTAGACCTCTTTCCACAAGCCACTCTTCAATCGCCTTCATATCCCCTCGGTTAGCTCTTTGACCGCGTCTCTCACCGACCGTATCTGTAATCTCGGTCATGCTCCGAAACACCCTCTTCTCGCACTTCTCTCTATGTCGCTCGCTAACTTTCTTATGGTGTGCAGGGATATCGCCCCAGCTCTCCGTCTTGATAAATTTCATGTAGTCGTCTATACTTTGCGACCCACCTTCGACACATAGTAGACCAGGTTTGCCAGCGTAGAGGAAGCCGGTCAGATGATAGGATGGCGCGTACTTGATGAAGTCGTCGCGCTTGGAGCGCGTGCTGATCGACGGGAAGTAGAACCAAACTCTTACCAGCGGCCCAGGGTCCTCGGTTGCGGTGTCTGAGGTCATATCCTTCTTCTCGATATTCGCGAGGTACTCGGCTGCCGCTTCTCGAATCAACTCAATGGTACCCAGTAGGTCTTCATCTTCCGGAATATCCGCTGTCAACTGTGCGGTCGCGGCTTTGCTCATCCAGTTCGGCTGTTGAACGCGGACTTTGACCGATGGTGGCTCAGGAGGCGCAAGGCTCCCACTATACGCAAAGGGTACTCCGATGTCTAAGCGCAATGACTTTGAATGTGAAGCGTCTTCTTCGGCAATTGCGATCGGCAGATCAAGGATGAGCGAGATACTTGGAGTCAACTTGACAGCGGTTCTAGACCTGACATCATCCGTGTCGCGCAAGATATCTAGTATCCCTTGAGAATTCTCATCGAAGGTGATCTCTTCAGGGTACATGGCCAGCAAAAGGTCGACCTGGCCAATTTGAAGCTCCACCAGATCGGGCGGAAGAATTTGCCATTGTTGCACGTCCATCATCGTGCTGCGATGTATGCGAATAGAGATTGACGTATTTGCAAATGGTGGGATGTGAGTCGCGAGAGATGTAGAGATTTGGTGCAACCTCCCTGAGTAGAGCGACGTCGGCGTCAATTTTCGGCCGCCCCAGCCACGCGTAAAGCCACAAGCACCGCCCCAGCAAGAAACATACAAAACACAATTATTAGGCATATACACACTGCGCTGCATATTTCGAGCTGGTAAACGATCTCAATTATTCCGGCTCGGTCATCAAGCTATTCTATATTTGCGTACTGAAAACATCGTCACTCCGAAGGGGGAGATGCCTGTGTCTTTGTCAGCTTCGCTCCAGCCTCGCGGTACTCATTCCGTCCACCTACCTCCCACATGTCGATCAACACACTTGATGTGCCATTCCTCCTAATGACGCCGACAGCAGCCACATCGTTCAACCACGCAGCAGTTCCGTTCGTGCTCGTCTCAAATTTCCCTCGCAACATTGATGGCGCGCCATCTACAGCAGGGGGCAAGCCTTCAGTCTGTACGTAGATATATGTACCGTCGTCGGTCTGGATGTTGTATCGAGCATCTGGCCGAAACTTTCCTTGCGCGTCTGTTAGGCGCCAGTCGGCACCAAGGTTGAGGACTTTGCCTATGAAACGTGAGTATCGCGCGGTATGTATGACGTCATCGGGTACAAAAAGAACGGCTAGTAACAAAGGAGACAATACTACATGTTTGGTTTTGTTGACATGGGACATCTATAGTGGAAGCACTTACCAGAAATTCTAGGTCCTTTGAATGTGCCCCCAATAATAGGAATGACGATGCGTTCTTCCCCCGTTGGGATAGAGCCTAGTGAGAATCGTTCCCCAAGGTCTGCTTCCATATGATAGATCAATGTCATTTGAGGCGGTGCTGGTGTATCCTGTGCCATTGCGAAGACAGTGATAGCAGCAAGTGCAGTAAGAGTATCGAAGAAACGCATACTGGGAACGGCTGAATAAGTTACTAAAGACTAGCGGGAGACTGTGGACGCCAAAGACATCATAGCCGCAGCTTAGTTATATACATCTATTAAAGTGCTCGGAGAACAGAGCGTGTCGTGCCGTTGCTGGGTACCGAAGACCGGAAGATCAATGCTGAAGCCTTCAGTTCCGCGTTCGCGGAGTAACCCCGCAATCGGCATTTCTATATGCCCCAAATCGAGCCGTGCACATGACGTGGGGAAATTCGGTCCTTTGCCGTAGGAAGAAACAATGCTCTCGGATTCCGCGATGGATAATATCGCCAGGTTGGACTATGCAAAGACGGAAACATGGGTATTGTCATCTTACACAAGAGTTCCTCCAGACTCAGCAACTTGGCGAGGATCCAAAGGAACTTGGTATGGTCGAACTCGAAGATTTGTAGTTTTTGCAGACTAGATGACGTCGTTAGATATACTACTGTATGCCGATCAAATTCGTTGAACAGTTTGTGCAAGCACATGGGTGCTCGCCAGATATGCTCTTTATTCTCGTAGTCGCATACAATCGCTAAGCATGGACATCCAAGCTCATTCATGAGAAGAAGACCGCTAGCGATATGATCACCTCCCATCCCTCTCCTGTAAGGCTTGATATAAGCGCTGCTCTACTGCGTTGCTACGGAAAAAGGCTGCGGCCTCGCTACGAGGCCACGACACACTCACTGATGCCGGGATTTGGTCAATTAGCCGTCTGCAAAACCTCTCCATCTCCGGGTCTTGACTGCGTCCTTTGAAAGTCTCAGATAACTCGAACGTTATGCGGACGCGCTCAAGTTTGAATGTATCAAAAATGTGGCTGATGCGGCTCGAGGGTGGGCCAGTCAGATAGACTAGATGTTCGTAGACGCGAATTTCAAGTTCTTTAAGGAGCTCCAGGGTGGCTGGGTTGATGGTAGGTCTCACTCCTTGATAACAGATCTCGCCCCGACGCAATTGGCCCAGGGGTGAAGAGTCCACCCGTAGGTAAAGTCTCCAGTTCTTGTAGAAACACTCGATGACTTCGTTATGTAACTGCCTGTTGGCGCGCATAATATTGAGACGTGGGCGCTGAATAAGCTGGGATCGAGGTCTGAGGATGATACGACGCTCGGGAGGAAGCAGGAATGAGTATACATGGAGGCGGAGCTCGGCCGGGAGCCGAAGGAAGGGAAATGGCTGGACTAGTCAACGTTAGGAAGATGGTAGTATATGCACCGATGGATTACATGCCTCGTTTTTCGAGCTTGGCGAAGGCGCTTTCGAGATTGGTGTCACACAGGCGGTCAACATGTCCAAGCACAGTCCTCACGTCGGAGAAGACACAGTCTATGCCTCTACATCTGGACAGATTGTAGTTGTTCACATAAGGCTTGCCTTGTAGGACATGTTTGTATGCATCAGCATAGACATCGGCGATGATATGCGGCCGTGGGAGACGTTTTACTACAAGGTAGAACTCCTCCGAGCCAGCAACGTATACGGTCTCTTCAAAAGGCCGCGGTTGACATGCATTGTTGATGCGTTCGATATCAGATTGGTCATGCTCTCCTTCGCATATTCTTGAGACGGCGTCGTCGAGGGCTTGCAGCTTCAGCTTCAGATGCACAGCATCCGTGACAGAGAAGCGCGAAAACCGCCTCTCTGCGTCGGTCACGCGCGAAGTTTGGAGCGAACTAGACGGCGGCGTTGAACTGCGCGCATTCAGATCGTGTATGGTGTGGATATTCATGGTGTTCTGGGTTTCGGGGCGTGATTGCAGTGTCGGTAGGTCGGAGAGGATGGATACGCGATACGAGCGGAAGAGCTGTCGGCTGCCCCACGCGGCTGTGGTGATGTAACCAACTAGCCCGTGTTGCGGCTGTGGTGATGTAACCAACTAGCCCGTGTTGCGGCTGCAGCCCCGGAGCAGGCACATGCAAGACATGACACGACACGAGCACATGCAAATGTTCCTGACACCTGCCGCCGCCTGACAAGTGCATAACATGTATCCTCCTGCCATGCCCCTCTAGCCCTCCCACCAACGCCAAGACGTTTTCTCGACGCGTCCCTCTTCGCGTGCCTGCCCGATCGCCCCGCTTGAGGCCGCTGTCTCCACCGTTTCAAGCTTCACGATATCGCGCAAAGTCCTGGCTGGCCAAGCTTCGTGTCGGCGGCGACGCCCCTCCAGTTGACAGGATGGCTGCACCGGACAACCGACAGGGCTTTCTCTCCAATCTGTCGCCATGGCCATCGCGGGCAGGTACACCCAAGCCCCCAGCAGCGTCCAGGCCCGAGGGAAGCGCGGACAAGGCAAAGAAGATGGAGCAGGACAAGGAAAAAGACATAGCTGCAGCAGTACTGGCTTCCCAGCAAGGAGGAGACCATGTCATCGATCGGAGGCATAGGTTGAGTCTCAAGCGATATCCCCCAGACTGTCCTCCGCTGGCTGTGAGGTGGTTCCATGCTATAGATGTAAGTAGCCAATACACACTGTACGCACATCAAGTTGCCTCTATCTTCTTACCATACTAGAACTGCCTTGTGATTGCAACACTGACTTTGGCAGACGCCCAAGCGCAAACCGCTTTCGAAACATGCCATGGCCCCAGACACCGCCCTGCCCAAACCCAAGAAGTGGATACCCTTCAGTGCTGGAGATTCTCGCGCCATTGAGGCGGCCTTCCAGAAGACTGCCGACGAAGCCGATGCCGACGAGCTGAGAAGGGGCATTGCTAGTCCCACTACGCCTACCCAATCGAACAACACACCCCCTAAAACCACAAAGGTGCCCGTCAACGAAGACTACCTGTTCGATGTCGAGATCGAGACACGCGAGCTGGCGCCATCATACTGGTTGGGTCCTGTTTACGACGTCAAGCGAGGAACATGGTTCACACCGGACGGCGAGGCCGTCGACGAAGGTCTAGCCATGCAACTAGAGGAGGGCTATCTGAAAGTGAAGCCGTGGAAGTTTGGAAAGCCAGAGGAGAAGCGCGCAGTTTCGCAGCCTCGTGCCCGGCCACTCTCCATGGGTCCGAGTGCTGGTGATGACCACCGCAAAGAGCTGGGTAGGCTAAATCGCGACTCAACGTCAAATCCAGTTACGCCCAAGTCATCGTACGACAGTCTGCGAAAAGAAGCCTCGAAACAATCAAACGATTCGAGACCTGGCGATGCAGCTGCAACCTCCAACGCGCCTGCCGACCTGCCGCGCACGCATCGACTCTTCGGCGCCCACCTGAACTCGACTGTCACGTACCAAGACGAAACGACAGCGTGGATGTTGACCGACGACATGTGGTCTCGCATGGGCAGCACGCTGTATCAGCGCTTCGCCGGAGGAGCGCATTATGCTGGATACAAGTACATCCGTGGTTACACCGATCCCAGAGAAAAGAAGAAGCAGCCTACTCCTGCCAAGGGCCCTCAAGGCGCAAAGCAGACGGACCGACCCTCAACGCCTGCGCTGGCATACGGTTCAGACCACGGCAAGCAATCCGATTCTGACGCGAACACCGATGCAGAAAACTCGGAAAATGAGCGAAGCATGTCACCTTCCCAAACGCGCAGACGCAACCTTGAAAGGCAGGTCTCATCACTCATGACATCCTCAAAGCCAGAATACGAGCAGCAACAGGAAGAGGAGATACGGAAGCGTGAGGAGAAAGAGATGCGTGAAGACTACAAGACCCAGCATGGCAGTGATCAAGACCGTGAGATTGAGCACCTGCTTCTAGTAACACATGGTATCGGACAGCGACTTGGCATGCGGATGGAGTCCATAAACTTCATTCACGACGTGAACACTATGCGCAAGTCCCTCAAATCTGTATACGCAGCTTCGCCCGACCTGCAGGCTTTGAATGCGGAGACGGAATCGGAGACCAAGAACAATCGCATACAGGTCATTCCCATCATCTGGAGGCACTTGCTGGACTTTCCTAAGCAAAGCTTGAAACACAACCGCAAGGAACACGACTTGGGCGACCTCGATCATGAAGATGAGGAGTATCCCAATCTCGAGGATATAACCGTTGAAGGTGCGTTGCGCAAGAAAGTCTTACACTTTGAACCCCGCTAACCACTGTAGGCGTACCCGCCGTCCGTAATTTCCTCACTGATCTGGCTCTTGACATCCTGCTATATCAGAGTCCTGCATACAAAGGTCACATCTCTCGAATCGTTGTGAACGAGCTGAACCGCACATACCGCCTGTTCAAGGAGCGGAATCCGTCATTCAAAGGAAAGGTAAGCTTGGTTGGGCATTCTCTCGGGTCTGCTATCATGTTCGATATTCTCTGCATACAGAAAGACCCGAAAGCCAAGCCAAGCTCGCAGTCGATGAAGCAGCGAAGGTCTTCCGAAGAGGGATTGAAGCTAGACTTTGAGGTGGAGGACTTTTATGCTCTTGGGTCACCGATTGGGCTGTTCCAGATGTTGAAGGGACGTACGATTGTCGCAAGACCACAAACTTCGGCCACTGCGTTTGTGCCGCCGAAGACACCGGCGACATCTATCGATGACCCGTTTTCGCAAGGTGGGGATGAGCATGCGTTCGACATTACGACATCCTCGCCTCTTTGCAAGCAAGTCTTCAACATCTTCCATCCGACTGATCCGATAAGTTACCGCATTGAGCCTTTGATATCACCAGCCATGTCGGCGCTCAAAGCCCAGCCTTTGCCATATACCAAGAAAGGCATCTTCGGTGCGCCAGCGTCCCAAGGCTTCACTGGCATCGGTCAACGAGTCGGTCAGGGCGTGACGGACTTTTGGACTTCTCTTGGTTCCGGTAAGTCAACATCGCCCCATGCTGCTGATCAAGAACCACATACTGACATCAATGGGCTGCAGGTATTGCCAGTGGACTACTGAACCGCAGTCTTGGTATATCAGGAACAGACATGACAGGCGCAGGCAACAGTACACAAGGACAACGCAGTTCTCGCCCGCTCACTGCCACCGCACCTCCTTCGAACAACGCCGCGAATCTCGTCCCAGGCCTCAATGAGCCTACCAGCGCCTTCATTAGCGAGGAACGTCGTCGCCGCCTGGGACAAGAAACCATCGCCGAAGGTGAAGATGGTGAGCACCCTCCTACGCTCATCGAAGGCGACATAGAGACACTCTTCGCTGGCTTCCAAAAGCGAAGAAAGAGCCAGCAGAGTGAAGATGGCGAGCGAGACGTGGAAATGGACCTTGAATGGCAGGAGCTAGAGGAACGAAGCCGGAAACTCAAGAAGGAGGAACAGAAAGTGCGCGCACTGAATAGTAACGGTCGGGTGGACTACAGTATTCAAGAAGGCGTAAGTGACGACTTTTCTCTCACTGCATCTTCGTGTTAGTCTAACATTATCACAGGCTTTTGACATCTCGCTGCTGGCTAGTATAGCGAGTCACATGACGTATTGGGCTGACGAAGACGTGTCGCATTTCATGATATCGCAACTCTTGGCCAGGCATCGTGTTTTCAAACCCAAGGAGTGATTGGTACCCGAAGAGTAGGCAATAGATTGGCGATATACCCTGAATAGACCCAAGATACGTTTCAAAAATGGAGTTTGGGTGTCAGTATGAGCTATCGCACCTTTGCGCTGTAGATTGGTGGAGATCCGACAGGTCAGTTCTTTGTGTTTGGTCAATTAGCGCACGCGCGTTTGCTGCATATGTCATCTCAACAACTGTCGTTTGTTACCTCTTTATCCAAATCGAAAGCACAGCACTTTTCTTTCTTACTCTCGCGCTTGCAATTCTGCACTGGAAGGCGCAGTCGATACTTTCACCACTCACACCTGACGTACAGTCCCCAATCCGAATATAGCTACGCACTTCGCTGAGACGGCAGTGGCGACGTCGACACACTCGACAACCTCTAGAACCGCGTCACCAACTATGGCGGCCCCGACTTCTACCCCGACCGCCACTGCACCAAGTTTTCTATATCGCGTTCAAACACGATTTGTGGATTCCTTCCTCCCCGACTGTATCCGCCAAGAATACCAAAGGATCATTGCGAATTTGTTCACGTACAAATACGCGTACATCGCACTTGCTACCACTATTCTCTTCGCAGCTGCCGAGTATGAGCAGCCTGGGTACTTTCCGAGACCCCAGGAACTGACCGTGGGTATGGTATGTAACCTTTCCCGCTGCATATGTGGCTGATAGGGACTAACAGTTGCAAGATTGGGGGCCTCTTTGCGTTTGCGCTCTTCTTTTCCACCTACGCTCTAATGGAGTACGCGGACGACCACACGTGGTTCTGGAATGAGGAGGGCTTTGTCTGGCCATGGGTGGGCATACTCTGGAGCCTTACGGTATATAATGACGAGACGCTGAGCGACAGTTCCACTATGCATACCGTTACAAGCTTCCCGACTTCGTCCCCAGTCGCATCTACCACTCCAGCTGGCTCGCCGGCTCGACCTGATATTATTATCCCACCTACGCCCATGCTACCGCGTGGCCTCCGACCCGTTCACCTTCCTCTACCGCCGACACATCACTCTGGAATCTTGGGCGAGTCGCCGATGGCACCCATGTTTAAGCATTTCAGTGGGAATTCAGGCTCAGATAATGTAGATGAAGAGTAGCGCAGAGCAGCCCGGGGGGATCCGCGAATGGTTACAACGAGTTTCGAAGAAGTGTCAAGCCACTGTCGGTGCTTCGATGGTGTTGGGACTGATTGATAGCACAGCCCGGAGTAATTGAAAATAGGCATATTAGGCTGTAATGAACGTTTTCAACAAGAGTAGACATGGTTTGAAGATGACATGAGAAGGCAGAAAAAGGTACCACTCTCAACTATCTACTAACCGTGAAGAGCAGCACCTATTGCGGACCAGCCGACAACAAGCATACAAAAGAAATAGCAAACCGAAAAAAAAGATGCTCGCAAACAAGAACAACTGCTCAACACCTCACCAGTCATGACCTTTACCCTCATCAGGAACTTCACGAAGAAAGCGTACCCAATGGGCTTGGTGCCGCTTCACCAACTCCACCCACCGCCCATACACAGCCGGGTCCAGCTCTTGCTTCATCTTGGTCTTCCTGACCTGCCACCAATGCTTCTCCAAGTAGCGCCACGCCCGCGCCCACTTGAAGAAGTCGCCCTGCACGAACAACTGCTGCTGACCTCCATTGTCAGCTACGAATCCCCTCACCAAGTCATCGACCCGTGCCAGCACGGTGATGAGTTGGCCAAGGGCCACAGTCCCACCAGGGGGCTGCGGCCGAGTGGATCCGCACTGCCAACACAGGAGGTTAGCCAAGCGACGAAGTCCGTTCTCCTTCTGCCGGAGATTGTGCTCGAACGAGGCGAGGGTGGAACCGGAGATGTAGTCGGCTATGTTTTCGAGCCCGCTGCCGGTCACCATCCGGATGTCGGCGTTCATGAGGGAGTCGAGCGTGGTGAAGCCCGCGTCCCAGTACTTCTTGTCGAGAGAGTCGTCGTCGTCTCGGTCGTCTTCGAAGCGGGGTTCGTAGACCCTTTTGATGATTCGTCGATCGCGAGGGCGACCGGAGGCGGAGGCGGAGGGTGCTGGAGAGGAGAGAGAGGAGAAAGACGATGGTGCTGCGAAGTTGAATATGGCCCCGAAGGTGCCACCAGAGGAAGGAGCGTGAGTAGTCCCAGCGGAAACACCAAAGCCACCACCAAAGGTGAAAGGAGAGGGGGAGGGAGGAGGAGGGGCCACAAATCCAGAGATGTCATCAGCCTGGGGCTTATGGTCAGCCCCAGCTGGAAGAGAGGTCGGTAGAGGAGGAGAAGGAGGAGGAGCCAGCGGCATTGAGACCGAGGGTGTGGGGTCGGGCAGCGCCAAAGTCAGGAAGCTCGAAGCATACTTAGCAGGTGCCGCCAGCGACAACCCACCAAACAGAGGCTGTGGCTGTGACAATGGTGCTGGAGCCGGCAGCGGAAAGACGTGTGTGAGCCCTTGGGGCTGAGAAGGAATGCCAGCGAGGATGGACGTGACCGAGCGAAGAGGCGGAGAGACGACGATGGGTGTTGGCGCAGGTGCTGGCGGAGCGGAAACAGGAGCAGGAAGAACCACGGCTGGAGGAGAATGCGAAGCGATGACAGGCGACGGAAGAGGAGAGTTCGGAAGAGGAGTCAGCCTCGCGGCCAATCTCCCACCACGGATCGCAGCCCACTTCCACCCATTCACCGGGTCCCAAACTCGTTCCATTCGGCCTTCGGCCTCTGTGGACTTGACGTCCAGAAAAGTGTCGTACTTGTCCTCGACAGGGCGGTGCCGAGGAGGCGAGAGGAGGGAGCCAGGACGTGCCCACGCAGGGACTGGAGGAGGAGACCGTGACTGTGACCGAGCGAGAGCCCGACGCTCTCGACGCGGCAGAGAAGGCGATGGTGATGGCGATACTACCGGACCAGCCGGAGCAGAGGCCGAAGACGAAGGCGAAGATGACGCGGTATGCGGACCAGCCGCAGGGACCGAAGAGATGAACGAGAAGAGGTCATGCTCGCAAGCGAGCCAGCCCAGAAGAGTGAAGACGGCGGCGAAGAAGAGAAATGCCATTTTGGCGAGATGTTGTGATGGTGTATGTGTGTGTGAGAGAGATGTGTGAGGGCTGGAGAAAGAAGGGAAAGATGGGGAAACACTGTTTATGTACTTACTACTTGGGACCTGCTGAGCAGCAGTAGATGGGACAATAGCTACATGGCTATTGTAGGTTGAGATAGTGAGCAGTATTGAATGCTGAAGACGACAATAGGAAAAGAAAGTGTGAAGGTGAAGGTGGAAAGTCGGCCTATTGTGGACTCCTTCATCTTGGAACACACAATGGATTGAATGACAGATGAGATAGCTAGGAGGTACACAGCGTATGTGACCGTGTTTTAAGTTGCGTGAAGACGATTTGAATACCTCCAGGTCATGCTATGTCACTTCTGCTTACCATCCAAGAATGACGTGAGGATACTCACGCTCTACCACTCCCTGACCTCCCCTCCCGGCCCAATGAACCCTGGACTGACCCAAGCCTTCGCATCCTTGCTCTCACGTCTGATCATCTCCTCATCAACCTCAATCCCCAACCCTGGCCCCTTCATCAGCTCAATGTACCCATCCTTCACATCCCATACCTCTGGGTTCTTTGTATAAGACGTCAGATCCTGACTCCCAGCATTATAGTGAATTCCCAAACTCATTTCTTGAATCGCAAAATTAGGTAGCGTGCAATCTACTTGGACACATGCGGCAAGTGCAATAGGGCCTAGTGGGCAGTGTGGTGCAATGGCGACGTCGTACGTCTCGGCTGCGGAAGCTATACGACGCATTTCTGAGATGCCGCCAATGTGGGAGATGTCGGGTTGCAAGACATCAACGCAGCCGGCTTCCAAGAAGGGGCGTACATCCCAGCGCGAGTGGAGACGTTCTCCTAATGCGATGGGGATGGACGTTTGCTCGTGCAAAGACTTGATGCCGCCGATGTGTTCGGAGAGTAGAGGTTCTTCGATGAACATTGGGTGGTGTGGTTCTAGGGCGCGGGCGAGCTGCTTGGCCATGGGTTTGTGGACGCGGCCGTGGAAATCCATGCCGGCGTCCATTCCTAGCTCCTTGACAGTTTTGAGACGTTCGACAGCTGATTGAAGGACGGAAGGCGAGTCGAGCCAGCCTATGTCTTCTGTTGCGTTCATCTTTACAGCGCGGAACCCTTGGTCCCTGCGTGCTAGACTGTATCGATGTGTCAGTACTGATTTGCTGGACCTTTGTAGCAGGTCCGTCGTCACTTAGTTTACTTACGCTTGCTCCTTGACATCTTTTGGTCTATCTCCGCCGATCCACGCGTACACTTTGAGCTTGTCGCGTACCTTCCCGCCCAATAACTGATAGATTGGCACATTGAGTTTTCTCGCCTTTAGATCCCACAGTGCGATGTCGATACCAGCTAGTGCGCTCATGAAAACTGGCCCGCCACGGTAGAAACTGGTTCGCCAGCACATCTGCCATATGTGCTCGATTTCACTTTGATGTCGTTAGCCTTCGTAACATCGTGTACAACAGTGCTTGAGATATTGAGAGAGTCTCACTCTGCTTCAAAGCCGACGTATCGCTCAGCCCAAGCGTCCAAGCACCCTTCAACGGCTTGTGTATGGCCCTCCAATGATGCTTCACCCCAACCAAAATTCCCATCCGCATCCGTGATCTTGACGAATAGCCAACGTGGTGGGACACGGAAGTATTCAATCTTCGCAATCTTACCCATGGCTGCTGTTTTTCAATGCTTTGCTTCCCTAGCTCTTTCTGGTGCTCAAAGTGATCAAGTCGTACTGTGAGGGGCGTCGAACGGACTTCTAAACATTGAACATGACATAGCCATCTCAGTCCACCTCAATATCATCTCGTCCAATCAGCGTATTGCCGCCGCCATGTCCCTTTCGCGGTAAGCCGAGCGGCAGCGCGGGGTCAAAAGGGCCAGAAGAGCTCCACCGCGGGGCACGTAGCTTCGGCAGCTGGAGTAAAGAAACCCGAGGAGCGGATGACCAAGACACGCAATAAAACTCACAGTAGTCGCCATCGCATGATATTCGTTGTTTGACTTTTGACTCTGATCAACAAGGAAACTCGTCACCAAGCAGCCAGAAAGCAATTCTACGCACAAGCCACCAACATGACATCATCACCGCCCACCGGCGTCTTCGTCCCTGTCCCAACCTTCTTCAAACCCCAGTCCGAATCAAACTCGCTGCAACCTGCAGTCGACGTGCAAACGCAAGTTGAGCACTCTGTCTTCCTTGCCAAAAATGGAGTGCGCGGTCTTGTCTTGCTCGGCTCCACGGGCGAGGCTATTCACATGTCGCGACAAGAGCGCATCGACCTCGTCTCTGGTGTGCGGAAAGGGCTAGATGAGGCGGGCTTCAAGGACTACCCCATCATGGCTGGTACCCTGATTAACAGCGTTGACGAGACGTTGGAGTGGTTAGAGGACTTCAAGAAGGCAGGCGCACAATGGGGACTCGTGCTCGCGCCAGGGTACTTTGGCGCAGCGGCGAGCCAGGAAGGCATTAGGGAGTGGTATACCGTCGTTGCAGACAAGAGCCCTCTGCCAGTACTGATGTATGTGTTCATGCGCGAGAATTCATTCGCATCTTACTAACAGAGCTATAGCTACAACTACCCTGGTGTAACCAACGGCGTGATGGTCACACCCGAAACCTACCGCATCCTCGCCCAACACCCCAACATCGTCGGCTGCAAGATGTCGCACGCAGTCGTCTCATGGCACAACCAAGTGTCACTTGACCCCAAGATCGACCACAACAAGTTCCGCGTCTACTCTGGTCTTGGCCAACAACTCGGACCCATTGTCATTTTCGATGCGGCAGGCGTCATCGATGGTCTCGCGGCTATATACCCCAAGACTGTGTGCTCTTTGATGAAGCTGGCCGAGACAAGGCCGATAAGCGATGAGAATCTCAAGAAGATGAAGCAGTTGCAGTACACGGTCAGCACGGCCGAGGAATACATCGGCAAATACGGTATTGTGGGTATCAAAGAGGCAGTAAAGAGGGTCACCGGCTTCGGAACCATGGAAGGCGGAAGGCTCCCGATCAAGGGTAAGCTACCTGAGGGCGAGTGGGAGAAGTGGAGTGAAACCTGGGAAAGGATACAGAAGACGGAAGATTCGTTGAGCGAGAAGGACTTCAAGTAGAGCAGGAACCATGAATCTAGGCAATCCCTTCGGCAGAAATTCAGGTATTCTTTTCCCAACTCCTTCCACCATCACTACGGACGCTATGCTAGCGCCGCTCGTCGGAAACGAGGCGTGTCATGTTCGCGTCTAGCAGCTGATCTAGATCAAGATAAGATAAGATCAAGAACCCATCTGACATGAGCTCCACCCATCATCGAACCATGCGCAAATTTTCGCACGCCACAAAACCACACTCGTTGCGCCTCGTTGTCCTAAGGCCGCCTACCACAAAAGAATTACGGGCGTAGAGCTCATAGTACCGGAAATGTGCCGAAGATGGTGTTTAGGCCGTCTCTAAACCCGGCTTAGGATCCATCTGATAAGATTGCTTCATCAACACCATGCTGCACCAGGCTAGATCGTCGTCCATTCGTGCCTAATATGGCCAAGGCCTTACCCAACAGCTCGTGTATGCCGTCTGGTTGTGTGGTCGAGAGGTCGCGGTCAAGCTCCGGGACCAGTTCTAGCTCCAAGGCGTCCAGCGCGAGAAGCTTTTGCTTGGGCATGTTGGCCTACACAAGCCTCACGCTAAGCTTGCGCTGCCGCGCAGGACCCAGACCTGTGGGAATGTATTTGAGCTCTGTATCCCTGGCCGATGGAAATTCTGTGCATTCGATTGCTCTATCTACACTTCTAGGTCGTTGAGAGACTCGCCGGCGATCATGGACTCTATCTCTGCTGTCCAGCCAGGCACCGAGCCTACCAGGGAAAAGAGCATCGGCAACATGTCTATTGACGAGGAAGACGCAATTCGCAAGGTCGAGGAGGCTAATATGCCATCACAGTCTGCGCAAGAGGGTGTGCGAGAGGTAGAGGCTGTCACTTTGGCATGGACTAAGACATCTCTGGCATGCGCGTTCATATGGTACGTCGCTCGAATCGCCGGCTATACGTTGATTTCACGACTGACGCAGCTCGCAGCATGTGGTTCTTGTACCTCACAAACGCTTTCCAGTCATCCATTACCGGCAACCTTACGCCCTACGTAACCTCCGGATTCGAAGAACACTCGCTGCTTACCGTCATCTCCATCGTATCCAACTCCATGGCTGCAGCGGTCTACATCCCGACCGCCAAACTGCTCGATCTCTGGGGCCGTGCTGAAGGTTTCGCTACTATGGTGTGTTTTGCTACCCTCGGTTTGATCATCATGGCCGCGTCTACAAACCTCGCTACGTACTGCGCAGCACAGGTCTTTTATACGATCGGATTCGGTGGTATGATCTACTGTGTCGATGTTATCACCGCAGACTCTAGTAGTCTGAAACATCGAGGTTTGGCGTTCGCTTTCACCTCTTCGCCATACATCATCACAGCATTTGCAGGTCCTAAGGCGGCTGAAGGGTTCTATAACAATATTAACTGGCGCTGGGGTTTCGGTACTTTCGCTATCGTTCTGCCCTTTGTGGCCGCCCCACTGTTTGTTGTGCTGAAGCTCAACTTGCGGAAGGCGAAAAAGACTGGTGTGCTGGAGCGCGAGTCGAGTGGGAGAAACCCGATGCAGAGTATCATCTTTCATATTCGAGAGTTTGACGGTTCGTTCTATATGCCCTCGCATGTACACATCAAGATATACTGACATTTGTACAGTTCCCGGCGCTTTCCTACTAGCCGCCGGTCTCGTCATCTTCCTCCTTCCGTTCACTCTCGCCGACTCAGCACCTAACGGTTGGTCAACAGGCTACATTATCGCGATGTTGGTCGTTGGCTTCGTCCTTCTCATACTATTCGGTCTCCATGAGCGCTTCACAGCCGGAAAGCCCTTTCTGCCTTTCGACCTCTTGACTAGCCGTTCGGTCCTCGGCGCATGTCTCCTGTCCTTCACATACCAGATCTCATATTACGCCTGGAACTCCTACTTCACCTCATTCCTGCAGGTAGTCACCAACCTTACTATCGCTGAAGCAGGCTATGTTGCTTCGACCTTCGATGTCCTTTCTGGTGTCTTGCTGCTGTCGGTCGGTCTTGTCATCAGCAAGACTGGCTACTTCCGCTGGCTTCTCTTCATCGCTGTACCCATCTATATTCTCGGTCAAGGTCTTATGATCTATTTCCGCCATCCAAACACGAGCGTGGGATACCTGGTCATGTGCCAAGTCTTCATCGCAATCGGTGGCTCTATTATCATTCTATGCGAGCAGATTGCCGTTATGGCTGCCGCAGACCATCAGCATATTGCATCAGTGCTCGCGCTCCTCAATATCTTCGGATGGCTAGGTGGCGCAGTTGGATCCACCATCTCCGGTGCTATCTGGACAAATTCTTTCCCACAAGCCCTCATGGATTTGTTGCCAGCTGAGGCTTTGGAGAACTTTGATCTTATCTACGGAAGTTTGGATGAGCAGTTGAGTTATGAGAGGGGAAGTGCGACGAGGTTGGCGATTGAAGAGGCGTACGGTATTGCGCAGAAGAGGATGTTGATTGCGGGAACGGCGATCATGGGATTGTGTCTTGTTTGGGTCTTCTTGATTAAGAACTTCAACGTTGCCAAGATGCAACAAACCAAGGGACGGGTGTTTTAGGCGGCAGGGTAGATACACTGGTGGATACCTTGAGGCAAGGCATGACTTCAGAGTGAGAAGGAGGGGTCAAGTAGAAGAGCTCCAATCCTGGAATCAATTATCTCTTTGCAATATCTGATCTTGCATGCGATAATAAAGTGTAGATATTAACTCGATTCTTGTACAACGGTCTATGAAACGCGGAAGGGGGTGGTCCCAGTGCAGCTATTACAGCCGTACTTACGGCCCATTCTACCCAAATTGATCGCTCTGAACTCCAACTCTACTCACATCCTCAAGCACCATGCCACCTGTGATGTGAACGCCGCCAAGGTCTCGCATGGCTCACCAGTACGCAGAGGGCGAAGATCATGCAGATGGTTGGTAACATCCAGTTGCTCTCCATGTAGTGCTTCTGGTTCGGCTTGTTCGTATTGACGAGGCAGATCAGGCAGATCGCGAAACCGAAGATGACACTGAACAGAAGGCGCATATATTGCCGCAGGTGGCGCTTCTTTTCCGGTAACGAGATGAAGGCAATGATCGCCATGAACGTGATAGCGAGGCCGGCCTGCATTATGTGTTAGTAAGATTCGAGAAAGCATGAAAGCGATAAGGGTAGCTTACTGAGAGGAAGACGTAGTCGAAGACAAGCTCGAAGCGCGTCTCGTACTTCTTGAGAAGACCGACCTTGTCGAAGACTTTGTTCTCGACTATTTCGGTGGTGTTCTTAGCCGCCTTGGGTACCGAGATGGCAAGGCTATCAAACATGGTCTGAATCGCCATGCTCTCTGCGTTATTCAGGCTAGTGGTGATCATATCCACTGCCGTCAGGTTTGCTTTGTTCTTCTGCAAGTTGTCGAAGCTCTGGGCCAGCAAGATCAAACTGCTGTTCCAAGTCTCAAGTGCCTTGCTTGCATCGACGCCCTTGGGGATCGTGTTCCAGAGGTAGGTGTCAATCTTTAGACGGAGAGCATCCGCAAAGAGCGTACCGTTCGCATAAGCGCCCTTAACACTAAGCGCTTCAATCTCGCGGAACTTTCCATCGATGTTGTCCATTCGGATCAAGGCGACGACCCACATGACAAGGTATGAGACACCTTGTAGAACCAAGACGAGTGTGATGTGCAGGAAGAAGTGCAATGAGGCCCAGACTTGCTGCTTGATGGTACCGAAGTGCTCTTCATGCATTCGGTCAAAGTAGAGCATGTACAGCAGATCTGATGAACGTCAGTAAATGGACGCATAGCTGAGGGGAAGGTCTTGAACATACAGATTATCAGTACTGAGGCCACGATCTGGCCAGTGAGCGCGTCGTCGAATTGCGAGCCGTTCTTGACGATCTTGGAGATAGCCTTGCAAATGACAATGATGCCTTCTCCGAGGATGATCAAAGTGAGTAGCGACATGCGCTGCACAAGGTGTGTACCCTTGAAGGAGATGACACGCCACACGCACGATATCGCTACTGTTATGACGATCTCAGCGGCGCTGATGATATACCACGCGATATGAACGTGCGTCGTAAACTCCTTGCAGACACCCAAATCCAGGTTGCACGTCTCTTTGGGAAGAGCTGCAGTCAAGCACCCGTATATGATCGCGGCAACGAGTGTTGATCCGATAACCAGAGACATCGGAAGTATCGTTTTCCGATGTTTTCGCAAGAAGAACAATGTGACGGCGTATTGGGCAGCAAGCACCAGGCGGGAGACCATGAGAATGAACGATAAAACCTGGTACTTCTGGAGCGAGCTTGAAGCTTTTCCAGGCTCCCAAGCAGGACCAACGACAGCGAAGCCGACCATGACGCCGTAGTGCAGAGCCTTGGCGCATCGCTCGAAGATACAGTCCGCGGTGAAGCGAACGTCGAACAGGGAGTTGGAGTACCAAGTCAACCACAAGAGTGCGAAGAAGCCGATATAGGCGCTGAGAGAGCCGCTGTCGTTGATCTCCTTCAGTGATGTAAACGTGGTCAAGTTGGCGACGAAGACTGGAAGAGCATTATGTTAGCGTTGCAATCTCTAATAAGAGAGGGTACTGGAGGACTCACAAAGATCGAAGAAGAGCTCTTGAGTAGTCGCTTCAGCATGACGCTGGAACTCCGGCATATCGTGCAACCTGGTGTCGTCTGCCTTGACCTGGAGTGGAGGGCCATTGCCACCGTCGTCACCCTGAGTTTTGCCCTCGAGGACTGCTTCTGTGTTCTCAAGGATGACAGGAGGGCTTCGATCCTCCTTCTTGTGGTGATCCTCTGCAAGTGGTGATGCAAACCACTGCAGGGGCTTCTTCTCGTGGTTGTGGTGGTGGTAGCCGTGACTCATCTTGATCTCAGCGTTCTATAATAAAGTATAAACTGACGGTGTCCTTATAAAGCGTTGATGTAAGTTATAAATAGCGAGTTGACTCGGCTTTGGCAAATAACAGGGACTGGAGTAAGGCCTTATATAGATACTCGACCGCCTGCGATTGTGCGATTGCATGCCCATGTGATTATGTGAAGTCATGCATGACATCTGTGTAATTGTGGGGATGAATGAATCTGTTAGTATCAATATATCAAGACATGCGGACATCCTCGATGCTGTTTGGTTGCAGGTGTACAAACAGAGCTTGCGCGTGCCCTCTACCGTGGAGACATAGACGCCGATACCGTCACCATAACATCCGCAGATACCGCGGCAATATCTTATCTCCGATACGGCTCTTCACCGTACAATTGATGTTTCGGAGACTCACACAGGAAGACGTACATGGTTGTGTTCGTAGAATCGGTGGAGGCAAACCAACTAATTGATAGATATCGTTACATTGTAGTCGTAATACACTACGTCTACACCAGCTTCAACTCGAAATTCTCAACCGTGATCTCACCACCCAACTCCGCTGTCGCGAAGTTGAACACACCAAACCGGTATCCAGTGAAGAATTGCCAGGTGTTAGACATATCGAATGCCGGGCCAAGTTGCAAGAAATCGCTTCCATCGATAGAATACCAGAAAGTCGTTTGTCGCATGATGTTAGTACCAAAGGCAGGCGTGATGTCGGACTCGACGCGAAGCCAGAACTCTGTGGTATTAGACGCGAGAGCAGGCCCTGTGGCAGCAACAGTACCGGTAGAGTTTGTGGTCCAGTCCGCATTCATTTTTAGGTCGTTGACCATGACAAGCTTGGTCGTCGTTGAGTTTTCTTTGTGGAAACCAATGTACGCCCCAGTATCGCGGAAGAGTACGGCACCGGCGCGATCACCAGTAGCCATCTTGCTAATGTCAATTTTAAAGGTTCCCGACGACTTCGGGCCGAGTATGCGGTGTGTTAAGGTGTTACGCGCCGAGTAGAGATCAGTAGTGACGGTAGCGGTCTGGAGCTGGAGACCGCCAGCATCACCTGCTAGGCTCCACTTGCTGTTGTCAGGGTTGTGGTTCCACTCCCACTCATCGCTTAGAGCTGTTCCGGTAAAGTCGTCGAAGCCTGTAGGTGGAGGAACGGTCTTATCTGTTGTGACTGGTATAGGATATGTCTTGCCCCACTCGCCGTTTACTCTTACGACTTCTGGCCATCCATCTTCCGTCCAAGTCAAAGGTGCAACCACGGGAATACGACCACCAGGGTAGGAGTCCAGGAACGCAACATAGTACCAGTTTCCATCCTTGTCATCAACCACGCCACCCTGGTGACTGTTGCCCGCGTTGGCCAAAGGTCCTGCAATGCTGTCGACCAGAATTCGCGCCTCGTATGGGCCCCATGGACTGTCCGACTTCAACACCCATTCATCGTCGGCCGGCTTAGTAGCGAAGATGTAGTATGTCCCATTGATCTTGTACATTCGCGAACCCTCAAGGTAAAGTCCATTTGGATCCTCGTAGACTTGCTGACTTCTGACTTCTGCTGTGCCGTCTGCATTCAACTGGGCAACCTTGATCTGGTATTTGTCGTACACCATGTACATAGTGTCGTCGTCATCAATGAAAAGCCCATTATCGTAGTAGCACTTTGGAAATGTACCTGCAGCGGTCCAATTCCAGTTTGAAACTTCGCCGTTGTTGGCGGCTGCATTGGTTCCGTCGGCAGTCCATATGTACGACTCGCCAGTAGACTGGATGCAGCCGATCCAGATGAACTTGTCGGTCGATTCCCGATATCTGAGAGTGCTGGCCCAGATACCCTCGACGTACGCGCGGTCCGATGGGTTATCGAGGTCGTATTGCGAGCCAAAGTTCAGTCTTGGTACGCTGTGAGTTACTGGCGTCCAATTGACGAGGTCGTAGGATTTGAGTACCGGCGCGCCTGGCGAGAAGGCGAAAGTCGATGAGGAGTAATAGAAAACATCGCCTATCCGGAACACGTCAAGATCGGGATAGTCCTGCCACAAAACTGGATTGTCAAACGTTTCAGCCCGACGTGTAAGCCCACTTTTACTGCTGAGCGGACTTCCAACGGACGAGCCAGTCAAAAGACCAACGATCGCAATAGCCGTAGAAATATACATGGTGACGGATGTCCTCAGTAGGGATTCCGGTCAATCGCGGGATGATGATACGAGGTATTTATACTCCGAAGGCTATAAGACTGCGTGGTTGTTGGCCGCACGTATTATTCCTAGAGAACCTTGTCTTCCGGAATATGCTCATCGACTACCCCACATGAAACTCGTGATGGACGCGCTACCGCTCAAAAACCCGTGTTTACATTGGAAACCCGGGGTAGTCGCCGGTCCAGGTATGGGGTCGTCGGACCGGCTCTACGGCTGGTCTTCCTCATTGGTGCAGTTCGGCTAGAGTTTTTCCGACAGGGTAGTGCTCAGGAGATCGACGTCGTCATTGCCGGTGGCTATCCTCAAAGCCGTGACTTTTCCCGGGCTTGAAGCTTTGCTATGATGCCGTGTGAAATGAGATGAAGACGGAGTGATATGGAAGGGGAGAAGACGCGCCGCGCCGCGTGCCGGTGACAAAGCAGGGTCCGAGCGCCAACCACGTTTCGTCCAATGTCCTTGATCCTGAACGCCAGTCTCTCCATGCTGGCGGACGCGACGCAGTCGCCTGCTGACCCTACAGACGTTCGACGAATGACCATAGCCTATCAATGACCTGTCTCGTTCTGAACAGGTATAATCTTCGCGAGCACTTGCTTATGCAGCATGTTGCACGCGCTTGAGACTACTGTGTACGAGGCAACGACGCGGTGAAAGCGCAGTGGAGGCAGGCAAGGCCATCGGCACCTCGCGCAACCAAGCCAAAGATCTCTAGAAACATCGATAACACGCGCGAGAAGCTCAACACAGATACCAGAACCGAGCCAACACCACCAGGCGAGCAGGCGAGCGACGAATGGACGAGCTCTTGCGCAGTACGCAGCGGAGATTCGCTCTTCAGCCGCCGGATACAGGCTCTTGCCTCTAGCTTTCCGGTTCGAGCATACAAGCTAGATTCCTCAGAATCATAACAATGCTGCTATCCGGAATGGCGCACACTATGCTACCTATAAATTCTCGGTGCTTCACCCGCGCCAGACTCTTCGGGTAGATCCATACCCGCTGGCACCTGTAAAGTGGACGCGCCGGAAGGCGACGCTGATTCCTTTGAGTAAGCACGAACGTCGGAGAAGTGTCTACTTCGCGAGGTCGATATCCAGGCGGTTGCATATGCTAGCTATCTCTGGATATAATCTCACCGGACGGTGAGCTGGTATGGTGGCTTGGAAGAAGAGCGATCCGAGTGTAGTCGTACATATTAACAGGTAAGTCCTAGATCATACTTGTTATGTTGCTATATCTGACATGTCCTTAGCTTTCGAGACGACACCAGCGCTCTGAACCGAGTGGCAACTGCTATGAGACGTAATCGGAGAGGATTGTTACTGAACAGAGAGGTGTTCTTTCCGGATTGCTTCCTTTGACTACAACACTTCATAGCGGCTAGTAGCATAATACAATCCACAGCACTCCCCTAAATCTGCGGAAGAACCTTCTTCAATACCTCAACCAATCCCTTGATCTCGTCTTCAGTGTTGTAATGTACCATACTGACTCTTGTCACACCTTCCGGTTCCAGCTCCAATAGCTCATCGCAGAGTCTCTTTGAATAGAAATGCCCCCATCTGAACCCGTAATTGCTGATCTTCTCCGCCTCGGTCACGATCGCCTTGCTGCTCATGCCTTTGACGGTGAACGAGACTGTTGGCACCCTTTCCTTGCTATCAGTCGACGTAGATCCCAAAATCGTGACATCTGGTCGGGAGTTCAGGTAATTGAGCAGGATGGCTTGCATTTTTCCTTCATGCTCAGTGATGGCGGGGAAAGCGTCGCTGAGGTATGCGGTGATGGTAGGGATTGACTGAACACACTCATAGTTTGATCCTGCGAAGCCAATCTTGTCTTCTAGAGTCTTTGTGGGGTTAAAGTAGTGGCTCATGGACTTCATGTGTTGTTGAGCTGAGTTGCTGGCGTAGAGTGCTGCGATGTGAGGGCCGTAAACCTATGGCAGCTCGTCAACACCGTCGTGAAAGGAAGGAAAGAACTTTCGGTACGGACCTTGTACCAGCTGAAGGAGTAGAAGTCGACTCCAAAATCCTTCACGTCAATCGCACGATGCGGTGCGTAGCTCACGCCGTCAACGCAAAACAATGCACCGACCTCGTGTACTGCTTTCGCGATAGACTTCACATCATGGATCGTTCCCAGAATGTTGCTCACATGCGTGCATGCTACAAACTTCACTTTATCGCTCAACAATGGCTTGAGGTTCTCAGCTGTGAGTTTGAGACTATCCTCTTTGGGCGATGCCCACCACTTCACAGTCAAACCGAGGCGCTCAGCCATGAAGAGCCAGGGCTTCACGTTGGTCTCATGCTCCATCTTTGTGAGAATGATCTCAGAGCCAGAGGGAAACTGTAGCGAGGAGCTGAGGTTCATGAAGAGCTGGGTTGTTGAAGCACCGAGAACTGGTTATCATTAGTAACAGCTGCTTGCTAATGTTGAAGGGGTTGTTACCAATCTCATCGCGACCAGCATTCATGTACTTGGCGGCTGCTTGGTAGCCCTGTTCGTACTTTGTGTTCGATTGAGAGCCAGTGTGGTAAGAAGCGCCAAGCTGAACATTGGTTTTGGAAAGGTATTGAGTGATGCTGCATATCCATCAGTTCAGTCCTAGTTGCGGAGACCGCATCTCACTGACGAGTCGATCACATCGCCCAATGCTTGACTGCCACCGGCATTATCGAGAAACACCTGATCTTGTTGGAGTGCGGGGAAGCGCGCCCGGGATTTTGAGATGTCAAAAGTCATGATGCAAATCCTAAAAGTTGGAAAGAGGTAGAAGGAGTCAAGAATATAACATTAGAGATCTCAGACTCTTTGTTGCGATGTTGTATACCTCTGATAGCCGCCCGCACGCCCTACGAGATAGGGCGGGGCTTTGCTCAATGCAGCAGGTGCTAACTTGAAGCTGTGACGGCATTGCCCCACCTAACGTTCACTCCACGACGCCCATCCTCAAACTCCGAACGTATGCCGTGTAATATTGAGAATGCAATGAGCAAGGTGACAGTAATGTAGTGTCCATATGCCTCATCCCGTAGTGAGAGGACATTTGCCGCAGCAAGTTCAGCACCACCGCCAAACGACCGTCTTTCGTGGCGACGATCGTCTCTCACCCAAGCTCTGTTGAACAGCATAGCCGAAGTGGGAGATAACGCGCTACTTGAATTCTTTGAAGTCGCCGTGGGTCTTGCGATGCCGCTCACCCTGAACCTGAAAGTACCTCAGAAGATAGCACAAGTCAGCAGTGTCCAGATCGCAAGGCTTCCCAAATTCACAAACGTCGTCCTTCTCTATCTCCTCAGGCCTCCAACCATGCGCAAGAAACGTTCCCCGAAAGTAGTGGCCCGCTTCTTGGCCAATCCACTTCGCGATGGATGGTGTGATAGGCGAGTCGTTGATCAAGTAGGCATCTTGGTAGTAAATACCCAGTCTGTGACTGTCCGGCTGCTGGAGTGGCGCGTCTCCTGCATTGTATCCGGGCACAGCTTCCTCGCTGTCTATGTGGCCGAGAAAATGGTTGCCAGTGAAGGCCTTGTAGTTCATAGTCGTGTAATCAGTCGTGCTGCCGTACTCGACCCAAACAAAGTGCGGCAGAGGCTCATCTGGGGTGAAAAGAATGCCGCGGAAGAAGGCTGGACCGGGTCGTGGCTCGAGGGCTGCGAAGGACTTGCACACCGTCTTGTGCATCTTCCAGTCTTTCTTTTGACACGCGATGGAGCAGTAGCGCGCGTTTCTGCAGGTAGAACAGCGTTGTCCGGCAGGCTGCTTGCAGATGAAGCATGCATGAGCCTTAGCAGGCGAGAACAGCGCCATGCCTCCTGGTTGGTAGATGAACCTGAAGAACAATGTGTAAGAAAGCGCTCCAGGTATGAAGTAGAAATACAAGGAGTGAGTGGTTGGAGTAGAGCAAAATGAAACCAGTGTGGCAGTTTATATGCATTGCTAGTGAGATACTTGGCCAGGGAAAGGACAATAACAACACGAGCTTTTATAACTTTTACTCTTACCTAACGAACCGTGCTGCCTTGACCGGGCACCAGATTTAGATCTCCAGGTGTCCCTCCGTAATTACAGTACCCTTACCCTCGTCCAAGAGATTTTTCGTCACTTCCACGGCGATATTCAACAACTCCTCCGACGGCACGCCCTTCGTCTCAATATCCTTTTTACCCGCTGCTGTAGAGAACACAAAGCCAACAACAAACGGCAGGTTGCTCTTTTGTGCTTCCCACTGCTTCCCTGATTTCTCAGCGATAATGGGCCTGAACTGTTCCTTCATCCTTTCCATCAAATCCCAGCAAAGGTCGTGCATAGTGAAGTAATCAGAGGTAATCTCTGGAGCCTCGGCCTGAAGAGCAATCGCCAACTTCTGGATCACGTGGGGTTGCTTTCGGATAGTAGATGCGACGGAGGCAAGTGAGGAGTGGTGACGCGCGGCTTCTTCAATCGCATTTTCGATAGCCTCGGCCGTGATAGGTCGTTGATCGCCATCTGTTGCAGTGCGTGAAGCCATCCAGCTCGACACTGGACCCTTGAACTTCATTTGACGCACGTTTGCTTTCGTCTCTTTGACCTTGGTGTTTCTCTTACCACTGGCCCAATTTGTTGCTGACGCACCTATACAAATGAGGTAATTCTTCCAATGCCCCTCGAAGTCTTTTGGAGGCTCGCCGACAAAGTAAGTCGAATTCCCTTGCATGTCCCAGAGCGTCTGAAGATCCTTCCACTCTTCAAGAAGAAGCTGCGGTTCACGCAACGCATGGTAAAGCTGTGTCGCACACATTACTGCACCCGGTGTTGCGGCGTACTTTGCGCCCTCCCTATGGAATATGGTACGCGCGAAATGGATCCATAAGCCACATTGTGTAGGGTTGCGACGCCAAACGGTATATTCCTTGTAGGTTTCACCCTGTGTTGACCTTATGGCTGCAATGGGATCAGCTTCCGTGATCCCGCCAAGAGATTTAATCAGTTTCTTCATGTCAGAAGAAGCCCCGGGGTATTTCTCGACATATCTTTGGATCGTTTCAACCTCGTTGCGCATCTGCGTCCATCCTGCACCCACCTCAGTAGAATACAGTATGTCAAGGTAAATCTGGAAAGCGAAGCAAGCCCAGATGGGCGGTTGCTTGCTTGTGTCCGCCTTTTCGTAGGATGTACAAGCAGCGGTGAAAGCGTGAATGAATTGATCCTCAATAGCTCCCGGACGATTAAAGAGCAGAGGAAGATCCTGGAGTACTTCTTGCATGGTTGACTTGTCGCGGACATATTTTTCTCTATTCGTCTTAGGCGGTTGGCTTGCGTTCTCGTCGAATCGACCCCATTTGCCATTGTAGCTCATAAGTGGCGGCTGGAAGTTGGCGAGAAAGACCAAAATGGCATTACGGGTGTTGATGAAGAGCGCATCTGCGATATCGTAAACGTCGGAGTTGTAATCATCTGTGTGAAAACTCCGTCGTGGCTTGAGCGCATCATAGCCAGCTTCTTGGCAGATTCCGGCAAAGTACAGCTCGTGGAATGGCACAGATTCGACGAAAGTCTTTATCACTGGATAGACTTCGTCTTCCATACTGTGCGCAAGGTGGATCGCTGTGTTCGTCGCTACCGAAACAGTCGCCGGATCGAGTTCTCCGGCTTTGTGCCGAGCCCAAAGGTCAGCTATCTCAGCGCGTAGGCGGGAGAGGTCGTCCATCAACATGGTCATGGCCATAAAGGCCTCAACGACTGAGTCGGTTGACTCTTCAACAGTGTGTTCCAGTTCCGTAGGTTTGGGTGGAGGCACCACATCCGGTGCAGCCAAGAACTCTGCCGAGGGCTCATAAACATCCAAGACTTCGAATAGGTTTTGAAGGGCACGAGGCCTAGCTCGGTCTCCGTCGGTCCTCGGCGTAGCATTCTCAATGCTACTGAAATTCAAGGCATTGGCCTGTATCAAAGGCTTGATCGAATCGCGAACCTTCTCAAGTACAGTAACAAAAAGGTTGTGACGAGTATCTCATGCCTTGTCGACAACTTTGCCAGCTTCCTCTAGCTTTGCCGAGAACGAGCTCCGAACCGAGATTACTCGCTCGAGTGCGAGGTTGAAGTAGTCAGGAATTTCGATAGTCTTGTCTGTAACGCCAGCGATATGCTCAGATAAAGGTATGAAGTCTTTGATGGCAAGGGTGTACTTGGGCTTGGAAGCCTGCTTGTCAGACCCATTTTGCGGAGTTTTCCCTTCCTTGGCGTTTTTCCTGGCTTTGCCCTTCAGTCTTTGGGACTTCTGTTCCGTAGGAGCAGGTGGCCCAAGGGGTGCGTTGTAGCCAAGTGACTTCGCTGTGGATGCGACTGCACAAGTGCGAGATTAGTTCAGGCCTCGGTGGTGGGTGGAGCCACAACATACGCCATGATGCCACGACATCAGTATCGTGCTTGTATTGCTGGTAGATGCTTCGCAGTGAACTGACCGTCATTGTGAGTTGCACAGACGCAGTTCGGTTGGGCAATGAGCGAGTGTATATACCCCCGCTCAGCCCCGCAACGCGTCGCGATCGCGACAAATCGCTCTCTGAGGCACGAGCCAAGAAAGAGCAGGAGCACTCCACAATTCATCTGCCAGAAGCGCCCTAGAGCGACCACCCAGTACGCATTTCCACTGACGTATTTTTCGACGTCTATCCAAAATGGTGAAGTTCTGTTGCAGCGGCCAGGTTGGTGCAAGTAGCTGGACCTTGGGAGCTGGGACGGGAACACGCGCTCCCGAACTCGGACTAGCTTCCACGTCATTTCGAGGTTGTTGCGGCACGGCAAGCATCACTCTGAACCATCTCATCTACCAGGTCAGAACAACATGCAGGTACAGCAACGTCAGACAATGGAACAATATCCATCACAGCATGCATCTAAATGTGAGTTTGGCAAAGCTTCGCGTCGCACGCGTCGTGATCTAATCTGCCAAGGTGATCTCATCAGCTCTCTATCTACCTTGCCAAACGAGATACTACTCCAGGTCTTCTCGTACGTCGATTCTCATCGTTGCAAGCGTATCTTGGGCTATATCCCGGACGACCCCCCTCCAAGTCCCCCAGATGAATACCTCGTCTCCGATTTTCGCGCTAGTTGTCGCTCGCTGCTCAGCATTGCGTTAACGTGCAAGAGATTCGCGACTCTGATTCCAGAAGTACTGTTCTCTGCACTTGTCCTTGAGCTCAGCATTCCTGAAACCTTGGATGATCTTTCAAAATCGGATATTCTCGGCTTGATTTTAATATTCCATGCACGACCTGAATGGAAACGACATGTGAAGCAGCTGAGACTGTGTATACCTAGAAGCGAGTTCGGTATTTTTCAGGTCGATATGCACGTTTACGAGAAGGCGCTTGATATCATCAGCTCACTCGACTTTCCTGTTGGGTGGAAAGAAGCGTGGTCTGAACAATTGGGAATTTTATTCGCGTATACCCTCGCGTCTGTGCTTCTAGCACTGTTACCAAATGTCGCAACGCTCTGCATATCGGATCACAAATCAAATCTGGCATTCAGCAAAGCGAATTCTGACCAGCTCCAGAAGTCGATGCGTCGGATCAGTCAAAGACTACCAGTAGGAAATGTGCTATCCTATGTCAAGTTCGAAAGCCCCTTGCCCCCTGTTCTGAAAGGCTTGGACAATATCCCGAACTTACATACCCTTGACTTGAGCATCAGGCTTCAAGGTCAAATACCTTCATCAGTCCGCAACTACTCCGAATCTTATCTCAGCCGTTCACACGAACACCCAAGCATCCAGCGCCTGCGTCTGGATTTCGAAGTCAGGTCGGTCGGTGTATGGAGCGTACCCTCTCGCAGATGCATGACCAACACAATCCGCGGCTTTCCCAACCTACGAACGCTAGAATACTATGCGGAGTCTTCCGACTGCAAGAACCCGTACAGAAGCGTTCGCGCTTTTCCTGCATACCAGTCAAACATCCAATACTACCCAGACGGATCCCCTGCGTTTGCGGATGATGTATACCTGGATGAACAACACTGGGATCGAGCGATATATGATGCGAGGACCGAAGTGACCGACTACCAGAACCTAGTCGACGGCATGCTCCATCTGCGTCCGAAGCTCGAGACCTTACAGCTCCCGGGCGGATTCTGGACCCTGCCAGGCGCGGTGCGTAAGCCACTGCCACGATTCGACAAATTTGCGCAACTAAGGAAACTAGTCGTTCCTCAAGCGGCGATCATCTCGATCAAGCTCGACAACATGCGCTTTGACACCGTCTTCGAAGGCGATTTCGAGCTCTCGCCAATGCAAGCTTTACCAGCTTGTTTGCGGCATCTCAAGATCTTCGATGTCGAACTGGCGTTCTTGGAAAGCAAGTGGCTGCAAGACCTCTTCCACGAGCAAAAGACCAAAAGCCAATGGCCAGTGTTAGAACGCGTTGAGATCTTGATGGGCCCTACTGTCTCGGAATACAGTTTGGAGCATCTTCAAGCTAGAAAAAGTGGGGATGAGTTCTGGAGGTTGGTGGATAAAGCGAACTTCGAGGTGGTCGTGGGGCGGGATAGGGAGGGGCCTGATGTGTAGATTAGCTTGCCGGCCCAATGCTCATGGAACCTGTATGTAGATTTTCGTCAGTTTCTGGGCAAGACACTGATACTATGCATATGCTGCAAATAAATTGCTACTTCCGTTATCAAAGTTCCGACTTTCGCCGTAAGTCGAATTAGTTTCGCTGATGAACGAACTATACAGATGTCAAGGTATGATAGAGCTGAAAATGTGGCAATAGAGATGAAGAGTAATAAAGTTAAGTAATTCATATAAACACATGTACAATCTATGTGCACCAAAAGGTTGTGGTATATACAAGACTCCACCCAACCAAATAGAGCCGAATCATCCCATCATGAGCGCCGCGCTATCATCATTCAATCCTCATAGGTATCATCCAATCCAAAGTAATCCCACCAAACACCTGATAGTATCATTTCTTGCACGCTCAAGCCTTTGTCTCGAACATGCGCGCCTCGACGTCCTTGTCAGCAAGGACAGAGTCGTTGTCGATAGCACCCTCAGTGGTACCAACATGGCTCTCGCTGTAAGCATCGAGCTCAGCACCCTTGGCCAAGTTGAGGTAAAGGGGGTAAGACCAGGAGATGACGAAGAAGATGAGCGGGATGCACATGGCCTTCCGGGTACCGATATGGTCAGCAACGTTGCCGAGGATGACAGGGCCGACAGCACCGCCGCAGACGGAGGAGACGAGGAAAGAAGCACCGCGCTTGGTGTGGCGACCGAGACCACGGAGAGTCAGGGCGAAGATGATGGGGAAGACGCAAGACTCGAAGAAGAGCACGATCATCAACATGCTAAGACCTCCCCAGTTGGGCCGAGTGGAGCTTCCAGTGTCTACGCCCATCGCGGCCGCGATAAATACAACTACTAGGGATAGGAAAGCGAGTAGTACGTAGCGGGGCTTGCCACCGTAGTACATGATTCCGGCTGCGGCGAAACGTCCGACGGCGAAAAGGGCCTGGGCGATGGCATAGAAATTGGCACCCTCGTGATGACCATCAGTAACCGAAAGGTCAGGGCGTGCCTCAGCAAAGTAGTCTGGGGGTATAAAGTTAGTGTATGTCTCACATGTGTGTTGTGTGGGGGTGACTTACTGATGAAGTAGGCAGCAACACCAACTTGACCAGCAACGTAGGAGAACTGAGCAGCGGTACCCCAGAAGAGAGTGTACTGCTTGCGCATAGGCTTGTCGACGTAGCCGGTAGCAGCGGTAGTCATCTCAGCTTGGTCGGCCATGTCGGAGTCGGTAATCTCGGGAATAGGAGCCTAGAGAAGTCAGTACATGTCTCGCATGAAATTTGCACAGGGAGATACTTACAAAGTAGAAGACAACGGCCAAGATACCGACGAAGCCAGCAATTCCAAGGTAGACCCATTGGACAGCCTCAAGAGACTTTCCGTCAGTACCAACGTTCTTAAAGATGACCTGGGCAGCGAGGACGGGAGCAACGACGGAGCCGACAGCCTGAACGGACTGAGACAGCTCAAGACGGAACTCGGAGTACTTGGGAGGACCGCAGACGGCAATGTATGGGTTGGCAGATGTCTCGAGTGTAGACAGACCAGAGCCGGCAATGAACATGGCACCGCAGAAGCCACCGAAGCTTCGCTTGACAGCCGCAGGCCAGAACATGAGAGCACCGACACAGTAGATGGAGAGACCGAGAATGAAGGTGTATCGGTAACCGAAGCGGCGGAGGAACCATCCAGAGTACGTCAGAGGACCGATAAAGTAGGCGCCAAAGTACGCAGCCTGGAGGCCAGACGACTCTCCACGACTGATGTTAAGGGCGACTTGGAAGCGAGAGTTGAGGACATCGAGAAGACCGTAGGCGAATCCCCACATGAAGAAGAGGATTGTGACCAAGGTGACGGGAACGATGGACTGGCGGACGGTAAGAGCAGAAGCTCCGGTAACGACACGGTTGTCGACAGACTTGCGGCGAACCTGCTCATCGATGACTTCAGCAACTGAAGGACGACGAGCCTGTTGCTCATGGACTTGGTCCATGGTAGGCTCCAGCGAGCCCTTGTTTCCAAAGAGACCCATGATGAGGCGGGCAGGTAAAGATTGGATTGAAGTAGACAGCCAAAGGATCAACAGACGATATGTCTGTAGAGGCAAATCCAAGTGAGTGATGCAGGCGAAGAGCGAGAGGCTGATGCTGTTTCAGTCGAGGGGTACAGGGCACAATATATATCGGCCCTCGAAGATCTCCCAGATACCATCCTCATGGTAAAGGTCGCGACATGGGCTGGTGCCGTCCAGGCTCGACAGTAGTTGGTAGCTCATCGGTAGTCCCATGCTGGCGTTGGTTGAGCGGCGTATAAGCCGGGGTGTTGGGGTAGAATGGCCTGCTAACGCATCGCCCCGTACGCTACTCCCCAGTATCCGCAAATTTTCAACAGAGATCGGCTCTCAATGGCTGGCTCTTCCTCGGCGCTTCCGTAGCCCGCAACATTCCACCGAAAGTGCTTCCGGCAAACATCGGAAGTGCTTTGGCTTCGACCAGTCACCACTGGCAGGACGCAGCACTAAAGCACAGAATGGACGTGCTCCTCCGAGCAGTCCCACTTAGTTGTTGAGCCTCACGACACAAATGCCTCGCAGATGGGGCTCGATAACATATCCGCACTGCCAACCCCGTGGAGAGACGTAGCGCTAAGAGAAAAAAAATGGAATGAGCTCTGTGGAGTGCAGCCCACACGGTGATTTAGCGATTCGCTCCAACGCTTCTAGAGGGCTCATCACCTGTACCCCGCTGTTGATCTTTCAAACGATCTGCCTGGTGCGATGGCGTCAGGGTCCTTGTGCGCAGGACCTCTAGAAGGCGTTCACAAGCAATAGCAAGCGAGGCTTGTAGGGCCAGCAAGTGAACGACAAGCGATCCAGGACGGGCTGTGCGCCGCCACCAAGCCTCCTTTGGGCAATCCACGATCCTGTCTAGCGTTGGTGCGCATCACTTCTTGGTCTGCCAGTAGCCTCTGGGCCTACTTGGCACGGTTAGGCACAATGACATGAGGCCTTGTTGAGGCTCCTACCCGCTGGCTGGCCAGGGTGGTCTCGCATGGCCTCAAGCCTGAGGTCTGTGAGCGGTTTGGTGCGAAGCCGCATATTGTACCCAAAACACAACCTATGGCTGCGCTGCGATATCGCGATACTCGACTGAAGCATTCTGAAAGCGCCCAACATGCGTGGTTTAGGCGGGCTATCACGATGCCAACTCTCTCGGCGCTATTCAGCTGGCAGATCTTCACGATGGAGCATTCACGGTGGCTTGCAAAACACCCCATCACTGGATATGGAGGTGTCTGAAGGCGTTGATCTCGCACTTGCAAGTCAGATCTGCTGCACGAGACACCTATTGAAGTGCGTCATGTCTGCTCATCGTGATTTCAGCGATCGAGGAATGGCGATAATCTGGTGTGCAACCATTACCCTCCGCATTCTCATCTCCTGCTAGCAAGTCTGCCGGACTGCGAACCAGGTTTACTATCTTTCTCTCCACGGGAGCTCTCTTAGCTACAAGGGTGCCTCCATCACTAGGGATGAAGCTGGGGTTAGCACCTCAACAGAGAGCTTCTAGCTTGCTTCTAGCGTGCTTCTCCGCATATTCTCCAGCAGCACGCGATGCCGTGGTTTAAGCATGACGTGTCGAGTACCGGCGCCACTCCGAATGTGTACTTCAATTGGTCATGGGAGCGCTCGCGGGAGGTTTGTCGGAGGGAGTTGAGGCTAGGCGCCGGAGTCTGCTCACGTGAACAGGTCTCGGCACCAAGCCTGGATCACGAAGGATGTCGGTTTTGGCCGTTCTGCTAACCGCAAATGGCCTTAGCGACGGGAGCGGTGCATCCAGACATGCTGGTCGAGGCACATGTCGCCGCAGGTAACCGACTAACCAGTGCTGTTCATTGCTCGTTTGGCAAATACCATGATATCGCCAATGCGTCTGGGGTGCTGATAGAGCATGGTTGGGGCACAGTCGATGCCCACCCAGGACATCGAGTCGTGCAGGCGAAGTGCCGGGCGCTTGTTGAAAGCGAAAGCGGAGATTGATACAGGCCATTGCCTGTATTTTGCCGCTCTCAGGACTAGTGGTGTGCTCAGATGGATGCCTTCACACGGAGTTGTGCATTGTGGGGTTATGAATGGCGCGGAGGCAGAGTGTTTGGGGTATAGTAAGCAAAGCGCCAATTGCCATCGGGCGCCCATTTCAATATGTATCAACTCAACATGTTGGAGGTGTGAAAATTGCCGCACTCAACACACACGCCTCAAACCTTGTGTCGTGGCTGGAATCGAAAGAGGGCCGCGCGAGACAGGCTTTCAGTGGAGTGATCATCAAGAATCGTGTTGACCCTAACACGAGGACGTCAAACCAATAACAGTCTGAAGGACTCACGATGCATACTTGTCTGAGCAGACACTCGTCCAAACTACCCACCCTTCACAACATACTCTTCGCCCAACGTAAACCCACCCAGTATGTTCTTCAACCCCTCATCATACTCTGGCTGCACATCCCTCCCCTCCTCATCCAGATTCCCCAGATAATTCGTAATGTCTCTCCCATCAAATTCTCTCACCTCAAACCCATTCCCCATGAAAGCCCACATATTCGCATTCCAATACTCAATCTCAAAGTCCTCATACCTCGGGCTCTCCATCATCTTCAGAAAATGAAGCCGCGAACCGGGCCAAATCGCTGCTTGCCCATCCGTCTTCCCTTGCTTGAACCACGAGCGGCAGGGCGAAGTCCACGCTGTGCGTTGTAGGAAGAGATCAGCGTGTTGACGGAACTGGACCGAAGGTGCGAGTTTAGGAGTGAGGGACTTGATATTCTCGACCTGGCATTTTGTGATGACAGAGAAGATGTAGCGGGTCCACTGCTCGATCAACGGCATGAAGGAACCGTGACCGAGAGGGCCATATGGGCCACAGAAGGAGAAGGTGTTGGGAAATGTGGGAATCCCGACGCTGAGGTATGATGTCACGCCTTTCTCGGGACTCCAGAGATCGCGGATATCATGGCCATGTGCTATGAACGGAAAGCGCGGGAGCCAGGAGGTATCGAAGCCGGTTGCACAGATTATTACGTCGACGGAGTGGTGAGTACCTTCGTGGTCTGTGAAACCATCAGTGGTTATGGAGCCGATGGGGTCGGTGAAGATGGTTGTGTTGGGTGCGACGAGCGCTTCAAGGTATCCTGGTGCTGGTGTTGGGCGACGACATCCTGGATTGAAGTTCTTGGGTATCATTTTTTCGACAAGACGGGGGTCATTGTTGAGTTTGTTGCGCATTTCCGTGTCTGCGTATTCGCGAGCTAGCCGGGCTTCTTCGCTCCCTTTGATGATGAATTTGAAGCGTTGGTTGAGCTCGTTCTCAATCTGCTTGCGGTATTCGAGGTATTTACTGGGGTTTTCTTCCAGGTATCGGTGTTGTTCTCTGCTGTCTGGGAGATGTTAGTGCTCTTCGTTGACGGTTTGGATGGAAAGGACGTACATCTGAAATTTGCTCCGTTCTTTCCTGCCCAGGACTGTGCGAAGCCTGCGGTAATCCATATTGGAGATCGCACCCAGTGGTAGAGGTGCTGAACCTTTTGCTGTATGGCCGCGACAATCTGCACGCCTGAGCTCCCAGCGCCAATAACCGCTACTCGCTTGTTGGAGAGGTCGTAGCCTTCTTCATAGTTGGCAGAGTGCATGAGCTTGCCTTTGAAGTCTTTCAAGCCTGGTATTTCCGGCCACTTCCAGTTGTTCAAGACGCCTCCAGCGTTGATGAAGAACTCGGCGCTATCTTCAAAGACGACGTCCTTTTCCAGATCACGAACCCGACACCGCCACAGGCCAGCTGCATCATCCCACTCGACATGCTCTAAGCGGTGCCGCAGCTTAATGTACTTGGCAATAAAGTTGTTTTCACGCTCGATCGATTTCAGGTACTCCCATATCTCGGGCGAATACGAATAATAATGCGACCAAAGCTTGATCTTCCACGAAAACTGGTAGTTGACAGACGGAACGTCGCAAGCACATCCAGGATACCGGTTCTCCAGCCACGTACCACCAACATCACGGTTCTTCTCATAGCACACGATTTCCAGGTTTTCCATCTCCTCTTCGGCTTTCTTGAAGAAGTTCAGGGAGGATGCGCCTGCGCCCATGAGGATGACTTTGACTTTTCTCTTGGTGCCCATGGGTTGCTCGTTGATTCGGTAGCCATGTTGGTCTGTTTCTGGAGGGAGTTGGTCGCGGACTTTTATGTTGTCGTCAGCAGCACTGCCAGGGGCTGCATACGGTGATGTTGGTGGATCTGACTGGATGCCCATGTCGAAATGTTGATGAATTTATGGATCGGAAAGAGTAAGCTTGTCAGCAACGCGTGCAAGAGTGTTTTGGTTTCAACAGCAAGAGCGCCATATCACATAAAGGTGCTATTGTCAGACCTCGGAAATAGCAGCGTGGAGGCGGAGATGGTGACAGCATCGCCAGCAGCACTGCGGGGTAAGATTGAGTACCAAGTACCTGACACGAGCTGTGCATCGCACTCAATGCTCGGGGACACTCTTCTGAGTACACAAACCCGTCTGCTGGTGCGTGTCTTTTCACGGTGCGGCGCTCTCTTGTGACCAGGCCATGCGAGCTATGCGAAAGGGTGCACCAGCCGCCGACCTAGAGGAGAAACAGTGGCAACGCGTGCACATGTTGCACTGTCATGAGTTGCACAGGTTGAAGAGTGCCCAGCATGAGAGGCTCGCCAGAGGTGCGGACATTTAAGATTTGGGGGCCGTTGAGGCAGCCGTGATGCGCGATGATGATACGGTAACGAGGTCAGGCACAGTTCCGCTCCGTAGCTCTTGGCTCTCCGTTAATACCTGCACTGCTGGTGACTGCAACGCCCGCAAACAAGCTCAAGCCGTCCTCGCACCACGCCTAGTCTCAGCATCGCCATTGCGGAGCTCCGTGTTTCTGTACTGTGATATTACGGACCCGTCGCAGCGTCACTCGGCGGCCCGTCCACGACGCTACAGGCAGCCAAAACACGCTTGACGATTCGCTCGACGGCTGCCATCTACGCACAGGCAAGGCCTACCCGTCCGCTCATTCCCAGACATCGCCAGAGACAGTCTCGCCCAGCGCATGCGAGCGCACTCGACAGCACGAGTCGCAGAGCCGCCGTCCGCCTGCCTGCCTGTCTGCCTCCCCCCTCGCGCTGGCTAGGTTGCTGGACTCGTACGCTCAGCCCAGCGGCCCCGGTCATGGTGCCCGCGCAACTCGGTCAGATAGTAGCCTCGTGAATGACGCTTCCCACCGCACCGACACCCATCGCGTCTTCCCGCCGTCATGTCTTACTACGGCAACGGCCAGAACTACTACAACCCCAGCATCCCTCACTCCAACGTGGGCGCCCCAGGCCAGTACCAAGACCCCTACAACCGCCGCACGCCAAGCCAAGACAATGGTGACGCCGCCAATGGAGCGCCCGCTGCTGGCTACGGACACGTCCAGCAGCTCGACAGGCGCAACAGCATCGCCGCCCGCCAGAACGACGAGCTCTTCATCGGCGCAAACAGCTCCCCGCAGCTCTCTCAGGGCCCCATGTCGCCGACCGCGGGCGGATACGGGGGCAGTTATGGCTACCAGCGGGGGCAGCAGCAGCAGCAGGCATACAACCCCCAGAACTACAACACGCAGCCCATCGCTCTGCCCAATCCCCAGCACTACGGCGGCGTGAGCAACCGCACCTTTGCGCCTGCCGTCTCTGTCTCGGCCTCGCACCAGCCCTACAACCCAGCTGCCTACGCCGACAGCAACATCGCGCCTGCCAATTCCGCGCCCTATGGCTTCTCGCCCACCTCGCCCACCGCCTCGTTTCATTCGCCGTCAATATACCAGAACTCGCAGTTTGGACGAGCGCCCTCTGTCCAGAGTCGCGTGTCAGCTTACACAACGCCAGCACCACCACCCCTGCCAGCTCCTCCCGGCAGCGCGCAATCTGTCGGCGACGATTGGGGCACATACCCAAATCGACGGCCCTCGAACGCGTCCTCGGGGTATTACTCTTCATCCGCCTCGCACGCCCCTCTCCCCTCCCCGCCGAGCTACGATACCGGCTATGGCTCACAGCGGGGTGACCGATATACCTCCATGTCCGGCAATGCCCTCCCATCCACGCCCGAGGTCCCCCTGCATGGCTCGCCCCAGCGGACAAACACAGTCTCCTCGCGGCCGCTGCCCCCACCACCCCACGAGTCTGACAGCGACGAATACTTCTCGCCGCAGAATGGGGGTTATCAAGACGAATTGTTCAACGACGTTATGAATATGACCGCTGGCGGCGCGCAGGTTCAGCAAGCAAACGGCCAGTACTATAGCGAGTCCTCGGGCAGGAACGGCACAAACGGCGTGCAGCCTGGACGCGAAACCTACGCCAGTGATGAGAGCGACGTGGAAGCAGCTGCTGGTCTGGCTGCACTTCAGATGGCCGAGGAGCAAGAAAGAGCAGACGAAGCTCGCAGGGCTAGCGGCGGCACCGGCCTGTTCAGCAACTACACATCGTTACATTCTCCCCAGATGCCCGCCGAGCCAATGCGACAGGAGAGCGCAAGCGACAGCGACTACGTGGGTATGGACGTGGGTACATATGGCGGCGGGTTTACGCCGTCTTTCAACTATGGCGGAGATCCAAGCCAGCTGGCAGCGGGAAGCCACACAGCATCGACCTCAGGCTCGCAACGACGATCCGACCCTCCCAACGACGACTACGACCCGATCCATCCCTTCCCATCCTTCTCGAGCAACGCGCGCGTCGACACATTCGGTACCGGTGGTCTGGAAGAGCCTAGCGCACGCCGGCGGAGCTACGACGAAGGCGACGAGGTCACACTCATGGATAGCGCATCAACCCTGTCTGGCTCTACACTCATGGGTCCATCGGCGGTGATGCCAGGCGAGCCACCGGACATGTTCTATCACCCGGGCATATCGAACCGGCCGCTGCCACCACCTCCTGTAAACACCGGTAGGACTCCAAGATTGAACCACCAAAGCAACAGCTCAACTGGATCTGGGTCCTACGAATACTGGCGTAACGCTCCGCCTACGCAGCGTTCTTATCCAGTAGATGCAAACGCTATGCACATGATATCTCCTACCGGAGCTCCCGTGCCCCGCTCGACTTCTCTTCTACAGCACAGCAACGCTCGGGATGCCATCCCCTTGCCACGATCAAAAACAGACGCAGAACAGGGGCACAGACCTCGGGCTGCAGGCAACCGGAATACCTTCTATGGCGGTGCCATGGACAGCGACGGCAACACCCTTACTCCTGGCAGTGCTGAAGCCGTGGCCATCGATCTACCTACCATCCCAGCCGGCAAGCGATTCAATCCTGCTAAGCTTTCCACTATCGACTTCAAGAAATGCACCGAGCCTTGGGCACTCAGCTCGATCATTTCATGGCTCAAGAGCATGACCGAAGGCGAGAACGACCTCAAGGAGGGCCCGATACAGGAAGGTCTCATCGCACTCTTCACTCACAAAGTTCCCACCATGAACATTGCGGATGCAGAGACGCTCAGTAGTCGGGTAGTGTCTGAGATGTACAAAGCAGGCACACTTGTGCACGAGGAAGAATGGCTGAGGTTCTCGAGCGCAAGCATGACTGGTGTGATATTCCAGCTCACTGGCGCGGGCTGCTATGCGCCTATGCTACACACGCATGCGAGCCCGGGTCGATGCTACTCCCACCATTGCCAACGGACGCTTAAGAAGATCGATCTACACGCTCCATCCGCCGCACCTCGTTCGGAAGACTGGGCCACGTTCTACAAGTTGAAGAAAGAAGACATTGAAGGGGCAAACAAGAAAGAAATTGAGCGTCAGAACATTCTGCACGAAATTGTACAGGGTGAGGACAAGTACATGAGTCGACTTGATGTGTTACGACACCTGTACCGCGACCGACTACAGTCCGCCCAGCCGCCAGTCATCTCTCCCAAGCGGGTGAACAGGTTCGTCCACGATGTATTCAGCAAGGTAGACGCTGTACGGAAAGCGAACGAGGACCATCTCCTGCCGCAAATAAAATACCGCCAACAAGAGCAAGGACCATGGATAGTAGGATTCAGCGACATCTTCCGAGAATGGATCCGAAAAGCAAAGCAAGCCTACATCGAATACGCGGCAGCATTCCCATATGCATCTTTCCTTGTTCGACAGGAAGCAGACCGAAACATACTGTTCCGTACCTTCTTGGATGAGGCCCAAAAACACAAACTTTCCGAGAAACTGGGATGGGATACTTATCTGAAGGGCCCCATCGACAGACTGCAGCGCTATGGTCTTCTCATAGACACGGTACTCAAATATTCGACTGTGGACAACGAGGAGAAGCGGAATCTCCAGATAGCCAAAGACGAGATCAAAGCCGTGACCTTGGAGTGCGATAGCCGTGTAGCGGAGATGGGCCGGAAAGTCAGTCTTACCGACCTGCAGGCTAAACTCATCCTACGCCCAGGAATGCAGCGAGTAGAGCTCAACCTCGATCACCTGGGACGAGAACTCATTTTCCGAGGTGATTTGCAAAGGATGGGAGGCAGTCGTTTTAATTGGCTCGAGACTCATGCATTGCTCTTTGATCACTACTTGGTGCTTGCAAAGACAGTCGCAAAACTCGAGGCAGACGGCGTCACCAAGTCTGAGAAGTACGATGTGTCAAGGTTACCGATTCCTATGGATCTACTAGTGCTCGAGAGCGAAGACGACGACCCCGTGGTGCGCTCTACCATGAAGGGTATATCCACCGTCACTACAGTCTCGGGACGAGTCGGTTCTGGCGTCGCCACAAGGATCAACAACAGCCCTGCACCCGGTGGTCTGCAACACACCAGCACCAACAACTCACTTGGGTCCACTAACACCAGCGGTTCCGGTAAGACCATGGTCAATGTCGCCTCAAATGACTCCGCAAAAGACGAGAAGATCTTGTATCCGTTCCGAGTAAAACATTTGGGCAAGGAGACCTACACGCTATATGCACCATCAGCATCAAATCGTGCTGAGTGGTGCGACAAGCTCATCATTGCGAAGACACGACACGCAGCTGCTCTCTTCGCTCAGAACGCTGAACCTTTCAAGTTGCGAGTCATGGCTGATGCAGCCTTTGCATACGACAGCGCGATGCCATCGCAACGAGCTATAACCATCAAGGGAACGCCGCTGGATCGCGCAGTCGACGAGGTGGAGAAGCTTTTCGTCAACGTTGGGCGGCCCGTACCCATCTGCCGCGCACGAGTGAACTGTGCTACAGCATTCAGCCAGCCCTATGGCAAGCACATGGTAGCCGTCGGTACAGACATTGGAGTTTACGTATCAGAGTTTGATAACCCCAGAGGGTGGTCCAAGGTAGGCGATGCTTTGATAATCTTTTGTGGTGATATATTAACAACCATAGGCAATTCAAATACCACGCGTGACACAGATAGCCGTCCTCGAACAATTCAGCTTGATGCTGCTCATCTCCGATAAAGCACTGATAGCATACCATCTCGATGCCGTATGCCCAGTAAGCGGCGTGGCTCCCTCAAACGATTCTACACGGCGAGCACCCCAGAAGCTATCGGGCGCACGCGACATTGGTTTCTTTGCCACTGGCGTAATGAAAGACAGGACTTTGGTATTCTACAAGAAGCGCGACGGTATTTCGTCAACCTTCAAGGTTCTTGAACCTGTCTACCAAAAGTCGACCGAGAAGAAGTCCAGAATATGGAAGTCCGGACGCACAGAGTTCTTCCGCGAATACGACGAGTTTTACATCCCGGCCGAGTGCTACACAATCAACCTGTTCCACTCGTCGCTCGCCATCTCCACAGCCAAGGGCTTTGAAGTGCTCACTCTCGACAAGAAGCAGCCGTGGTCTGTGCCGGATCTGAAGCAGTCACACGTTGCCACCATCGCCTCACGACTGCAAAACCAGAATCCTCTGGGTATGTTCCGCCTCTCTGATCAGGAGTTCCTTCTCTGCTACGAAGAGTGTGCCGTGTACATCAATAAGAACGGTGATATTTCGCGATCTGTCATCATGGAGTTTGTCGGTAAAGCAAAGTCCGCCGCCATGTACGGGCCCTATGTTCTCCTGTTTGACCCCGACTTTGTCGAGATCAGGAATGCACAAAATGGTCGTTTACGCCAGGTCATTGCTGGGCGCGACGTCAAGTGTCTTGACGACGGACTCAGCGGAGGCTCCAGTCACAACAGGACGGTCAAGTTGAGTTTGCAGCATCCGTACCACGAGAGGAGTCAAGTTGTTGTTGAGCTTGTCCTTAACGAAGGGCAAAAGGAGTAAGGAGAATATTAGATGCGGACATCTGGATGGTTTGCTGTGCAGTACCGTCATTTCTACGGCGACACAAGAGGCTGCATTCACAGTGAGTAGGTGGAGTTACGGAGTCGGAACCTTGGGAGACTGGCTATGGCCAACGCCCTGGCATGCTGCGATGAGCTTTGGGCAACTTGGCGCTCATTCTTGCATATCCATAGGCTATTGCTACTGTTCTTGTTCTTGTTTGCGCGAAGGATACCTGATTCATTTTTTGTTGGTGTTAAAGTTTTGTGGGTGGCTAGTCGTGCATAGCACATGACGTCCGTGTAGCGAAAATAACGGTCGAGCCTAGATAGTTGAATGTGTTGATTATCTTACAATAGCATAGAATGTCTCTGGGCATACAGCTGCGCCACGCTCCCCTCCCTCGCTCAACCTTCCTTTCCATCCGTCGACAACTAGGATGCATATTGCGGCGCAGCATATGAGACTTGTTTTGTTCCAAATGATACCTCCGGATACCTATTTTGACTCGTGTTTCTGCAAGCCACAGAAGAGGTCACAGACTCGGACGAATCGCTTTATTGTTGCAGGGTCGCTAGCGACTTTTACTGCATGTGTAGAGAAAAGGCGTGGGTTGAACGACTAGTTAATGGCGAAGTTACACCACTGGCGTGTATTTTAAAGAATTGCGCAGAGCCGGCAAAAATAGGTATTGTCGTGAGCTCTCAATCATACGTAGAGATTCTGACTGACTGTGTACAGCCTTTGCTGCCTCCGTCTCGCTCGAGTGCAGTAACCATGGTCTCGATATCGATACTCTGATCGCAACGGACAACATACTGCTAACGTATTTTGATGCGCAACCAGCGTCCACGTCCGTTTCTCCACTGTCTACGAGTCCGACAGAGGCGTCCACGTCCGCATTCGTTCCTACGACGTCCTCGATGCTTACGATAACACGACCTTCGTCTATACAGCCAGCTCCCACGCTGGTAGCTGCTGAAAGTGCGAGTACGAAAAGCGAAGGGCTCAGCGCGGCTGCGACAGGGGGACTCGCTTCGGGGATTACGGTTGTCGGTCTTGCAGTCATTGCACTGATAGCGTGGTTCGTCATCCGCAAGAGGCGGAAAGCAGCTCAGACTAGCGAAACACCTGTGGTATCATCAACGCAGCCAGTTGGCTCCAACGGGAAGACGGACTATTGTACCCACGGCAACCACGAACCTACCCACGAACTACAAGGGGATGATCCGTACACAATGTATAGCCATGCAAGCAATCGGATGTCCGAGCTTGATTCAATACGGCCTCCGTCGGAACTCGACCTGACCAGTCCAATGTCGAAGCTCAATTCGAATCAAACGGATCGCGATCGTTGGTCCGCGAACAGCCCTATGCCAACGAGCCCGTCGAGCCTGCCATAGGTGCAAGAGGACGAGGGGACCATGTCGGTTTCGCAACCCAGTCGGTTCAGCCATATCCGTACAGCAAGAGCTTCGAGAACCCATCGGCGGTTTAGCTCTGTATAGCACCATGTTCGATATTTCTGGGATACTGTTGTTGGGAAAGGATGAGCTGATAGGCTTCGTTTGACGGCGTTACGAAACAGATGTGTGAACGGTATCTCTGGGCATGGCAGTCAGAGATCCTAACGAATGGCATACGAGATGGTCGTTGCCTTCTTACACCAATACTTGCTCTTTATGCACCATGCCTTCTTTTCTTTTCCGCTTCGATCCCGTGTCATTGATCTTTTCTCTCTCTTCTTTTCCACCAACACGGAAAGATGGCTGTCGCGGTCAGCCCTCAATCACTTCGTCGCATCATCACTGTGACAGCGCCGGTACCACCGCTTCCAGCTTGTATCATTCGAGAGCAGCGCACCTCGACAATGAAGTCCAGTACATTCTACTCTAGCCCGCCAGAGATACCGTCTTGTCCGGCATCTTCCTCTGGGACAGCTTCGGGGGCGTACATCGTGGTGACAGTGGTGAGTGTCTTTGCTGTAGTAATGTTTGCGTCATTGATGGCGTGTCTAAGAAGGCGATGGAAGATGTGTAGGCGAAGGCGAAGGCTTGGGCATGAGGATTGAGTTCTGGGCGTGAACTACGAAAGGGGAAACTCGCTCCGTCATCATCAATAGCCGCACGAAGAAGATCCGGGGCCGAACCTACCGTTAGACGCCAAAGCCTGCGCCCTGTGGTAGGAACAGAGTGACATCTATATTGTCCCGAACGAGTTGGCAGTTTTCCCCCTTGCTCTTCCGAGCTTGGATCGATTGGCGCATGCGAGATGTTTGTCATACTGTTTGAAGTCACATGTCGGCCCATACGAGGGACCCTAGCATCTTTCCATTTGCTTCGCGCACTTGAACAGCTAAGTTGGTATTGGTAACGATACCAAGTGCTTGGGTACGGCCCAACATCAGCGTCAAACCTGGCGGGCGGCGCAATCGTCGGCCAGAGCGGTCCAGTAAATCCTTCGGATGTTGGCCAAGTAGATAACGAGCATCGAGTGACCTTGGAGATCGCCAATGCAGACAGAGGTCGTAATCTTGGTGTCTTCCAGAAGCATATGCTTAGCGCCGACGTTTGCAGACACGACCACGACGGCAGCCACTAAGTGAAAATCTTACCGTCAAAGCGCTAGAGAACCGTCTCGTTAGTGATTCCATCTCACAACCAAGGAGATGAAGTCTCCGGTTTTGATAGGGCTATCTCTTGCGGGTGTGGGTCGGACCGATGTGTGTCGGACGCGGACGAGCACCGAGTACGTTTGTCTTGGTGTGGAGCTGCCGAGCACGCGATATGTAATGTGAATCAATTAATGCTGTCGCGAGGGCATTAATCAAGACTGGGTCTTTGTGGGTGGTGGGTGGAGGCTAGCCGTGTCGGAGGCACCGTCAAGCGCGTCAACTCCTGCCACCCACCCCAAAGAGCTGCCGGCCCGTGCACGAGCCGCCTGACGACGATGCGGGGGGGCAAAACCGCCGCGGCTGACCTGGCCATCATCATGCCAACAATCGACGCAGCTCCGCCATGTCTGTACGGTACACTCGCAACGTGGCCTCAGGCAGCGCTATGCTGCACAAGGCTGGAGAAGCCTCCGCCTCCCCAAGGCATGGAAAAATTGACACACACACCCGAGGCTATTCGTCGCCGGGCGCTGGTCATGGCGCGCTTTTTGTCGGTTCCCACAAAGGTCAAATACGTCCTTATCAGACTACCAGCGAATTAAGGATAGGCAACAAACTTGGCTTGTTATGCCAAGCCATGCGCCAAGCCATGCAGAACAGGGTCAGTCCCACCAGCCCAACTGCATCAAGAAGGAGATACACGCAGAGTAGACAGACGCACCACCATGGCTCGCTGAACCGGGCGATTGGCGCTGCGGTCAAGAAGCTCTAGAAGAAACCTCTTCCCAATATTGGCTGATTCTGCTCTTGCGCGTTCCACACCATCCCTTCACTGCAAATGTCTCTGCTTGGCCGTCTTGGGTTACTTCGCCCGCCCGCGACAAGCCTCCCGGGTAGCTCGTTATCAGCACCGTTTCTTGGGACCACTATCTCTCGCCCTCCCCGCAGCCTCGGTCGTATAACAACCGGTCAACCCTGCTGCCCCAGGCGCGCTCAAGGCTTTCTCGTTGCCTCACTCGCCTGCATTTCAAGGACTTGTCGTTGATATAGTTCCTTTTCCCCTAATCCCCCCAGGGCTTGAATTGCTTCACCTTCTTGGGTCTGCGCTCGCGCCCCGCCATCTCTTTTCCTGTGCGCCATAAAGTGATAGTCAACCAGACTGTATACACCACATCGCCTTCAGCATGGCTGTCTGGAACCGCAAGTCGGGTTCCTCCGACGGCGCAAGCCCTCACAACTCCGATCCTGAGTATGGTGCCAAATCCGAGTACCAGGCGGCGAGCGGAGAGGTCCCCAATGTTGACTCCAATGGCGTTGCTATCCACACCGACCACTCGCATCTGCACCGTGGTCTCAAGTCGCGCCACATCACTATGATTGCCATCGGAGGAGCCATTGGAACTGGTCTCATCATTGGTACTGGCAAGGCTCTTGCACAATCTGGGTAAGTCGCGCAAACCTGGTGAATCTGGGTTTAGACTAACGACAACAGTCCTGCTTCAATCCTCATCGCTTACACTTCGGTCGGTCTCATTGTCTACGTCGTCATGACTGCTCTTGGCGAAATGGCTGCTTGGATCCCTCACGCCTCTGGTTTCGCTGGCTATGCTACTCGTTTCTGCGACCCTGCTCTCGGTTTTGCTCTCGGTTGGACTTATTGGTGCAAGTATGTCATCACAACGCCGAACCAGCTCACTGCCACCGCTTTGATTCTCTCCGAATGGAAATCCAGAGACGAAGTCAATCCGGGTGTCTGGATCGCAATCTTCTTGGTCGCCATCATTGGCATCAACTACTTCGGTATCAAGTTCTTCGGTGAGCTCGAGTTCTGGCTGAGTTCGATCAAGGTCATTACGATTGTAAGTGCTATATCCTGGATATTCAAACCTCAAACTAACTCGCGCAAAGGTCGGTGTCATCATCCTCTCATTCCTGCTCGCCGTCGGTGCTGGACCTGGTGACGCCACTGGCTTCAAGTACTACAACGACCCTGGTGCTTTCAAGCCGTACATCGAGACCGGCTCTGTCGGCAAATTCTACGGTTTCTGGAGCTCTTTGGTTAACGCTGTCTTTGCCTACCTTGGTACCGAACTCATCGGTGTTACCGTTGGCGAGGCCCAGAACCCACGCAAGACGATTCCTCGCGCCATCAAGCTTACCTTTTACCGGATCTTGTTCTTCTACTGTTTGTCCGTCTTCTTCCTAGGAATGATCGTACCTTACGATTCTGAGGAGCTCGCCTTTGCAAACAAGGCCACTACTGGTTCGTCCGCTTCGCCATTCGTCGTTGCTATCAAGATTGCGAAAATCCGACATCTTCCCGGCATCGTCAATGCTTGCATCTTGCTCTTCACTTTCAGCGCCTCCAACTCGGATCTCTACATCGCCTCCCGTACCATTTACGGTCTTGCTGTTGAGGGCCATGCCCCCAAGATCTTCCTCTGGACCGACAAGCGTGGTGTACCCGTGCCTGCTTTGGCCATCTCTGCGCTGTTCTGCTGCACTGCTTTTATGAATGCCGCGGATGATGCCAAGGTTGTCTTCGGCTACTTTGTCAACCTAACGACCATTTTTGGACTTATGTCTTGGATCTCGCTCCTGGTGTCTCACATTTGGTTCGTTCGCGCGCGCCGCGCTCAGGGCATTACCAATGACCAGATGGCCTACCATGCTCCATTCGGTCTGACTGGCTCCTACATTGCGCTGTTCTTCTGCATTCTCATTGCTTTGACCAAGAACTTCAGCGTCTTCACCAAGGGAAGCTACGGCAGTTTCGATTACAAGAACTTCATCACTGGATACCTCGTAAGTCAAGCAGCCAGTCTTATTCATCTTCAATACTAAGCATTACCTTAGGGCATTCCCGTTTATTTGATCTGCATCTTCGGTTACAAGTTCACCATGAAGTCCAAGATGGTTAAGCCTCACGAAGCCGACTTCTACACTGGCAAGGCCGAGATTGATCGTGAGGAGGAGATTTTCCTCGCTCATGCTGCCGAGAAGAAGGCTACCGAGGGCAAGGGCGGCAGTTGGTTCTACCGAACCTTCATCGCGTGGTTGATTTAGATGCGTCGCCAGCGGCTCCATTCGTTTATCCACTGGATACCATGGTTATACATGAATCACCAAAGGTGCTGGCGGTGACCTCACCTGATGTAACAAAAGAATATGATCTTATCACAATCTTCAATATTGGTCTTTCCAACATGTTTGCCACTATGTCTCTTTCCAATCGTCTTGTCGTTTATAGGGTGCAGTGCTGCTTTGGCTCGCGATTTACATGTTATTGTCCTTCAACAGGATAATGCGTGCTCGAATGCCCAATTTCTCCGAACAACATGTACAAACTAATGCCTTTACTCACGGATTGTGGTATCGCATCCCATAACCCCACCTTATCCACCTGGCGGATACGTTCGCCAAGCCAAGTCACGATACCCACTCCGCTGCCTGGATCGCGCCTGCCCACCCAACGCAGCTCTGCAACTCATCAACAACACGTCGCATTAACCTCATCACCAAGCTCACGCGCCAACGTATGCGGAAGATCCTTATCAGAGGGCCAAACTTTCAAGCAAACCACAGAGTCTTGGATCGTTGCCGTCCTTACCGTCTGGAAGATTCCTCGAGGGGCGGGGTCGACCGGATGTACGGCAAGCTCGAGCTTAGGTGCTGGCTACCCTTTGTGATGCTTGCACATGAACACCACGCCCTGCCGTCGCAGCGTCGTCGGCCGTTGACACGACGTCGTGTCCTGATACGCTAAATTCACAGTCAACTCGTCGTGGTACTGCTAACAAGCGTATACATAGCGTACGTAATTGCCTTCCACGTCAGTCGAGTCCTTCCTTGTCACCTGCGCAGCATCACGACATGCGCGCAACAACTTCTTTCGCGTCCGTTATCCCAAAATGGCAGTATACGACAAGGCAAATGGTGCGCCGACTGCCTGCTTCATGCCCTTTTGAGCGCTTTCTGAGGCCAACATTGCCTGCTGCACTGCATTCCAGCCTGCCGCCGGAGTTGACCGCGCAGCCTTACAACGCACGCTCATGATTCGAAGGGTACGACGCGATAAAGTAACGCCCTCTACGCGCGCTTCATGGGCCATCTTAAGAGGACGGTGGCTATGGTGTTACCGTGGCGTCGCGGTCTTCGAATCACTGGTCGAATATGAAGTCTAGCCAGTCAGTGTGGAGACGAACTGCAATGCTGTTGACGTGAGTAGCATCGCGAAGGGCACGCTTTCCATACGCACGCCATAGATCTCGACAACGGACTCGCGTTCCAGCGCCCGGTCTCGTCCATGGACAGGCGATACTTCCACGATTTCCATGTATTTCGTGCTCGCCTTTCGCCGATGATGCAATTCTTGCATGGCGAGGACGCCCGACATACCTCCTTTGTATAGTGTCTGCAGGAATGACTCAACGTACTGGGGTAGTTAGGGTGCAGCACTACGTCTCGCCGTGCTGTGCCACTGTCTATCGGGCTTGCCGTTCTTTTGTTCTTTACCATTCACCTAATGAAGAAGCGTCAGCTGGACTTCACGATGCTCGCTGGAGTACTGTAATGACTCCGTAGTAGTCAACGTCCTCTCGTAGGCTTAGATGCCAGCAATACGACGACTACAGTGAAGCGCACTTCTTCACGATGTGGGCATTGGGCATTATTCTTCTGGCTGGTAGGGTTAAGAGAAGGGACTGGATGAAGTACGAAGGGCACATCTCATCTGTTGCGCGCCCCTGCTGAAGTGGATCAATGCTAGTATCACGGTACTTTACGAGGCAAATGATTATTATCAAGTCGTTTGAAGCTTCACATTATGTCTAGAGACACATATATACTACTTACAGCGCCGTAACCTACTGTTGTATCAGTCCAAACAACACACTCAGTCTAAACATTCATCACATCCATAACGATCAACGACACTCAAAGCTATTACTCATTAATATCTGTCGCAATCACCAAACACACACGACACAAAATCGCTACTTTGCACACCCTGGTTCGGTATCGAAGACATTATTCCAACCTGTCATCACAAACTCGAACAACACCAGATCAACAGCTTCTAGCAAACATGAAGCCATCCAACTCCCCCATCGACAGCACATATCTTGCCAGTTTCAAGCACGATACAATTCCTGGTCACCACTGCGGAAGTAACGAGCATTGTATCGCACCCAATTCACCAAGTGTGAGACAGGCGTCGGGCCATCTCGACTATCGACTTGACGAGTCACAAATGGAGCTTCAGTATCACCCTAGCCCGGCGGGCAGCTACCACTCCTGTGCTTCCGCATCCTTGATGGTGGATGCTGGCTGTACTCAAGCATATGGGGGGTTTGTTGTTGTTCCAGACCACTCTGACGATATGTGGAAATGCGGCAAATGCGGTGCAGACAATCCGAGCTGGCACACCTTTTGCCCTCTGTGTGAGAATAGATAGAGCTTTTGGCGGTAGCCGTCAGCTGCTTCAGCTCGCTCCTGTCGTTCCTTTCTCACCTTGGATTTCCGATCTCATTTTTCTTTCATGTCAACGAAGATGGTTTTGTTTCTTGTTGATGACAGAGTTATGGCGTTGTGTACATGTTCTGATTTTTCATCGTCTTCTTGTTGTTACATGTATTGCCTAGTATTTTTTCTTCTTGTTGTTGTTTAAACCTTGTACTACCAGTCGATTTCTTTAGCTCTTGCTTGATCTTACTGTCGCTACCGTTGCCACTACGTTGTCTTTCCTACATTCGTTTCTGTATCCCGACCGTTAGATTTAAACTAAGGTGTTAGAAGTGGGCGGGTTTCACATTCATGTATCAATAACAACATTATCAGATTTGTTCGTCTCATAGCCCATACAAGCTTCTCTTGCACATGTGTTTAGCAACTGCGTGATTCAATACTCGGTACAACAAGAGATTCCAGCTGGGCCCAGGCAGCTACAGGAGAGCCTGCAATCTTTTCCTTGTGGGACGACACTCTACCTAGACAACTACTGGGTGTAAAGTTTTTCTGAAATACAGCGTGCACGGCAGTCTCGAGGAGCGGAGCACTTTCCGCCCTGCCTCGATCTCTTTCCTAAACCAGTAACCCGCCATCTGCACCACCCACCCACGTCACCCCCAACAATCAAAAAGTACCGTCATCACCTCCGCTTCTACCCCAGCTTTCCCCAGATCCACCTGCCTCCACGGCAAAATTCTCACTGTCACACAAGACTGGACGGAAAAAGTCTTGACGCACGTCGAAGGCTTCACTCGTGCATGGTAAGTGGCCGGACAGTAGGTCAGAAAGGTTAAGAGGGTGGGAAGGGTCTGGGCGTGCGTCAATGGCGGAATCTATTCTATGACCGAGCTTGTGCTCGTTACAGACGGGATGTGTACCCGCGGCGTGAAATCGATGCTTGTTGGATATCCGCGGCAGAGAGTAATGGTGGTGTGCCCCATGGGGGTGGAGACGATGGGATCATCAACATGCAGTGTCCGCGCTCGCGCGAGGGCGTTGATCAGCGGCTCGTGGCTCTTATGCCGTAGTTTGTGACGATCCCCAGACTTTTGTGTGTAGAGCTAGAGGTCCCTTACTTGTTGGATACCCTTATCGTTGCGATCCCTTCCTTCCCACACAGCCCACTTCACTTGTTGCTAACACTGGTACTTGCATACCATCGCCATCATCATGGACGAGAAGCCTACCATAGATCGGCTTTCCCAGGCCAGCGATTCCCCAGATAGCACGTCTATCCACAGGGAACGCAAAGCCTCGATCACATCTTTTGGCTATGGAAACTCCAAGGCCGAAGAGAAGGAACGCATCGATGCAATGGCCACGAGTCCTGGTGTGACAATGGCATCTTTCGCTCACCTTGACGAGAAGAAGATACTGCGAAAGATGGACTTGCGCCTCATACCAATGTTGGCACTGTTGTATCTGCTATCCTTTTTGGATCGAGGAAATATCGGTAATGCGAAGATTGAAGGATTGACTGAAGACCTCAACATGACTGGTGCGGAATACAACTGGTATGCTCCCTGTGATATGTTTTCCGTGACCCCATTGTCGTCGTCTGGAACCATGATAGGCTAACGATGGATACACAGGTGTTTAACAGCATTCTTCTTTACTTATGCCTTCTTCGAAGTACCATCGAACCTCTTGCTCAAGAAACTTCGGCCATCGATCTGGCTTCCGACCATAATGGTAGCATGGGGTATCGTCATGACGCTCATGGGGATAGTTCAAAATTACGAGGGATTGCTCATTGCAAGAATCTTCTTGGGCGTGACGGAAGCTGGGTATGTTCTCATGTTCCAGTCCCATCCACGAATCCTGTCCTGCGAGCAATTAAATCGGCAACTAACAGTTTACACGAACAGTCTGTTCCCTGGAGTAGCATATTACATCACAATGTGGTACGCCCGCCACGAAGCGCAGTTCCGTCAAGCCCTCTTCTTCTCCGCCGCCTCCGTCGCGGGCGCCTTCTCTGGTCTGCTGGCATTCGGCATTGCAAAGATGGATGGCGTAGGAAATCTTGCTGGGTGGCGCTGGATCTGTAAGTGCCCTTGTAGGGATTGCATCTGATACATGTACTGACCTTGTACACTTACATCTAGTCATTCTAGAAGGAATTCTCACAGTCCTCGTGGCAATAGTTGCATTCTTCACCCTATACGACTTTCCGGAGACCGCCTCCTTCCTCACAGAAGAAGAGCGCGCCTTTGTCGTTTACCGCTTGAAATACCAGAACTTCAAGGAAGAGGCCGATGGTGGTGTTAGGGTGGCGCAGGACGACAGTTTTCAGTGGAAATTTGTCAAAGCGGCCTTTAGAGACTGGCAAATATGGGTAAATATTCTGGTATACTGGGGTATGTCTGTTCTTGCATTCTTTCTTCTATGCGTCAAGCTAATAGAGTCAGGGATCGTATGTCCGCAATATGGTATATCGCTGTTCCTACCCTCGATCATTCGCGCACTCGGATACAGCTCCTCGACAGCTCAACTCTTGACCGTACCCATCTACATCACCGCGTCCGTCCTTGCTGTTACTGTCGCATGGTACAGCGACAAAGCTGGCAAGCGGTATCCATTCATTTTGGTATGCCTGTGCATCATGGCTGTCGGTTTCATCATGTGTATCGCTGGTGGCAGCGTACCAGGGGTAATATATGCAGGTGTTTTCATTGCTACTTGTGCTCTTTATCCGGCATTTCCAGGAAATATAACATGGCTCTCCAACAATCTGGCTGGGAGCACCAAGAGAGCTACAGGACAAGCTATCCAGATCGCCGTAGGTAACATGGCGGGCGGTGAGTTATCCTCAGTCTATATCATCCCCAACTATGTCTCTGACTTCCCCAGCCATGGCTTCCAACTTCTACCGCACAGAAGACGCGCCCAGGTATCTTCTCGGCCATG